>NC_091439.1:109686842-110013985 GCF_964237555.1 Oryctolagus cuniculus
CTTGGGGAGTGAACCAGCCGATGGACAATCTCCCTCTCCCTCCCTCTCTCTCTCTCTCTCTCTCTCTGTAACTCTGCCTTTCAAATAAATAAAATAAATCTTGAAAAAATAAAGTATTTGTAGAATGCTAATTTTTTGTAAAAGGGAGATATCATTGTATGTGTATAGTTGTTTATATTTTCAAAAAACCAACAAAAACAGAGAAAAATGCTTCCTGCTGGGAGAGGGGGAATGAGATGGAGAGGCAGAGATGGGAGCCGGCCCTCCCTGAGGGTGCCTTCCCAAAGGCTTTGGGCTTTGGAAGAGCATAACGTTTTATATTTTTAAAGCATCGTTAAAAGGAATGCCTAAAAAATGAAAACAGCCAGAAGCAAGTGACCCCAACTCCATGTCACGTTGGTGGCTGCTGGCACAGAGCGGAAATTGCAGGAAGTGGGGTGAGCAGTCGTCTTGGTTTGCCTGGGGCCATCCCGGCTTCGGAAACGAGCTGGGGAAACCCCTTCCTGGACAAGCGGGTCAGCTGGTCACCCTAGTGAAATCCTTGATACCCACAAGAGACACTGAACTACATTCAGTAGCCTTAGTGTTTGCTGCGGTGTTGATTTGAAACCATGGCGGGCGGCATACTACAGTGCAAGATATAGACACGTATCAGCGGTTAGGAACCCAGTCCCCTTTAAGAAGAGTACAGATCCTCGGAGAAAGGATGATTAACAAACTGGAGCAAGAATGGAGGAGGTGATGGGGCCGGCGCCGTGGCACTGTGGGTAAAGCTGCCGCCTGCAGCGCCGACATCCCATATGGGCACCGGTTTGTGTCCCGGCTGCTCCACTTCCGGTCCAGCTCTCTGCTGTGGCCTGGGAAAGCAGTGGAGGATGGCCCAAGTGCTTGGACCCTGCACCCACATGGGAGACCTGGAGGAAGTTCCAGGCTCCTGACTTCAGACTGGCGCAGCTCCAGCTGTTGCGGCCATTTGGGGAGTGAACCAGCGGATGGAAGACCTGGAAGATCTCTCTCTCTCTAACTCTGATTTTCAAATAAATAAATCTTTAAGAAAGGAAACGGAGGAGATGGGCCTGGACTCTCTTGCTGTGCGTCCAGCCAGGAAGCAAGGGCAGACTGACAAAGCCGCGACAGAACACGGAATCATCTCGAAGGGGCTGGCACTGGTCTGAGATGGGCAGTTTGAGCATCTAAAAGAACAGCGACCTCCACTGGTTAAAAATATGAAATATAGGGGCTGGCGCTGTGGCGCAGCAGATTGATGCCCTGGCCTGAAGCGCTGGCATCCCATATGGGCGCCAGTTAGAGACGCGGCTGCTCTACTTCCGATCCAGCTCTCTGCTATGGCCTGGGAAAGCAGTAGAAGATGGCCCAAGTGTTTGGGCCCCTGCACCCACTTGGGAGACCAGGAAGAAGCTCCTGGCTCCTGGCTTCAGATCGGCGCAGCTCGGCCGTTGCGGCCAACTGGGGAGTGAACCAGCGGATGGAAGACCTCTCTTTGTCTCTCTCTCTCTCTCTCTCTGCCTCTCCTCTTTCTGTGTAACTCTGACTTTCAAATAAATAAATAAATCTTTAAAAAATATGAAATATAAAAAATGGCAAGCTCACGATGCCAACAATCAAGAACATATTTTTTGTGCTCATTTCCTACGGCAATAGTCACCACTTTAAAAATTTAGGAACGGAATTTTTTTTTCCTGTGTAAATTTCATTTCAGGGCAAAGAAAAATTTAATGAGGAAATGTTCCTTGTCGAAGAATTACTCAAATAAATGAATGAGGAATACAGGTTAAATACCTCTTATCCAAATGCTGGGGGCCAGCAATGTTTCAAATTTCAGATGTTTAGACCATTCACACACACACACACACACACACATACACAACGAGGTATCTTGGAGATGAGACCCACATCTACACGCGAAGTTCATGTATGTTTCATATATGTCTTACACGCCTAAGCTAACGGTGATCTTACACCATGTCTTTAGTGTGCCTATGTTGGACTAGAGCACACACGTGAGGTCAGATGTGGGATTTTCCACTTGTGGAATCGTGCCTACACCCAAGAAGGTTTGGGCCTGGGAACGTTTTTGGATTTTGGATTTTCGGGTTAAAGATGCTCAACCTGTAACTGAGTTAGAAATCTGGGCAGAGGAAGCCAAAAGCCCCCAAGAGGCTGCCGGCAGGGAGCTTTGTGTCGCATGGTTCATGCTGACATCACTGGACTCTGCAGGTCGATCTTGTACACAGGTACTTATTCATGTGTTTACATGGGCCAGCCCACACATGGGAGCCAGGAGCACATTCTGGGTCTCTCACATGGTGGCAGGGACCCAACTCCGAGCCAGCACCTGCTGCTTCCCAGGGGGTGCATTAGCAGGGAGCTGGAGTCGGGAGTGGCGCCGGGACCCACCCCCAGGCACCTGCATCTTAATTGCTGCGCCGAATGTCTGCCCTCCCCTGTCAATCTGTAGGACGGGTGGAAATCATCTCAAACCTGCGGAAAAGGTGCAAGTTACGATACCCAGCACAATAGCAAACTCTCGACACCTTCAGAGGAATCTGCCCACAGGATGCCCCAACACTCCCGTGCCTTGAGCTTCCACACCACAGCCCTACTCAACACGATGTAACCGTCTCAATCAGCACGTTGGCGGGGGTATAGTGCTGCCAACAACAGAGAAGGGTCTGAGTGTTCCCCTTCCTGCAAGCCAACAAGCTGACTCATCCAGAGGTGGAAGTCATGAGACACCAGCACTCAGAGCACAGCACAGGGCGCGAACAATCTGTCCGTGTCAGTTTCCGGTGTCTCTGAATTCCACAGAGGCAACACGCATGCTCCCATCACCAGCCACACACGCTGTGGATTGCCCTGTGGGAGAGGGGCCCTGCGCTTCGGGAACCCACGATTCATGACGGGCAAGAAGCCCGCATGCCCTGTGCTTGGGGACAGATAGACCTCTGGGTGGACAGGAGGAGCCCACCTGCTCTGGGCTCCTGGAGAGACGCTCACTCTGTCTCTAAATCTGTTTGTTTTCCAAACATTCCTGCAAAGGGCAGTGACCGTGTGCATTTGCAAGATGTGCACACGTGTGGGAGACCCGTGGGTAACTGTCCCCAGTCCTGCAGTGTCGGGGAGCCATAAAGGTGAGCTCGCAGATGTCTGGGGGTTGGGGCTAGCGCCGCCGGCACTTGGGGGCGGGAGGCGAAGGAAGATAGATCTCCCGGTGAAGCGTAAAGCAGGGATAAAGAAAACGCGGGTGCCCATGGAAAGCTCAGGTGTCCTGTGGCCGGGCACAGCTGGAGCAGAGAGCAGGCGGGTGGGGAGGAGGGGGTTTCAGCTGGGAGCAGAGACCCAGGTTGCCCCTGAAGGGCCTTGAAAGCCCCGCATGCCCTTGGAACTTGAGCCTGATCCTTGAGGAGCGGCAGGATCCCAAAAGGCCACTCGTGCTGCAGCTGCAAGTGCACTGGATTCAGCCCAAGAGGAGTTGTTTCCACTTGGTTTCCTGTAATCAGGCTCAGGAGGGCACGATGCGTCGAGATCCTGCCACTTCACAGCTGGGGCTGGCAGCGCACCGCCCCTCCCCCAGCCCACGCCCTCGCCTTTGGATCCAGGTGCCCGGCGTTCCGAGCAACAGCCAAGGCAAGCGCGGGGCGGGCGGAGGAAGTGACTCGGCCTCACGCTCCTTCCTCTCGCAGAAGAGCAGTTGGCCAAATGACCGGTCAGATTCTCCGATAAGTCTGCCTGGCCGAGCCGCTGACCTACTGCTTTCAACCGCTCACCATCTTGGCACCGATATGATTTGGACGGCGTTCTTTTTAGCTGAATTTGAAGAATTTTCATGATCTCTTAGTTGATGAGTTGGAAATTTTACCATGGTTTCGTTTCAACTTAGTTTAGTCTAGCTGGTTTTTCTGGGACCGGTGGAGTTGGCTTGTGTCTCCTACGTTCCAGATTATTCTACACTGTGGGTCAGTGACTCTGTGGAATGAGACCGTCACTGGTATTTCACGTTAGAGTGCATGTCGTTTGGATGACAACGCCTTACGAATGGTGGAGTGAGTGTCTCTCATCCGATACATCTCGTTCAAGTCCATCCATGGCCCTCGTTTAGATCTGCCAATTCACAGATTTTTTTTTCTTTTTTTAAAGATTTATTTATTTATTTATTTGAAAGAGCTACACAGAGAGAGAAGGAGAGGCAGAGAGAGAGAGAGAGAGAGGTCTTCCATCTGTTGGTTCACTCCCCAGTTGGCTGCAACAGCTGGAGCTGGGCTGATCCGAAGCCAGGAGCCAGGAGCTTCTTCCAGGTCTCCCACATGGGTGCAGGGGCCCAAGCACTTGGGCCATCTTCCACTGCTTTCCCAGGCCATAGCAGAGAGCTGGATAGAAGTGGAGCAGCCAAGACTCGAACCGGCGACCGTATCAGATACCAGCACTGCAGGCGGCGGCTGCACGCCACAGCACCGGCCCCCACAGATTTTTTTTCAGCAGTGAGTTTAAAGAAATGTTTTGCCTGTATTGCAGGCATTGTCTGCAACATGAGTCACGTGCAGAGCTGAAATTGAGCGGAGCGGGGTTGACACATGGGCAGTGCAACAGCTGGGCTGACCCAGCTGGGCCTCTACCTTCAAGGTTGCTGAACCCCGGCCTGGGCAGGGAGCCCACACTCTTGAAGGCATCTGAGAGCACTTCACAGCACATAATTTGCTATTAAAGCAGGCATTATACTTTCTTGCAGTCTGAGGATGGAGGGAACCCTACTTCTGAATCTGTAACACCTTGCTGTTCTTGCCCCGGGCGAGGTTCCCGTGTTTTGTCTTATTTTATATAGTCTCCTTCATCCCCAGTCTCTACTCCCTGTCCCTGCCTCCACGGGGACTTGCTTTCACGGGTTGCCCGCGTGTCTTTAGCAGACACGCACTCCTTCATGGCGCCGCGTGTGTGTCTGTTTGCAGTGGGCACACGCGAATGGTGCTGCTTACCCCGTCCTCCCCGCGCACGCTGTAGCCCTCTCTCTGCGTGAGCACTCGCGCACGGCTCTGACTGCGGCCCGTACTCCATAGGCTGCATCCGTCGCGTTTTGGTATTCTTTCCTTCCAAAGGTGTGAGCGTTTAGCCCCCGAAGACTTTTCGAAAAACTGAAAACTGTATTTATCTTCCTTTGTGTTTGAAAGGGAGAGACGGACAGAGCTCTTCCATCCACTGGCTCACTCCCCCAAATGCCCACAGCAGCCAGGGCTGGGCCAGGCTGAGGCCAAGAACTCGGAACTCAGTGCACGTCTCCCACAAGGCAGGCCAGGCCCCGAGTACTCGGGCCACAGCCTGCTGTCTCGCCGGATGCTTGTTAGCAGAAGCTGGCTCGGAAGTGGAGCCGAGACCTGGACGCAGGGGCCCTGTATGGAGCACAGGCGTCTAACCACTACGCCAAGTGCCATCCCTGTTCACCATTTCTGTACACCAGTTCCGTGCCAACAAAGCTGAACAGACCTCCGGCCCTACCCTTGTCAGACTTACCCCTCCTCTGCAACGAAGCACTGGGCTCTGCAGGTGCTGGGGTACAACTGGCGTGGAGTTCAGTGTTCCTGCTGTAGGCAGGAGGGGGTGAGGAGCATGGACTTGCCAGCACCTGTGTTACAGCCCCAGAATGTACCCAAGCCCCACCCACTTCTGTGTAGACCCAGCTGCCAGGGTCGCATGGGCTACAAATATCCAACATGGCTGCAGGTTCAGCATACCAACTCCCATCCTGTACCGGACCCCACTCCCATCCTGCACCTGGCCCCCACTCCCATCCTGCACCTGGCCGCCACTCCCATCTTGCATCTGGCCCCCACTCCCATCCTGCACCTGGCCCCCACTCCCATCCTGCACCTGGCCGCCACTCCCATCTTGCATCTGGCCCCCACTCCCATCCTGTACCTGGACCCCACTCCCATCCTGCACCTGGCCACTACTCCCATCCTGCACCTGGCCACTACTCCCATCCTGCACCTGGCCCCCACTCCCATCCTGCACCTGGCCACTACTCCCATCCTGCACCTGGCCGCCACTCCCATCCTGTACCTGGCCCCCACTCCCATCCTGCACCTGGCCACTACTCCCATCCTGCACCTGGCCGCCACTCCCATCCTGCATCTGGCCGCCACTCCCATCCTGCACCTGGACCCCACTCCCATCCTGTACCTGGCCCCTACTCCCATCCTGCACTGACCTGAGGTTGCCCGCACTCCCTTTTGGGTGTGTGCTTTCCCTTTGCCTCTAAGCGCATCTTACTTTCCTCTCACCTCCATCTGTGTCTCCTCCTTGAGTTCTTTCTCACATGGAGATGAGGACCTGGACTGGGTCGAGCCAGAGGCCTCCCCGACAACCTCAATTGTTCAGGGTTTTTATCATGAATGCACGCTGAATTGCACCAAGTGGATAAACGGTGACTACTGGACTGATTGCAGGATTTTCATCCTTCGTTCTGTTGGCGCGTGGGTTATGCTGATTGATTTGCATATGTTGAACCATCCCTGCCTTCCTACGATAAGTTTCACGTGGACGAGGTGAGTATTTCTGATCATTTGCTGTTGGATTCAATCACTGTTCAGTCTCTTCTGGACTCAGCTTGCTAGTATTTTGTTAAGAGCCTTGGTATCTGTGCTCATCAGGGAACAGCATGGAGGTTCCTTGGAAAACTCCAAATGGTCTACCATCTGACCCAGCCAGGCCACCTCCGGGTAGGTAACGGAAGGGAAGAAAATCAACCTTTCTAAGAGACGCTGTACGGCCAGGTTTACTGCAGCCCAATTCACAACAGACAAGAGTCAACCCAGATGTCCGTCAATGGATGAGTGGACAAAGAAGACGTGGCGCACAGGCAGAATGGAGCATTACTCGGTCAGAGAGAGAGTAAAGTTCTGGCAAGTGCGACGGGATAGAAGCAGAGATCACGATGCTAAGCGAAACAAGCCAGAGGCCGAGACACGTCCCATGCGTTTTCTCTCATAGGTGGAGTTTTACATACATATCCAATGGGTGGGCGCCCTATTATTTGGAATACAGGTGTTTATAACGTTGTCCCCACTGAACTATACCTCTTACATGGCTGTATCCCTGTCTTCCCTCCCTTCATGGTCTTTGTCAGGAACCCCACATTCTATGCTATGAATATATCCATCCCAGCTATCGAATTGGGATGTATTCGATATTTCATACGAGTCAATGTGGTGTGCTCACCAAACTCCTCTTTATACTCTTCTGTATTATTTGGAATACTTTCAAATAAAAAGGCACAAACTACAACAAGTGAAGAAGTCTGCCCTCCCAGGAGAGCCCTTGAACCGGAGCCTCCAGGTCGCCCCGTGCCGGGCACTGTTTGGGAGGACTTGTGATCACCTGATGGCTGGCACCTGCGAGGCCAGCAGGATCCTGCACCTGGAATGGGACTGCGTCCACCTGAGCTGCCCGGTGGCCCCAGCCCGCCGGGCGTCCAAGGACGGCAGGAGCTGCCACTTCACCTACCGGGGCAGAACCGCTCTGTCTCCCTCGCGTTGGCCGATTCCTCCCGACACTCGCTTTCGCCGTAGTGAGACGATGGGGCAGCGGCTCACTCTGGCCCGACGGGGGCTTCTATGGCAGGGACGCGTTAGCCCATGAACTCCAGGCTTGCATCTGATCCAGGGGCTGTCGCTGAGTGCACAGCCAGCCTCTTCTCAGCCTGCCCCCTCCGCGGGAGCCCCCCGCTTCCCCACCCACCAAGGCCTCAGCCTCCTTGGCTTTGGCTCCCACCAGGCCTTTGCAGTCGTAATGATGGTTATGGATACGTGCACATTACACTGCATTTCCCTTTATGTGTGTGGCCCTCGCTGGACCGTTAACTCCTCCAAGGTCAGGGTCATAGCTTTTCACCTACGCACAACTCAGATTGATGCTTTGCTCCCCATACAATACAGTGACCATTTGCTGGGAGCGTGAACTAATGAACCTCAGCGTATATTCCACCTAATGCCAACGCAGCACCCTGGAATGCAGCCTGAGTGTTGTCCTTGTAACGGAAGCAAGGCCATCAGCAGACAAGACGGGAGCAGAGATGCCTGGGGTGCGACAGAGTCGGAGGAGTTGGGAGCAGTTCTCTTAACATCTCCATCCGAGACGGGGGTGGTTCTTGGTTTTCAATTTGTGTCTTAAAATCCATCATCGGACTTCATTCCGCTAATTTAGTCTTTCCCACCGCTGGGTTTGACTAACCGAATCTTGGCTATGGTTGCCTTTATGAGTTTGGTAATGGCTATGTTGAATTTAAGAGTCATTAATCGCTCCTTAATGTTTGCGAGGTTGACAAATAACGGCGAAATAGTTCCCTTCATTCAAAAGTTGATGTAAAAATTAATTCTATCACTTGTCTTAGCTCCAGGGCTGCTGTGTTTTCACACCGAAAGGTAGGCTGTGGCTTAAATTAAGTGCTTTTTACAACCTGCCTGTGGGAATTGAAGAAGGGCGCTTGCTCTCGTAATCTAGTAATTATATCTGCGGCGGGGAATGAGCTGTCTTGTCTCCGTGGATGCGCTGGTACCATTTAGCATTTTGCCGTCTCGGACCTCTGTATCTGGCCATAGCCTGCCTTCCTATCCGTGCCTTTGTTGTTTTGAATTCCCTCCAGGGGCCCAACCATAAAGCCAGACCCATTGAAAATGTCACATGCGTCTGCCTTTGGACAAGTGCCCATTCTAAGGTTTTTTTTGAAGCCAGCTCTTCCTCTCCCTTTGCTCTCCACCGCTCTCTGCACTCCCCGAGGGAACTTACTTTTCTGGGCCTCGCTCCCTCCTGTCACCCCCTCGATTCCAGCAGCGGGGAATTGGGGCTGCCAGTTCCAGCAAAAGCCACAGCAGGAAGCCGAGAAAGAGCCGCTGCAAGTGTGGTCTCCGCCCATTGGCGTCTGATCAGCCTGGCTCAGCGTGTCTTCCCGTGGCATTCCCGTGGCAATTTCGTGGCCTCTTGTGAGGCAGGAGCATGTGACTCCTGGGAAGCCTGAGGCGGGGGGATGTCAGGAGATGGCTCCAGGGAAAAGGGGGAAGGCCCAAGGGGGCATGCCTTCATGACTCAGCATGAAAGACACCCGCATCTCGCCCATCGTGTCCCAGTGTCAACCAGAGTCAGAAATACACAGGGACTGGATTTGGCTGCTGCTTGGAAGGTCTTAGATTTCTGCCCTTCCTGATGATAGAATCGTGGTTGACTGATTTGAAAGGTAGAGTTACAGAGAGAAAGAGGGAGACACACACACAGATCTTCCATCTGCTGGTTCACTCCCCAAATGGCCACCATGAACAGGGCTGGGCCAGGCTGAAGCCAGGAATCCAGAGCTCCCTTGGGGTCTCCCACATGGATGGCAGGGGCCCAGGCACTCGGGTCAGCCTCCACTGTTTCCCCAGGTGCTGGATCAGAAGCAGAGCAGCCGGGTCTCGAACCAGCGCCCATATGGCTTGCCCGGCTGTGCCACCGCGCTGGCCCCGAGGAATCCACACGGTGTCGTGTAGTCATTTAGTGCAGAGGGCATCAGACTGGTGGCTCCTGGCAGAAAGGCCTCAGGACTGCGTGAATATTTTACTCTGTTTCTCAAAGGCTTGTTACAAAAACCGCCGGGACTTTAACAAATTATGCATGCGTCCAAACGTGGGTTAATTCTATTTGTGCAGAATGAATCGGCTCCCGTCACTGTCCATGCACCTGAACTTCGCGGGAACGTGTCATTGACTCAGAAAGGTCTGAGCTGGCCCCTGGAGAATTCAGGCCAGCCCAGCGCCATGTGGGTCGCGACGGCACGTGTGGGTTGTCAGCTTGCACACACGGCACTCGCTCAGGTGCCGCTCGGCAGCTGGGAACCACAACACAGTCACTGGGCCTGCAAAAACTGGAGGAGTTACTGTTTCCTGAATGTTCACTGTGCACTGGGAATGATGCTAACATTCGTGTTGATTGTGTGATCATTGGAGCACATGTCATTTGATAATTCTGTCTGCTTCGTGGTGTCATGATGACGACAGGCATAGATGCCATGACCTGCTGGCTGCCACCCTCGGCACACAGTCTGCAGCAGCCGGGACTGATCCTTGCAGACATTCCGGAGGGCAACTCAAGAACTCGTGTTGTCCGTGCCTGCTCTGACACCTTGGTGCAGCTGGGGCCAGCTCGGGTCCCTAACCTGGAGGCTGTTGTAGTTAGCATTGGTAGTTCCTCGAACGAAAATATATAATCCAGGGGATGTGTCAGCATTTTAAAGATACAATCCAGCCGGCGCTGTGGCCCAATAGGCTAATCCTCTGCCTGCAGCGCTGGCACCCCGGGTTCTAGTCCCGGTTAGGGCACCAGATTCTGTCCCGGTTGCCCCTCTTCCAGGCCAGCTCTCTGCTGTGGCCTGGGAGTGCAGTGGAGGATGGCCCAAGTGCTTGGGCCCTGCACCCCATGGGAGACCAGGAGAAGCACTTGGCTTCTGGCTTTGGATCAGCGTGGTGCGCCGGCCGCAGTGGCCATTGGGGGGTGAACCAACAGCAAAGGAAGACCTTTCTCTCTGTCTCTCTCTCTCACTGTCCACTCTGCCTGTCAAAAAAAAAAAAAAAAAAAAAGATACAATCCGTGGATCGAACTCCACTGTCTAAATCTCCGATCAACATCAGACATTTGTCTCATTAGCATTAGGCGAGCGGAAGTGACATTTTATTGGGGAAATGAGTTCGCGAAGGAGCAAGCTGGCTTGGAATATTGAACAGGGGCTCCTGACCTTGCGTGCATGGGAAATAAGAACCCAGGGAGCCACTGGACGCAGTGCACCCTTCAGGCGCAGGCCTTGCCTTGGGATTCTGGTTACCTCTGGGAGCAAGGCCATCATGGGGGATTACGTTACCCAGCCGGCTGGACGGTTAGCTGAGTCCTGCCCACGGGCTATTTATTCAAAACTGCACCTGCCTGAGGTGGAACCTCCCTACAAAGTGTTTTCAAAGTGTCCAAAAGGCCAGCGAGTTGGCAATCCACCGAGCTTCCAGAAAATAGGATCGGGTGACGCTTCAAGGAGCGGTGGCGCAGATGGCACGCCTCAGCCAGCGCCGCACAGCTCCCTGGGTCGGGCATGCCGTGCGAGAGGCCTGCTGGAGGTGACTCTTTCCCCAAAGGAGCCGAGTCTCGCGCAGGACAGTTCTCACGGCGCAAATGGGGAAACTGAGGCTGGAAGAGGTGGAGAACTTGGCTTAGGACAATGCTGCTGGCGAGGGGGCAGTTGTGCTGGGCACCCACGCCCTCCTCCCCCCGACCCCTGCCGCCTCTTAGAACGAGCAGGGCGAGCAACCGCCCGGTGTGATAGCATCGCGTCATAAGATGGTCCTGGGCTGCGGTGCGCTTCGGCGGCTTCCAGGCTGACGTGTGCCGGGTGATAAGGCAGGCGTGTGGCTGTTAGATAGCACGCACGATTCCAACTTCAAACAGCACGTCCTGCTGACCTCCCCGGCTTCGCACGCATCAGGCGGACGTGCCCAGAGACATTGGTGGGCATGAGGACCCCCTGCGGACCCGAACAGAGAGACCGGCGAGACGGACGGTGAGGCTGACGGGCGACACCTGTCAGTCAGAACTTCAGACCTGGATTCCCCGTCCCAAGAAACAGCTGCCTTTTCTCACGGCTCACTTTACCACAAGCAGATCTCCTGCATGGGACATTATGATGCAAATGGATTTCAATTCACTGCGTTTTAACCGCATACACAGTAGTCCATGGTGTAGGATTTTATTTACCAGGAGAGATCTGGGCCATCCCCAGCGCAGCCTGCTGGCGGTTGGAAGGACATCTTCCCACCAGAGGGAAAGGGAGCACCTGACCCTGACTTTGGGCTCCTGATGACAGAAAGCCAGTTAGAGCAAGTCTGCCTGCGGCCCCACACCGGCTCCCAACCCCACCAGACTGAGCCAGCAGCCGGGGCTCCAGGGCGCACTCCGCGGGGGGAAGTCCTTTCTTCTGTGGCCGCCGCTCCCGTTTGTCCTCAGGGGCCTGAAGGACCACCAGCCGCCGGGGACTCACGGGCCTATGACAGTCGCTGTGGTGGGTCGCGTCTGCCAGGGACTGCGCACGCACGCCTCTCAGCTCTCCCATTGCGCAGTTGCAAAACTGAGGCTTTGCCAGGTAAAGGACGCACGCCCAGCGTCCGGTTTCCAACCCAAAGCCCCCACTCTGGCCTCCTAGCGGGACGGAGTCGCTGGCATCCTGGAAGATCACCTCAGCATGACAGGGTAGCCAGGCGCCTCTGAGTTGGGGCTCTCTCTCCAGAGGGGCCAACTACACCAACTCGGTTGGGGTGAGTCACAGCAGTGCATCCGTGGCTGGTGCCCAGGCACGCAGCCGCTCAAGCCTCTGCCCTCCGTGGTGCCTGGCCGCTGGCCCTGTGCCCCCGGGTCCCCAGTCCTCGCCTTTGAAAGAGATGGAGACGTGCTGGTGGCCCTGGACACCTGGGCTGCTGTGCTGCGTCCTGGTTCCCAAAGGAAGTCCTCTGGGGAACTCACAGCACGTTTGCCCTGGGTGCTGGCCCCGGCCCGCCGCAGGGCTCCGGCTGCGTTACACCGCGTCTCTGCACGCACGCCTCCTGTCTCAAGATGGAGGCAGCAGCGGTGGAGAAGCCGCACTGCGCACGAGCCGCCGACTCCTAGAACAAGCCGGTCAGGGAAGGCGTCACAGTACCCACTCCGCTCCGGGAGTTGTGGGACTGCGTCTACACCGTGGTCTACACCCCCTCGTAATTAACCCACGTATGTGCATCAATGCTCGTTTGCCCGATGCAAAGGAGAGGGAGTGAGGTGGTTACTTGGGATTTTCAGAACCTGACCACGAGTAGGCATGTAGCCCCGTGGCGAATACATTCGCCGGCCATGTTTAACCATCTGGGTTCGAGTCCCGGCTCTGGCTCCTGACCCCGGCTTCCTGCCAATGCACACTCTGGGAGCCCAGTGACCAGGTCCCTGCCACCGTGTGGAGAGCAGATAGAGCTCCCGGCATTGCCTGCCTCCCAGATAATAAACACTGTAAGAAAACTGATCGGGAAACCACCTGCAGAGGTGAGTGCTCAAGCATCCAGATATTATGAACAAAACGCACGCCAGGGGAGCAGTGAGCGGCGCGGGGGATGCAGCACCATCCTCCCCGCTGGGGACGGTGGCGTTGTTGGCTGGCACGGGTGCACAGCCCAGTGTCCTTGCAGGAAGGGGTGAGACCCTGCTGTCTTCAGAGCTTCGTCTCCGTCCTGAGCTGCTGGGCTCCGTGTTCGCCTCTCGGTTGCCCTGGGACACTGGCCGCCACGGGGGACACTGGCTGCTCGGCCAGCAGGAGGGAAGCCGCCGCGGAAAGCGGCCAGGTGACCTCAGAGCGGGGAGGTTGCTGGGGCGGCCGGCTAGCACCTGTCTCTGCTTTCAGCAGAAGCCGGTCCAGCACGCTCTGTGGTAACGCATCGCTGTGCCAGGCGCCTACGGGAGGGGAATCTGTGCCTTTGATCCTCCTCGGTGGCCAGCGGTGACGGTGACTGCAGAATAATGGCTGAGTGTCGCATGGCCAAGTTGGTCAGGCCCCTTCTCAGCAATGAGATGACCCCACACAGAGACCCCAGTGTGGTGCTTGGGACCCTTCCCTCCCCCATCTTCCGCCCAGACCCTGTCATTCAACCAGCTTGCTCCTTCATGCAGGGGTGAGCCAGTGGGCAGCAGCTCGCTCTGTCTTCAAACGTCTGTGAAAAAGTGCACTTGATGGAGGCAGGCACTGTGGCATAGCGGGTAAAGCCTCCATCAAGCGCATTTTTCACAGTGCCAGAATCCCATATGGGCACTGGTTCAAGTCCCGGCTGCTCCACTTCCCATCCAGCTCTCTGCTATGGCCTGGGAAAGCAGTGGAAGATGGCCCAAGTCCTTGGGCCCCTGCACCCGTGTGGGAGACCCAGAAGAGGCTCCTGGCTTCGGATCAGCACGGTTCCCGCTGTTGCCATCTGGGAAGTGAACCAGTGGATGGAAGATCTCTCTCTCTCTCTCTCCCTCTGTCTGCCTCTCTGTAACTCTGCCTTTCAAATAAATAAATAATTCTTTTAAAAAAAGCGCTTGATGAAGGAAACCATGCATGGATTTCAAAACTTTTGGCTCCAAATGAAGCTTATTTTTCAGGTCCGTTTTCTGTGAACTTTCCGAAGCCTCTTCGTACTTCCTGGGTGCCCACCACTTGCCAGGCACCATGCTGGGTGCTAGGGACACGGGCAGTGGTGGCCAGCCCAGGCAGCAGTCCCAGCCCACCTGGGGCCCCCATGCCAGCGAGGAGAGGAGGGGCCAGACCCAGGGGGCTCACTCACGGGGACCCGCCAGTCCCTCCTCCTCTCCTGAGCGCTGCGTCCATAGCAGGGAGCAGTATGGGGGTGGCCCCAGCATCGGGGCCAGAACAGCAGCCACCTTGGGGCCGCCACATCCCCGTGAGCACACAGCCGGGAAAGGCAGTGTCTGGGGACATCCAACCAAGTCCCCACTGGACAGGCAGGAAAGCAAGACACCAGCAGAAAATCTGCTCCCCCACCCCCTGCCCATTTTTGGTAACAAGACCGAAGCCATCAAGGAACCAGCTCTTTGGGGCTGAGCCGCACGGGCGGCTGTTGTGGTCAGAAGCCAGCACAGCTGTAGCCCTCCACCTCCACTGCTGGCCCCTGGCCTTTGTGACTCGAAGATCGTCCTGCCCGAGAAAAATCTCACACCAGGGCTCCCTTAACAGTCAGAGACCAGAGAGGAGCGGTCAGCCCTGCCTGCGTCCCCACCCTCTGTCCTCCCCGTCCCCGGGCCACCCAGCCACCTGCCGCTCCCCGCTCACACTTTCTCTTCCCCTTTTGCTACAGAAAGCGACTTGGGCCTCCACGGCTCCACCGCCTTCGAGTTTCTGGTCCTGCCTGCTTTCCCCTTAGCCTTTCATTCCCCTTCGTCCACTAGAACGATACGAAGGGCGAGTGAGGTGGACGTCAGAGCACGACCCAGGAAGGGGCCTCATCCAAGCACAGCTGGGTCCTGCGGCAGGCAACATAGGACCTAGACTTATTTTTTTTTTTAAGATTTATTTATTTGAAAGGCAGAGTTACAGAGAAGGAAGGAGAAGCAGAGAGAGTGAGACAAGCCAGGAGCCAGGAGTTTTTCCAGGTCTCCCACGTGGGTGCAGGGGCCCAAGCACTTGGGCCATCTTCTCCTGCTTTCCCAGGCCACAGCAGAGAGCTGGATTGGAAGTGGAGCAGCCGAGTCTTGAACCTGCGCCCATGTGGGATGCCGGCACTGCAGGCAAGGGTTTTACCCACTACGCCACAGCGCCGCCCCATGACCTAGACTTCTGAATTTAGGAAGCAGACCGATTATACTGCGATTATTCTGCCACCTAAGTATTACTGGTGGGCGTATTCTACCAATTCTTTTTTTAAAATCCTGTGAAATACACTGTTTTAAATATTTAGTCCCTGAAGCACTTAAAATAAGATTTCATTAATGCATTTTACTCAGACATTTTATACTAATGTATTTAAATGAATCATATCAATTGAAATATATATGCAAAATATTTTCAATAATTTTCTACTTTTTAAATTTAAATTTAATTTTTAAGATATTTTTAAGGTGAGCAAATTTCATGTACTTCATTTAGACAGCTTTAGGAGCATAAAAATCTTGATTGTTTGGAATCTGTTTTGGGTCACCCTTGTCTCATATGATAATTATTCTAGGTATTGAGATAGATAGAACCTTCACACTTACTAATTACTTCCTTTAATGATCAAATATTTATCTGGCTGCCAACTCTTTGTGGGGGGTGGATTCCAAAAGTTAAACGGGTATGAGATCTGGGCTGGTGCTATGGCGTAGTAGGCTAAGCCTCTGCCTGCAGCGCTGACACCCCGTATGGGCGCCGGTTCGAGTCCCGGCTACTCCACTTCCAATCCTGCTCTGCTATGGCCTGGGAAAGCAGTGGAAGATGGCCCAAGCCCTTGGGCCTTTGTACCCATGTAGGAGACCTGGAAGAAGCTCCTGGCTCCTGGCTTCCGATCTGCCCAGCTCTGGCCGTTGGGGCCACATGGGGAGTGAGCCAGCAGATGGAAGACCTTTCTCTCTGTCTCTCCCTCTCTCTGTCTGTAACTCTACCTATTTCTTAATTAATTAATTAATTTTTAAAAAAAGAGTACAAGACCAGGGCCTTACTCTCAAGGTCTGAACAGGCCCTATGGGCAAGGTTCGCTCACGACAGTTAACCGCACACAGCTGGTGCCTCTTTTTAATGCCCTGCTTACTACTTTAGTTAACTGAAATGGGTGGTATCCGTGCACATGGCAGCACACGTTGACAGTACGGAATACACAGTGCATCGAAGCCTCGCCAAGCACACCCTGACCTAGGAGCACCGAGCGCGGCCAGCGTGTGCCCCGGAGACGAACTGCCACCCAGAGGTCCCTCAGCTGCCTTCGGGGCTCACCAAGGGCGGCTGACGGAGACCTCGTCACCCCGGTTCAGAGGATCTGCACGGAGAGGCGGGAAAGGCCAAGCTGGGGCCTGCATGGTGGCACAGTGGGTTAAGCAGCTGCCCGCCACGCTGGCCGCCCATGTCAGAGTGCCAGTTCGAGTCCTGTTTGTTCCACTTCTGACCCAGCTTCCTGCCAATATGCCTGGGGTGTATGCTTGGGCTCCTGCCACCCGTGTGCAAACCAGGATGGAGTTCCTGCCTCCTGGCTTCGGCCTGGCCCAGACCCAGCTGGTATGACCATTTGGTGGAATGAACCAGAGGATGAAAGATCTCTCTCCCTCTGTCATTCAGATTTTCAAATAAATAAATGAATAAATCCTTTAAAAGTGATAGCCTTTATCAAATAAGTGCACTTGTCAAAAAAAAAAAACTAGTCTTTTTTTTTTAAGATTTATTTATTTATTTGAAAGTCAGATTTACAGAGAGAGAAGGAGAGGCAGAGGGAGAGAGAGAGAGAGGTCTTCCATCCGTTGGTTCACTCCCCAGATGGCTGCAATGGCCGGAGCTGTGCTGATCCGAAGCCAGGAGCTTCTTCCAGGTCTCGCATGCAGGTGCAGGAGTCCAAGGACTTGGGCCATCTTCTCCTGCTTTCCCAGGCCATAGCAGAGAGCTGGATTGGAAGTGGAGCAGCTGAGTCTTGAACCTGTGCCCGTATGGAATGCTGGCTCTGCAGGCAGAGGGTTTACTTGCTATGCCACAGCGCCAGCCCAAACCAGAGTCTTTTGTCAACTTTCTGCCAACCAACGCACACTGGACAGTCCCCACTGCAGCTGCTTTGCCCGCCATACAGCAACGTCTCAGAGGTTCCCTAGTGCTGGAACTGAGCCGGAAGTACGGCCAAGGGTACAGGGTGAGGGCAAGCTTCCTCCAGCTCTGGAGACTGTCCTAACCGAACTCACCACGGCGAGAGTGACACGCAGCCACCCTGGCCGGCCACGGCCGTCTGTCGGCCCCGCCCCCGGCTGCCGCTCTCCAGGGACTGTTAGGCGCTCCAGCAGTAGTCTGTGCCGAGAAGTTAAACACGCGTGATAATTGCAAGTGTACTCCCAGCTCGTGAGCTGGTGCCAATTTTTCCTTTAAAAATATACACAACTGTACTTCAGAAGGTCTGTGGGGGGCCGGCACCGTGGCGCAGCAGGTACAGCGCCACCTGCAGTGCCAATTTATGTCCCAGCTACCTCGCTTCTGATCCAGCTCCCTGCTAATGGCCCGGGAGAGCAGTGGAAGACGGCCCAGGCACCTGAGCCTGTGCGCCCACGTGGGAGACCTGGATGAAGCTCCCGGCTCCCCGCTTCAGCCTGGCCCAGCTCTGGCCATTGTGGCCATTTGGGGAGTGAATCAGCAGATGGAAGACCTCTCTCTTTCTCTCTGTCTCCCTCTTTCTAACTTTGACTTTGAAATAAATTTAAAAATCCTGAAAAAAAAAAAAAACTCTTTGGAAAGTGGAATTGAAATAAAAGGTTATTTGAGTGCAAAAGAAATTGAAATCTGGGCATAATTCTTTCATCATATAAGTTTCTCATGAATTTTTTGAAGAAAAACGACTTACGGTCATTTCTGACTTTGCAATGGTACAAAAGTGTGCCATAGAAACCACTTTGTTCTGCACGTCAGTATAGCAGTCAATGAATTACGTGGGCTATCCAGCGGGTTTTGTAGGACAGGCTCTGAGTTCCGTGGGGTTGCCCCTGGTTTGGGCGTGTAAGGCAGCGGGGCCGAGCGATGGTGGTCAGGAGCTCAGGGTATCAGACAGGTTTGACTTAGGAGCGTTTCCGTTTGTGCTGGGTTTACCGAGACGCAGCCCATCCTGGTGGGTGAGCGCCCGGGCACGTCTCCCCTCTGCCGGCGTCGACCTCAGCTCAGCCTGCGTTCACTCTGGGCAGCCATTCGGCTGCGAGTGCAAGTCTGGGTTCTTGCTCTCTTGTTTGAGTGTGGCAGGAGCGGGAGAAACGCTTCCTCAACGGGAGATGGCATCAGAAGCCCTCTGATCGGGCTTCCGGGGGTCTCACGCCCCTCTGGGCCGTAATAAACAGGAGATGTGTGGTTGCAAGTGGGCGTCCCGCTAGGAAGGGGGAAGTGGAGACCGGCTTAGGGTAGCAGTGACCGCACGCGCGTCGGCTTCCGTGGAAGCGTGGGCCGCTGGGGTCTTACTTGGTGGATCGGGTTTTTGCTTCGTTACCACTTGCGATGTTCAAGGGGCCTGCGAGGACTCACACAATGCCTTACGCGCTGGAGTTAGTGTGTGCACGGCAAAGAGCCGTCCCTCGAACTTGCTGTTCAGCCGCGGGAGGGATGCCCTGTGCTGGACGCCGTCTGAGAGCCTTCGATTTGCAGGACCGTAACCAGGATCCCGGCCGTCCAGGCGTCTCAGGAGGATCTCGCAGAGTTCATCTTCATTAGAAACACACATGGACATTTTAATTTCATGCTGAAAACGATGTGAGAATACTGAAAGCCGGGAAAGAGACGGGGGGAGGGTGCCATATCGGGCAAGTTAAAAATGCTGACACTGTGCTAATCTGAAAACAGAAAACTCTCGCTTTACACGGCTTTGAACCACGCAGTGCTGGATTCCAGTAATTCGAGTTTATATTCATCCCATTCTGAAATTCTTTACGGACCTCAAATTCATTTCAGGTGAGACACACCCACAGAATCACTCACTCTGGCTCGAAACAAAGCCTGGAAGGAAACCCACTCGAACGGGGACATTATCTCTGCGTGCGGGGAGTATCCACGGTCATCCCATTTTTCACCTGCGTTGTACTTTTCAGATTTTCTGAAGTGCACAGCACATCTTACTTTCTAAATAAGATACTACATGGTACAACATACAATTGCACCATCCGGCTGTGCAATGTACAGGCTAGATTTACAGCCAGTGTGAGATACTTCATCTTCGTCCGTTTCTAAGAACTTATGGCCTGGTCAGCCAGCACCAGTCTGAGACCAGGTGCTCCATCAAAATGCTGGTGGAGTTAGAAACAAATGCTGTAAGTGGGTCTTGATAATTAAAGGAATTCCATTCGATCAGTCTTCTTAATTTTACCTTCCCCAAAAGTCAGAGACTATGATGGCATCCTTTATGGCAAGGATACAATATTGTGTGACAAAATGGGACTAACAGCGCTGAATCCCGAATAACTGAGCAGTCCCGGATCCAGTGGACTCAATCGGACGACTAGCTCAGTTGGTTTGGCTTGCCTAACAAAATATGAGTTAGCCGATAGTCTGCAACAAACTAAAATCCTTTTCATAAAAAAACCCGGATTTTGTGTCCCTTGAGAAGTTAGAAGGCGGCTGTCTCCAGGCTCCCAACAGCTCCGACTGATTCCTCGTCCCCCTCCAGTTGGGCTGGGTCCTCGGTTTGCCACAATACCCACCATTCCCTATTGTGCTTGAGCCAGCTTTACCGTCTGCAGTCTCGTGGGGGCAGATGTTCATCAGGGGCTGGAAGGATGAGCACAGGTTAATACTGCGTACAATGGGATACTCAGCCCCACAAGGAAAGCTACGGGACACCCACCAGAACCCGAGCACGCCTCAGATACATGTCACTGCGTGAAAGACGCCAGCACGAACGGTCAGCTTTGTGTCACTGCGTTCTGAAACACGTCCAGAAGCAGCAGCGCCCAGGATCTGGTTGCTGGGAGGCTAGGGGAAGTGATCCCGGGGGAGACAGGGCAGAGTTTTGGAACTGGATGGAGGTGGAGGCTGCTTCACACTGAACGCAGGAAGGCCACGAGCGTTTCCCACTTCAGGGTGAGTCATTCCCTGTTCTGCCAATTGCGCTTCAATTACTGGGAAAGGGTGCTTGCCAGCTCTGCCATTCTATGAAAGTGACCGGCGTCATCAAGCCACAGAGAGGCGGTGAGAGGAAGACGGGGTTATCACGCACCACGGACGGCGGCGGGACTGCCAAATCAGGGAGCCCCTCGCCCAGACCCCGGGCTCCCAGCGGTGGGAGCATCTGTGCTTACAGCCGCCTCGGTCTGCTTGGCTAACGCCGTCAGCACGGGAAGGCAAGGAATCTCCATCTGTAACAGCCTGCAAATCACATGCATCCGATAGGCTTAAAAATAACCCTCCTTGTGCAGCTGCCTCTCCGGATAGGCATGGACAACACTGCGCTGTATTCAAGACTTCAAAGAAACAGCATCAAACGTGTGTAAATGACCTTCAGTGCAGGGTTTTTTTTTTTTAAGGCTATTCATGGTGGCCGCAGAGCTAAGCGGTTATTGCTTGTGACAAGCCCTCGGGGCAGGTGTCCTGGTCCTGACACTTGAGCATGTTTGCTGCTGCTTTCTCGCGTCCCCGATTTCAACACGGTGAAAATGGAAGTTTGGGAGCTAATAATAGTGTCATCTCCTTGGGGGGGGGGAGGGGGGAGGGTGCATGGGGGAGAGGCTGGCCACCCAAGGCATTCGCAAAGGAAGTGGGAGACGGGGAGGCCACAGGGATCCAGATGGGAAGGCGGCACGCGGCAGGAGGGAGGAGGCCCACAGAGAGGACTGCAGAGCCGCAGGGTGGGCATTCGGTGTCGCGGGCCAGGGCCCATGTCCTGTATCTCAGAGCACGTTGAAGTCTTGGCTCCACTCCCGACTCCAGCTTCCTGCCGACTCAGACGCTGGGAGACAGCAGTGATGGCTGGAGCACTGGTTTCTGAGACTGGGTTCGGGGCTCCTGGCTTTGGCCTCATGGATGTGGGCCTTTGGGGAAAAAAACCAGCAGATGAAACCCTCTCTTTCTCTTTCTCTCTCTGCCTGTCTCTGGTCTCTGGTCTCTGTCTCTGCCTCTGTCTCTCCATCTGCCTCTCAAAGAAATCAGACTCTAAAGATGGAAATTTTAAGGGGTCTGTAGGAGCCTGCTGGAGGCTGCTTTGGGCCCACTGGCCTCGGTAGCCCCTCCCCCAGGGTCTTAGATTGGCATCAAATCCGAGCGACCCTATGGAGAATATGTCGTATCTGAGACACCCTAGCTTCGGCCGTGTGGAAGGAACAAAGCTTCGCCCACGCCCTTGATGGAGGGGTGTTTGCAGAGTGATCAGGGCTCAGAGCAGCGACAGGCACTGTGGGGCAGGGGGTGGAGCCTCGGCCGGGACGTCCCACCTTGGGAAGCCAGCTCAAGTCCCGCCCCTCTGCTTCCAATGCAGCTTCCTGCTGATGTGCCGGGAGGCCGCACATGGTGGTCCCAACGCCTGGGCTCCCGCCACCCACATCAGAGACCCGGATGGAGTTCCTGGCTCCTGCCTTTGGCCTACCCTAGCCCCGGCTGTCAGGGGCATTTAGGGAGTGAATCAGAGAGTAGAAGACCTCTCTCCTCTTTCTCCTTCCCTCCCTCTTTCTCTCACTTGGGTTTTCAAACAAACAAATAGACAAATCTTTTTTAAAAAAGTGAATAATAATATGGCAAATTTTTTATGTTATAACTATAATAATGGATTTCTTCTTTTTACAGAAGTGCAACCTATTAATGGTGGAAAATACAAGTAATAACAGCATGAAAAATAAGATAACTTGTAATTCCACATCGAGAGAGACCTTGTGGTTGATTGGGTGCCATCCTTGCTTGTCTTTCGAATGAAAGTTCGCAGGTAGCTGCATATTTATGAAAAATGAGTTTCATACTACACACACCATTTTGATTAATTTAGCTTAACTAAAACAGGAGGAAAAAATTTGCAAAATAATAGGTATGCCATCCGATTGTGTATGTAAAACAAGCAGAATACAGAAAACGCACTCCGGGGCAGTGCACTGTTCTGGGGGCCTGTGTGTGGTGGGAGGAGGAGGGCTCACTGTAGATCTGACGTCATTGCTGTTTCTTTAATAGGATTCGTTCAAGGGCATCTAAGGCTGGGAGTGCTGGGGTGCTGGAGTGGTTTGGGAGGCGGTGGGGGCTGACTCCCATCCGGAGTCTCCATTCACCGCCTCCACCATGGACAAAGAGTTGAGCTTCTCCCAGCTTCCCCGACCCAGGGAGGAGGCCGGAGAGGCCCCGGCTGCAAACGGGGAGACCACGCCTTGTACGTCTGGGTTGTGTTGAAATGAAGTTTCTGGGTTACCCCAAACCTCTGCCAAGCTGCATTTTTTTTAGAGAGATTTATGATTATATCTAATTGAAAGGCAGAGTTGCAGAGAGAGAGGTACACACACACACACACACACACACACACCTTCCATCTGCTGGTTCGCTCCCTAAATGGCTGCATGGCCGGAATCTGGGCCAGGCGGAAGCCAGGAGCCAGGAGCTCCATCCAGGTTTCCCACGTGGGTGACTCTTGGGCCAAACTCTTGGGCCTCCTCTGCCCTCCCAGGCTATTAGCAGGGAGCTGGGTCAGAAGTGGAGCAGCCGGGACTCGAACCCACGCGCCTATGGGATACCAGGATCGCAGACAGCAGTTTAACCCTTTGTGCCGGCCCCAACCAAGCCACGTTTTAATGTCCTGGTCACCCCCTGCCCCTACACACACAGAGAATTCTCCCTCCATGGGCAGCTGCAGATCTGACCTTGTTTGTGTAGAGGGTACCCGAGTGTGCCTTCTCTCACAATGACGCTGGGATGGGGGATTTCACAGGCTCTCGCTGAGCGTGGACACCACCCAGGCGTCCTGCTGGCCCGGGGCTCTGCACGGGCTCCACCTGGGCCAGCCTGCTGGGTTCCGGCAGCCAGAGGGCCCGCCCCTGCACCTTGCAGACTCGCGTCTCAGTTCCCACAGCTCCAGCAGGGGAGGGCAGCCCGGCCTCAGATCAGTGTTCCCTCCCCGGGCCGAGCATCTGCAGATGCACTCCTTGACCTTCTGTCCTCCGATCTAGATAATCCCACGTCTCCCAGCCTTTCTTTTTTATGAGCTTGATTGTTCCAGCCCTTTCATATTCTCACAGTTCTTCTCCAATCCTCTTGCCGGCTCCCAGGTCTCCCTCTAATTACAGGGCTCTCGCACGAGACTCTCGGGCGCGCTGGAGCAGGGCTAGCCAAGATGGAGAGCTTATCTCCGAGATCCCTGCGGGCGCCGCGCCAGGCAGCCTTCCCAGGGCCACGCGCACAGTGCTGTCTTTAAGCAACTGTTTACAAATACCCCGTGACCAGCCTGTGACGTGCGAGAGCAGGGGCCCGCGCGGGGGGCTGCTCAGCCTGGCCAAGCCCGCCATCCCTGCCGGCGGCGGCCAGCACAGTGCGGTCATGGCCCAGTGCGGCTCTGGAGACCTGGGTCTCCTTTCCCAGAAGGTTTGTCTACTCAGAAACACCCTTCCCCTGCCGACGTCCCAAACCTTCCACTGCTGTGCGCTTCCAAAACAGAGGAGCCGGGGCAGGGCCGCCCGTCTGCTGTGTCTAAAACCGCATTGTGTGTTTCTCCCAGCACTGGCATTTGAAGCCCCTTTACGTCTTACTGCAGATGGAGGGCTCTGCTCACTGGGAAGAGAATCTCAAACAACAAGCGAGTGGTTTGTCATCTCTGCCATCTATCCTATCAATCAATCAATCAATCTTTGTAATCATCTGTCATCATCCTTTCTGCCTTCCTCCCCTCCTGAGTGTCACTCTTCTTCCCATGCTAGGATTCTTGGGCATCGTGTTGCAGCAAGTTCAGCTTGGGACGCCCGCATCCCGTATTGGGGTGCCGGTTCAGGTCCCGGTTCTTCTGCTTCTGGTCCAGCTCCTGCTAATGCGGCTTGGAAAGCAGCAGGTGATGGCCCAGCTACTTGGGCCTCTGCCACCCACACAGGAGACCTGGGTGGCGACCCTGGCTCCTGGCTTCGGCCTGGCCCAGCCCTGGCTGTTTGCGGGCATTTGGGGGAGTGAACCAGCAGATGGAAGGTCTCTCTCTCTCTGTCTGCATGTGTGTCTGGCTCTGTCTGTTTGTCTGTCTCTCTCTGTCTGCATGTGTGTCTGGCTCTGTCTGTCTGTCTGTCTCTCTCTCTCTCTCTGCATGTGTGTCTGGCTCTGTCTGTCTGTCTGTCTGTCTCTCTCTGCATGTGTGTCTGGCTCTGTCTGTCTGTCTGTCTGTCTCTCCTGCTCTGTTTTAAGGTAGATGAAATTAAATAAGAAATGCTAGAAGAGGAATCTCCACAAGCCTGCCCCAAAGGGCTATCAAGGAACGTCTTTTTTTTGGACAGACAGAGTTAGACAGTGAGAAAGGTCTTCCTTCCGTTGGTTCACCTCCCAAATGGCTGCCGCGGCCGGTGCACTGAGCCAATCCGCAGCCAGGAGCCAGGTGCCTCCTCCTGGTCTCCCATGGGGTGCAGGGCCCAAGCACTTGGGCCATCCTCCACTGCACTCCCTGGCCACAGCAGAGAGCTGGACTGGAAGAGCAGCAACCGAGACAGAACCGGCGTCCCGACCGGGACTAGAACCCGGGGTGCCGGTGCCGCAGACAGCGCCGGCCAAGGAACATCTCAGGCCTCCCTCTCTCCTGTCCTCCCTTTGAGCTCTTCCACACAGATCTCTAGAGTTCCTGCTGTGCTCCCTCGAGCTTCTGGGGTTAAAGTCAGGAAAACACAGACTCTACCCCAAATGCCAAGGAGCCCAGCATACGGGGAAAAAATGGCAGCCCAGCCAAGGTGCTGCTCTGGGTACCGTGTGACAAAAATAAGAGCGGCCGGTTCTACCCAGGGGTGGAGAGGGCACCGGGGAAGCCCTCCCGGGGGGCAGAACCCTCCTGCTGCACCAGCAGTCCACATCCTCCCCCCGCACCCTGGAGCCCAAGCCTCCCCAGGAGCGGGGGGCCAGACCCTTTTCCTTCCCCGAGCCATCCCCCAGCGATGTTTCCGCGTCCTGTCTCCTCCGGGCAGCTGGCTCACCTGGTTGTCGCCGTCTCCAGACACAGCTGGGGGAGCCCTCGGGTGCACGGGAGGTGAGGGAGCCCACGCACGTGGCTGCTGTCTGGATGAGGGGGCACCAGCCATCGTCTTCTAGGGGTGAGATGGGCAGCTGGGGCGTGGACCGCCAGACTCTCCGGTCTCTGTCGTGTTTCGTGCCGTGAGATAGCCTGTGTGCCTGGCCCGTGTCTCCTTTTCCTTAGAGCAGTTTCATTTCTCAGCGTTCATTTTTGTGTTTGGAACTTGTCTTGAACACGTGACAATCAGGCCCTTGTGAGAAAGGACTGGGTCTCACGCTGCTGTAGCCCCAGCTGTTAGCAGGCCCGGAATAAATATCGGGAAGGTGAGCAAGTCACGTGCTTGTTCATAAAACGTATTTTGGAATTGCTGGTTGAGTGAGGAAAGGAGCCATGCGGAGTGACCACTTTTGAGTTTTACGCGGTTACAATAAACTCGACACCCGTGTTTCATGGCCAGGCTGGAGCCAGCCCGTGGAGGCTTCTGGGTGTGTGTGGCTGTGTCTCCGGCTGCAGCGATGGGTGAGGAAGTGCGCTGGCCCCTTGCACAGCACACGCCACACACACAGGTAGGTGAGCGAGTCCTGACACGTACGAATCCAGGAGCTCACTTGGTTGTACCGTGCACACAGAGCCATTTTTTGCATCATTTCAATGCACATTCATTGTAAATGCAGCAGCCACGCTGAGCGAGAAACAATCGCACTTTGGCTGTTCGGATGGAGATTTTGACAAGAGCTGTTCACCATTGTGGAAAATCACGCGAGCGCTGGCGTGGAGGCACCGGCGCGAGTCAGCTGGACGTGGCTGTGTTTGTGGTCCTGCCTGCAGAGCCAGTCGGGGCCAAGCCAGAAGCACCCACCTGCCCCACCACACGGCTCGGGGTTGTGCCTGAACATTTGTGGACTGGAACCCACAGAATTATTTATTTATTTATTTTTTGACAGGCAGAGTGGACAGTGAGAGAGAGAGACAGAGAGAAAGGTCTTCCTTTGCCATTGGTTCACCCTCCAATGGCCGCTGCGGCCGGCGCACCGCGCTGATCCGAAGGCAGGAACCAGGTGCTTCTCCTGGTCTCCCATGGGGTGCAGGGCCCAAGCACTTGGGCCATCCTCCACTGCACTCCCTGGCCACAGCAGAGAGCTGGCCTGGAAGAGGAGCAACCAGGACAGAATCCGGCACCCCGACCAGGACTAGAACCCGGTGTGCTGGTGCCGCAGGCGGAGGATTAGCCTAGTGAGCCGCGGCGCTGGCCGTACCCACAGAATTTTATTACAGTTTTCTTTTTGTTGTTCTCTCTTACATCACGGTCAGGCTGTTACCTGGATTCTCTTATAGTTACACGTGATAGTGGCTATAGGAGCCGCGGATTTCATTTCAGAGGAGTAAAGAAGTTAACGCAGTATTTGTACGAAAAGCCAACTTGCAGTCTGAGCCAGGGGGACGTCGCGTCCTGGTCTCACACGCAAAGGCGCGTCTGCTCGCGGACAAAGCGATCCCTTTGGAGGTGGCCGGTGACCCCAGGCTGCTCCCCCGTGCTGACACAGCCGAGCCTTCAGCACAGCGGGTGCCCAGGTCCACGCCCCTGCAGCCCGGACGGCCCAGGTCCAGCCTTTGGTTTCTTTTGGTGAATGGCCACTTGGGCTGGGTCTCCGGGGACCCGGGGTCCCCAGAGTTGGTCGATGCCAGCTGGGACTTTGGGTTCTGGAAGCCGGGCTCTCAGGGTGCCCAGCCCCCCAACGCTCTCAGCACGGGTAAGGTTCTGATCTGGCCCAACCCTTCCTCTCCAGAGCCGGGAAAATGGGTTGAGGCCTTCATGGAAGGCTCCCAAGTGTGAAGCGAGCTACCCTGTGTCAATCGCTCAGCCTGGGACTGGCCCAGAGCGAGGGCTCAGCCTGCGACAGCCGCGTGCCACCTCCACTGTTGGAGTCACTGTTCCAGGCCAAGCCACGGCACGGGAGTGTGTCCTAGGTCACGTGCGTGGGGGCTGCACCGTCCAGCTCCAGACCCTGGGCCCCGATGTGCTCAGGGTGCGAGCTTGGGCAAGATACTTCAGTTAATAGCTTTGTTCCACGTTCGTAAAATCCAGATAAGGAGTGAGCAGATGGGTGTTTGTACAGGAGCAGCATCTGACGCTATTATGAGCTATTTCTTAGTTGCTACGTAAGTTTGCACGCACATTTTGAACTCCACGTATGAATCAATACCTAAACTGCAAATAAGTATGAGTATAGATCAGTCAATATATATGAATATATATGAATCAGTGTATCAACTGCCATTCTCCCCGTATGGTAGTAAGCTGTACTGGTGTCTCCTCTACCAGCCTCCAATCTCCTATGAGGCAGGGCTATTTCTTGGCTACACTGAATCTCCCCCAGGCTCAATAAACAGTGTTGAATGAATTATTGAATGAATGAATGAATGAATATATGAATGGATGGATGGAAAAGTGGATGGATAGGTGATTGGTTAGATGGGTGGATGGATGGGTGGATGGGAGGATGGTGGGTGGATGGGAGGATGGGTGGATGGGTGGATGGGAGGATGGGAGGATGGGGGATGGATGGGAGGATGGGAGGATGGGTGGATGGGTGGGTGGATGGGTGGATGGGTGGGTGGATGGATGGATGGGGGATGGATGGGAGGATGGGTGGATGGGTGGGTGGATGGATGGATGGATGGATGGGGGATGGATGGGAGGATGGGTGGATGGGAGGATGGGTGGGTGGATGGATGGATGGGGGATGGATGGGAGGATGGGAGGATGGGGGATGGATGGGAGGATGGGAGGATGGGTGGATGGGAGGATGGGTGGGTGGATGAATGGATGGGTGGATGGGTGGATGGATGGATGGGTGGGTGGATGGGTGGATGGATGGGTGGATGGGAGGATGGATGGATGGGTGGATGGATGGGTGGATGGGTGGATGGGTGGATGGGAGGATGGGTGGATGGATGGGAGGATGGGTGGATGGGTGGATGGATGGATGGGAGGATGGGTGGATGGGTGGATGGGAGGATGGTGGATGGGAGGATGGGAGGATGGATGGGAGGATGGGTGGATGGATGGATGGATGGGAGGATGGGTGGATGGATGGATGGATGGGTGGGAGGATGGATGGGTGGATGAATGGATGGGTGGATGGGTGGATGGGAGGATGGGTGGGTGGGAGGATGGGTGGGTGGATGAATGGATGGGAGGATGAATGGATGGGAGGATGGATGGATGGGTGGATGGGAGGATGGATGGATGGATGGGTGGGTGGGAGGATGGGTGGGTGGATGAATGGATGGGTGGATGGGTGGATGGGAGGATGGGTGGGTGGATGGGTGGATGGGAGGATGGGTGGGTGGATGGGTGGATGGGAGGATGGGTGGGTGGATGGGTGGATGGGAGGATGGGTGGGTGGATGAATGGATGGATGGATGGTGGATGGGTGGGTGGGTGGGTGAGTGGGTGGATAGGCGCTGGCTGGCTGGCTGCATGGGTGGAGAGCCGTGTGGTTGGATGGATTCTTAGGGCAGACCAGCGCCCTCCAGATGCCACATTTACAGGTGGGGCTTGTCTCAATACGGAAGCCTTGCAGTAGAGGAATGAGCAGGCGCAGTGGGGCCTCTGTGCACCCAGGCTGCACCTGAAGATACCAGCAGGCAGAGACGGCCTGGCAACAAATCAGTGCTGTTAAAGGAACAGAGAAGTCTGTGGTCTTCAGGGCTGCCGTCTGGCACCTCGCAGGGAAGTGAAATCGAGTGTGAAACACACCTGTCCTCCCGCCCTCCTCACTGGCAGGGACTGGATGGCCAGGGGGTGGGAGAGGTCAGAGGTCAGGCCTTTGAGAAAGCCAGGGGATTAATTGCGTGTTAATGGATGGGTGTGCAGGGGTCGGGGACGCCCGGCTGGGAGGGGGACGGAGCGCTGACATATTGCGGCCTCTCGGCCTGTTTCTTTCTCACCGCTGTTTGCCCTGTCGGCAGCCAGATGGCCCTGCCCAAGATGAAAACAAATGAACGTGGGGAAGAGAAACCTCCGCGCAGGTTTCTGGTGCTAGATGACCCTGGGAGGCATTTTTGGACTCTGGAGCTGTTCTTTGTTCTTCGTGTTTCAAAAAGTGAATTTTTCACCTTCAGCGAAGGCAGGGTCGGGCGGGTTTCAGCCCCCACCCCCTCTTCCCAGCCCAGCTGTTCTCCCACTCCCCACGACGCCGTGTGTTTCAGCTTCCGCCGCTGCTGTGCCACTTCTGTGCAAAATGCCCTCTCCCCCCATGTTGGGCAGAGGTTTACTGACTGTTTAGGGCCCAGCCAAATGCCTCCTCCTCCAGGAGGACCCCCAGGATGCCTGCACCAGGACCGTCTTCAGCCCCTCTCGGGCCCAAGCACCCTGCCCCTCGCCTCGGAGAGAAGATGTGAAAATGGGCGCGCACAGTAGAACACTTTTCCTATGAGATTTTAAAATGTGACCTTGCTCATCAAATGACTGAGTTTTCAAAAATATTTGTGTGGTTTAAGGGGACAGTGGATTCTCAAGCGCTCCTCTCTGCCCGCGGGAATCCTTGTAGGCTAAGAAAAATCCGCTCTGCAGGTTGTTCTCAAATCTAATGAAGCTTTGTGACTATGAGGTGCAGCTGCCTGTTCTTGAGGAAGACGCACTTGCGAAATCTGTTTTCACAGGTCTTCTTTACGCATTAAGGGGCTGACATATTTTTTAAAATTTTTTATCTTATTTTATTTTTGACAGGCAGAGTGGACAGTGAGAGAGAGAGACAGAGAGAAAGGTCTTTTTCCGTTGGTTCACCCTCCAATGGCCGCTGCAGCCGGCGCACCGCGCTGATCCGAAGGCAGGAGCCAGGTGCTTCTCCTGGTCTCCCATGGGGTCTCCACTGCACTCCCGGGCCACAGCAGAGAGCTGGCCTGGAAGAGGGGCAACCGGGACAGAATCCGGCGCCCCGACCGGGACTAGAACCCGGTGTGCCGGTGCCGCAAGGCGGAGGATTAGCCTAGTGAGCCGCAGCGCCGGCCAAGGGGTCGGTATTTTTCCTATAGACGTTCTCCACCTGCATAGACCGTTGAGCCGCCGGGTGGCCCAGAGCTCGGCCGCCAGTAGAAACCCTTCTCCTGTGAAGCCAAACTCCCTGAGTCGCTTGTGGACAATTAATTTTCTAGCAAATTCCGCCCTTCGGTCAACAGCCACCTGCCCGATGCACGGAGACGGAGGACACAGTGACAAGCAGTCCCAGAGGCCAGCCTTGTGCGCTGGAGGCCGTGCAAACAGAGGCCAGAGCTCGTCGGAGTGCGCGGAGGCCTCTGGGTACGCTGGGCGAAGGCTGCGTCTCCCAGCCCGCGGCACAGGGTGAGAACACGCGCCCTCTTCGCTAACAGGGCACTGGGGAGGGTTTTATGAGTCTGTGTAACTCTTTGCATCCGATTTCCGGGGTTTGTTGAGTGCCCTTCTATAGACAAAACTCTGCCAAGTATTTTGCCAGTACGATTTTACTGGATCCTCATAACAGGCCCTCGGGGTTGGGACTGCAACTGTTACTGTTTCATAAAGGCTCCGAGAGGTGGGATGGCTCTACCAGGCCACGCAGCCGGCGAGCCAGAGCCAGGAACTTGCCGGGCCCTCCCGCGCCCCCGGCCCTCCCGCACCCCCAGCCCTCCGCACCCGGGGCCCTCCCGCGCCCCCAGCCCTCCCGCACCCGCGGCCCTCCGCACGGTTCCAACAGGGCCTCCCTGTCAATGGTCCCTTCTCTGCCCAGCTTTTCCCTCCCCTCAGACTCCACCCCCACGTAGGAGGTCAGTGTCACAGTGAGCAGAAGTCCCTACCCAGCGGGGCCTGGGGAGCGCGCTCTCTGCTTTGCTCAACTGCAATTCGGAGCAGAGGACGCACAGCCGGTTCCGGTTCCGACAGAACCATCCCTGAATCGGGCCGTCCCAAGGCTGGCCTGTGTGACGTCAGCCGCTGGGAGACGTCTGTGTGTATCTCACGAAAGTCAAGAACTGTCTGGCGGATCCTGTTCTTCCCCGTGGCCTCAGTGAGAGGAAGCTCAAGGCGAAACGCTCTGTGCAGGCTGCGCTCCCAGGCCTCCTCAACCTCTCTTTGGGCTTTTAGCATTGTTTGTAAAGAGCTTGTTCATTTATTCAAGAGCCAGAATTACAGAGAGAGAGAAAGAGAGACAGAGAGAGACAGAGAGAGACAGAGAGAGAGAGACAGAGAGAGACAGAGAGAGACAGAGAGAGAGGTCTTCCATCCGCTGGTTCACTCCCCGATTGGCCAGCACGGCCGGAGCTGCGCTGATCCGAAGCCAGGAGCCAGGAGCTTCTTCCAGGTCTCCCATGTGGGTGCAGGGACCCAAGGACTTGGGCCATCTTCTGCTTTCCCAGGCCACAGCAGAGAGCTGGACAGGAAGTGGAGCAGCCGGGCCTCGCACCGGCGCCCATATGGGATGCTGGCGCTGCCGGTGGCGGCTTTACCCACAGTGCCACAGCACTCACCCATCTTCACTCCTCACCTCCTGTGTTATTCCATTTTCTAAACTCAGCCAGGACCCTGGCGTCCCTCCTTCCACTAAGCCCTGAGCGCTCCTCCTCTGGCCCGGCTTTGGCCAGCCGGCGGCTCCCTCACTCCCGTCTTCCCTCCCTGCCTTCCCGGGCCTTGGCCGCAGCTGCGGACTTCGAGAAAAGGAATTCCGGGATTCATAAATGCAAAGAACAAACAAAGCAGGGGCCGGGGCTCGGCGCCCCTCCCCCCGCCCGGGGGTGCTGGGGAGAGCCCCGGGGGCTTCGCCGTTGTCACTCAATCTCTCCCGACCATCTGTGCCTTTTGTTTAGCTGCAGTTGATTAAAATCTGCTTATTTATCCGAGCTGTTTCAAGTTCAATAATGAGGGGAAATGAGCTCCGGGACTTCCCTCGCAGACTCTGGGGCAGAGCCGGGCAGAAGCCTTGTGGGACGCTTGGGGCCGCGGCTGCGCCTGCTCGGGGGCCGGGAGCGCGAGGCTGCGCGTGCTCCGAGGTCCCGTCCCGTCCCAGCATTGCCGAACCTGCAGGGCCCAGCAGGCCGCACGAGGCACAGAAAGGGAGGGACCCACAGCGCACGCTTGTGTGAGCTGCGCGCATAGGCCGGGCGCCCAGAGAGCACGGCGGGCGGGGTGACCAGTAGTCCCTCCCCCGAGCCAGCTGTGCCCGCCCCTCCCGGCCCAGGCCCTACCCCACCCCCCCACCCAAGGCCAGGGCTCTGGGGACCTCTTTCCTACTGTGGAATCTCAGCGCCCCGACGTAGAAGTGCTCCAGCGAATGAATGAGTGAGCGAATGAATGAAGTGGCTGTGATTTCTGATGGCGGGGGGGGGACAGCTGCTCGTCTCCCTCACTCCACCCGGCGGCAGACACTTTGACTTCTGTCACAAACAGGCACCTGCGAGGTGCTGGCTCCTGTGTCCACGCTGAGGACGAAAGGTGGACCCGGCCCAGCCCGCACCTCCCTAGACTCACTGCCCCTCTGAATGGTGCAGACGCAGACAGGCAGCTGCTACTCCCGGGACGGGCAGGCTGAGTGCTCAGGTGCCTAACCCTCCTCTGGCAGGGAGGCAGGGGTGCTGCAGGAGAGGCAATCCGAGAAGGCTTCCTGGAGGAAGTGGTCTGCAAATAAGTTAAGTGTTGAACTGGTGACTGAACCCAACAGGAGTCAAATAAGAAGCACTAGCCCATTTTAAAAATTATATTTCATTTATCTGAAAGACAGAATTAGAGACAGATCTTCCATTCACTGGTTCAGTCCCCCCAAATCACCACAATTGTCTGGGCGGGGCCAGGCAGAAGCCAGGAGCCAGGAACTCCATCCGGGTCTCCCACGTGGGTGCAGGGGCCCAGGCACTTGGGCCATCTTCTACTGCTTTCCCAGGTGCATTAGCAGGAAGCTGGATCAGAAGTGGAGCAGCTGGGACTCGAACCTGCGTCACAGGCGGTGGCGTAACCCTCTGAGCCAGGGCACCCGGCCCGGAAATGTCAGATTCCTGACCTGCGTCAGATTCCCGGCCCCAGCAGCTCTGCAGTGGCCCAGGAGCAGTGTTTGGGGGTGGGGAGTTCCTGGGTGTGAGCGTGGCGACCACACCCCAGGAGGGTCAGGCTCTGGCTGGGGGCGAGGCACAGCCACAAACTGGGAGGCAGGAGAGGACCAGGAGGAGGAGGAGGAGAGAAAGGGCAGGGAGGGGACAGGGTGACCAGCCTAGCAGTGGGTGACAGGAGGAACTGGGGGCTGTGGGCCCCTCTTAGAGGCTGGGGTGCATGGGGAGGCGTGGCTAAGCCGGGGCACCTGGGGCAGGGCATCCCAAGCAAATCCTTGACCTCAGGGAGGCCTGGGAGAGGGGACTGCTGGGGACAGCGGCACCTGCGCCCGCGGGGGGAGGGGCGGGGCCAAATGCAGCTGCCCATCAGCCTCCCAGCGGGAGACAATGCTCTCCCACCTGCACCTGCGCACAGGCAAAGCCCAGGACAATGGCTCACAGGACAGGACCGGAGCGCGAAATCGGTGTTGGGGGGTGGCTCAGCGCTGAACCCCCAGCACCTGAAACGGGCCCGGCAAGGCTGCGATTCCGATTCGGCAACGAGCGAACGAATGAACGCCCGGGTCCCCAGGAACGCGGGCGTCACAGATGGCAGTGCAGTAGTCCCATCTGCCCTGGGAAGAGGGCCAGGCGCGCGTCGGGGGCGGAGTCAGACGCCACCGGGCCGGCCGGAGGGTGCACCTGCAAATACGCAGGCCACCTCCTGCTCTGCAGAAGCCGGGTTTGGAAAAGCGCGGGTGGCAGGCCCAGCCTCGGCACGGGCCCCTGGGCTGGCCGCTGTGCTTGGACACCCTCGTGGGAGACAGCAGGATGCAAGCCCTGGGGTGGACCCTGCTGGGATTGCTAGGATCTCCCAGGGCGCGCTGTGTCCGCACTTGGAGAAAAGACAGTGATCGCTGTGACCTGCGGGACACTGACGCTGTGGCCACCGTCGCCGCCGCCTCCAGGGACAGCAGGCAGTGCGCTCAGGACACAAACACCCTGGACTCAGGGCTGGACACGCGGCAGCTCCTCCGCGTGGCCCCGTTCCACGGAGCTCTCCAGGTGCCCCGGAAGATTCTGGGCGGCCTCCAGTGCCCAGCGCTTTGTCCAACCCCGTTGGTGAGGGGAGGTGCAGCCCCTCTACTTCCCCTCCAGGCTCTGATTGGGAAAGGGGTCTGGGTTCAGGTGTTGCTCTGCTTGTCCATCTCCCGGCTGTGAGAGTGAGTGTGTGTGTGTGTGTGTGTGTGTGAGACACTGATATCTGCCAGGGGCCAGCTGCCACCTTGCAAATAAATCCCTCTGCTCCTGACGCACGTGGAGTAATTATCCTATGACTCGCTGTTTGTGGGGGCACACTGTGGTCACCCCCCACACAATGGTAGGGGTCCACCTGCCCTGCTGGTGGCTGCCTGCCCCCGTGCTGGCGCGCGCCGGCCCGTGCAGCTGCTCAGCTTGGGTGCGGAGAACAGAAACAAATCCATGCTGCTTGTCCCGGGCCCACAGCCCTAAGAGTCAGAGCTTGAACTTGAACACAGCCTCCCGGGACCCCCCCTCCTCTCCTCCCATTAAGCTGGGTCTCACCCTGCAGGGATCTGAGTGTGGAAGCTGATTTATCTTCTCGAATTTCTTTATCGTAGCAGAAACACACACACGACCTAAAACGGACCTTAAACCTTAAACACGAGTGTGTGTGGTTCGGTCGTGTTAAGTACGCACACGTTGTTGTGAAACAGTGAGCCGAGTTTCCAAGTTCAAGTTTAACGACACCACTCGATCTAGATCTATCGCCCAACGGCCCGTGGACGCGTGCGTTTTGTTGACATTGCAAATGCCCGGTTGGGGTGCGGCTGCTTTCCCTTCTCCCAGGGTTTGTTAGGTAAGAAGGCTGCGCCGTGGGGCCGGCCTGCTGTTCCCAAACAAGAAGGAAGAAGCAGAGCCCTCTCACCGCGCGGGCTGCTTCTGCAGACGGAGCCTCGTGTTTACAACGCAGGCGTCCCTTCCACGGGGGCCCGTGCAGCAGGAGCTCTTTCCAAGCTCAGCGCGGCCAGGAAAGCACTCCTGGCGTCCCTTCTTAATGACAGAAAACAATCGGGGCGGATTTTAAGAGCTGCGTTTGTTGTGTTTAGTGATTTCCCGAGGACACAGAGAACTTCTCCGATACTGGATTTGAGGCAGTTGACTGCCAAGGAAAAACACGCACCCGGCAAGAAATGTACACAAGGAACAAGCTTAATTACCAGGAGCGTCTTCAACCCAGCTTCTGGAGATGCACTTCTTCTAGAACGTTCCCTGACACAAAACGTGCCCAGCGTCCGCGTGTAATTCGGCACACGCGCCCCCGTCTAGCACGACGCCTGTTTTCCCGTGAGGGGTGAGATTATTGCATCTGTTTCTCTGCAACTTGCAGTTTTCACTTGAAGAACCTGCTTCCGCGCGGGTCCCGTGGGCCCTCGTGCACCCCCGAAGATGCTCGTGTCGTCGGCGCCTGGGTCCAGTTGACAGTTCCGGTACTGAGAGATGCTCGCAGCCCTTCACGTTCTGCCCTGGTCCTGCCCCAGCGCCCAGCCCGGCTCTGGAACTTGACCTTGGCCGCCATCACCCTGGCTGTTCAGGGCACCTGCCCAGCGGCTCTGACTCCTGAGCCCCAGGTCTCACCTCTCCAACTCCTCCCCCAGGGCTGCGGTGAGGGCCCGTGAGATCATGGCTGCTGACGGAGAACTCCGTGTTCCCTCGACGCCTGGTGACACATAAATACAAAATGTTTGCAGTCCCAACACGCTCTTCGGATTCCTTTCAGGAGGAAGTGAGGGCCCGTTTAAAATGCATGTTTCCCTGTAAATACCGCCAGCTTGACCTTTGCACTCTAGGGGTCGCAGCTGGCGGTGGAGGTGATGTGGACGTGGTGTCAGCCGCCGGCGGTTTTAGACCGAAAAATCACCCGTGGGTTTTCTAAGCGCTTCTGACACTGGTTGACTCAGCAACCAATCAGGGCCGAGGACAATGTGCCAGGACAGAGGCAGGGGACCCAGCTGTGAGCACCCAGGTCCTGCCCCGAGTGATGGACAGGCCTCCTGGGATGTCCTGTGCACCTTACAGTTGGGAGCTGACACGTGGTCTCCCCACCCCCTCTCCCCGAGTGATGGACAGGCGTCCCTGGATGTCCCTGTGCACCTTACAATTGGGAGCTGACACGTGGTCTCCCCACCCCCTCTCCCCGAGTGATGGACAGGTGTCCCGGGATGTCCTGCACACCTTACACCACGTGGATTCCTCACCCCCTCGCCCCGAGTGATGGACAGGCGTCCCTGGATGTCCCTGTGTACCTTACACCTCGGCTGTCGGCAGCAGGACCCCGCCCCTTTCCCGTCTCACTCTCCCACATCCTGGGATCGCCGCGGGCACACAGATGGACTTGTGACACAGTTTGCATCCGGGCAGCACGAAGCCGAGATCACGAGCCGGGATCACACGACTCTTTAGTCTGCGCCCTTTCCCACTCCATCACAAAGCCGCTCCACTTCAAATGGAGCAGGCGGCCCCAGGCCTTCCCAGCCGCAGGGCGCGGGGCGGGGCGGGGGGGGGGCTTCCAAGGCCCTTGATCCGCTCTCCATAAACGATATAATGGCCACCATTGACCCGGTGGCTTTATTGGCAGCCTGTTCAGCCCCCATTCAAGGAGCACGACAAGCCCGAGAGAGAGAGAGAGAGAGAGAAAGAGAGAGAGAGGTGCTCTCATTCCCCTCTGCTTTCTGGGTGGTGCAACTGGCGCTCCAAGAGCCGGTCACGTGCAAACAGAGCCAGGGTCAGCTCACAGATCTCTCTGGTTCCCTGCCCAGCCCCGCAGACCCTCACCGACTGTGCTGCCTACCGCAGGGCCAACCCAGGGCAAGACAGGTTCACAGCGGGACTTCCTGTTGCTGCTGCAATGCCTGACCACCGACTTGCAATGCAAATTTACTCTCTGAGGGTTCTGTGTGTCAGGAAACCCGGCTGAATCCAGCTGTTGGCAGGGCCCTGTCCCTTTCTGAAGGCCCCCCCCGGGGGGGGGGGGGAGAATCTGCTGTTCTGCCTTTTCCAGCTCCTGCTGTCTACACTCTGTCTTCAAATCCTCTGGCCTTGCCGGGCCATCACATCTCTCTCCGACCTGCTCTCCCTTGAAGGACTCGATCGGGCCCAACCCCATCCAAACCCAGCGTGGTCTCCCCGCCTCAGCATCTTCAACCTGGCTCGCAGGGGTGCAGTCCCTCCTTCTGTGTGGGAGCTCCAGGGGTCACCACGGGGACGCGTCCTTCCCCGGGGAGCTGCCTTATTCAACAGTCATAATCAGTCCCACGCACACGGAGAGCCATGAGCGTTGTCTGGGACTTACTCACTGTCTGCACGTGGGATCATTTTAGACTCTGTTTTTCTGAATGTGACGTTTGTTGAGCGACTGCTCGCCGCCGAGTGTCTTTTCTCGCCTGTGGTTTCCGCGTGGAATTCTGTTGGCATAGAAGTCGTGTAATCTATTCAACCAGCTGCAACGTCACACATCAGGGTTATCTGGATGAAAAATTTTGAATGGAAATACTGTCTTTCCATCCATCATTAGACATCATGTTATTTTTCATTTGAAAGCAGGTGCGTCATTGTGTTATTGAGAGTCGTGCGGCCCTGAGTATTACTGAAGCTAAATCCGTGCTAGAGACAGGCCTGTGCTTAGCAGGGCACAGAGCAAAGCACCAAGTGGCAGCACCACCAGTTGAAAGAGAGGGTTCGGGGCCGGCGCTGTGGCTCACTAGGCTAATCCTCCGCCTTGCGGCACCGGCACACCGGGTTCTAGTCCCAGTTGGGGCGCCGAATTCTGTCCCGGTTGCTCCTCTTCTAGGCCGGCTCTCTGCTGTGGCCAGGGAATGTAGTGGAGGATGGCCCAGGTGCTTGGGCCCTGCACCCACATGGGAGACCAGGAGAAGCACCTGGCTCCTGGCTTCAGATCAGCGCGGCCGCAGCGGCCATTTTGGGGGTGAACCAACAGAAGGAAGACCTTTCTCTCTGTCTCTCTCTCTCTCACTAACTCTGCCTGTCAAAAAAAAAAAAAAAGCAACAGACCAAATAAATGATGCACACAACAGCCACACAAAAATTAAAATATCTGACAGGATGCTTCAAACATTCATGAAAAATCCTCATTGTCTTTTTTTTTTAAAGTATTTTCATTTCAGAGAGACAGAGAGAGAGAGGTCTTCCATGTGCTGGTTCACTCCCCAAATGCCCACAACAGCCAGGCCTAGGCCAGGCCAAAGCCAGAAGCCAGGCACTCCATGCAGGTCTCAAACACAGGTGGCAGGGGCCCCAGCTCTTGGACCACAGCCACGGCTGCCCAGGGCCTGCATTAGCAGGGAGCTACACCAGACGCGGGGGAGCTGGGACTTGAACCCGGGCACTCCAGGAAGGGAGGCCAGCGCCTGAGTGCTGGCCTCAGCACTGTCCACAGGGCTCCTTTTCCCATGAACTTTCTGAGGCTCCCTGCACCGCAAGCAAACAACACAGTAGCCCTTTGTGCAAGAGTTTATGCAAACAAAGGGACGCACTTGGGAGACAACAAAGGGACGCACTTGGAGACAACAGCGGGAGAAAGGGAGAAGAGGGGGTGACAGACAACAACGCAGCAAACAGAGCCAGGCTCCCCCTGTGCCCCACCCCCACGGGAAGGGGGGGGCGTCTTTATCCACAGCCATAAATACCTCCGGGGGGACCCTCACCTACTGCCGTGGAGCCTGCGCTGCCCTGGCTGGGCCAGGAGATAAAGAAGCAGCTGTGTTGAGATGCAGCTGCTGATCGGTGCCTGCAGATTATCTCCCGATAGCCCCGAACAGGCGGGCAGGCGCACGCATGCACACACGCACCGGCGCAGGCTCTCCAAGGTCAGGCCTGCCCCCGCCCCCTGAGATGTGTGCCCTGTGCCCCTTCCCCATACTCCCCCAATCCCGACTCCCCGGCATCCCTCCAGCCCCACCTCACCATCACTCCCACACAAGGCTCAACCTGCACCCCAACCCGGCTGAGCGACCCCCCTTGGAGGATGACACAGGGCAGTCTCAGAGGCACGGCTGGGAAGCGGCCCCATCGGGCGCATGCTCCAGGTCAGGGCACAGCCAGCTGGAGGCGGCGGCGGCTCTAAAGGGTTGTAAAAGCAATCAATCAGCAATCGATCAGCAAGAGGGGCACGCACCAGAGACCCACAAAGGCTCACGCGTTTACCAACTGGGCCCTTCCAGAAAAACATCTGCTTTCCTGTGCAGCCGACCGAATGCTGCCTGGAGCCCCTTGGAACCACAGGGCCCCCGGCATCAGATCGACCCCTTTGACAAGGGCCCCCGGCCCGTCTGGGTGCAGAGCCCGGCTGGCTGGGTGTCCTCGGGCACAGGCTCTGAGCAGACCCTGCGGGCTGGGATCTCCTTCCACTGCTTCCTGACGGAGGGACGGGGGATGGTGCTGTTCCTTTAGCTAGCTCTGCCTCCTCTCTGCTGGACCGGGGATAATGACAGCTCGCACCTGTGACCCGAGCTGGGCGACCCTGCCCAGGGCCAGGAGGCGGCCAAGGCCGTGTCTCCTGCCTGCTCTCTTGTTGCTAATGAACGGCCTGGGAGCAGGGCCAGCCTGCTTTGCATAGAAAGCCCGACTTCTGCACTTCTCAGAACCCCGGCCATGCAAATGGCCTGAGGCCACAGGAGAGCAGGGTGAGGCCGGCCCAGCCCCAGCTGTGCCACCCTCTTCCTCCTCCCCGTCGGGAGAGGGCAGGATCGCACTCTGACTTCAGGCAGATTTGTTCTGTGTGAACCCGAGCTGCAGGCTCTTGCTTCCCTGAGAAACAGCCAAGGCTTGGAGCAAACCCAATCAAGGTTAAAAAGAAAACAAAACAAAGCGGCCACCCTCCTCCCCCGGCGCCCAGGGGCAGGCTGCCTTCCACCTGACTCCGCCCCCCTCCTCGGGCTGCCAAGCGACTGTCGGGTTTGCATTTGGCATCTGCTTTGCCTGCCCAGGGTTCACGTGGGCCCCAGGTGAGGGCGCGGGGGCAGAAGGCAGAGCCACAGCCACAGCCACGTCGACGGCAAAGAGGCCGGGTGCATCCCTGCTCCGGTCTCGCTTGAGGGGGACTCGCCCAGTGTGCTCCCAGGGATGCACCAGGACAGAGGGAGGCCTGGCTCCCGGGAGGCCCCCGGAGGGAGGGACGCGGGTTTCCTTTCCACCAGAGCCGGAGCTTTGCTCCTTGCTGGAGGCCTGCGTATCGTCTTATACAGTCTACAGAGGACGCCTGTCCCCAAGCCCCGTCGAGTGACTTGTACCTCGGCACACAGCAGCTCCCCTCCGGGTGCCCTGTGCGTGTCGGCTTCTTGATCATGGACTTGAGGCTTTTGAACTCATGACCGTTCTTCTCCGTGGTGGAGATTTACGCACACTTCACAGAAGTCATAGCAGTTTAAAAATTCGCATGCTTGCATGCGTACAGACGTGTGTGTTGTGCACAAAGACAAGAGCCCTGTGAGTCCTCTCTGGTGACACTTCCAGCACCATACTGGGCACTTGGCCACTTAGTGCTGTATTTATTTATTTATTTATTTTAAGCTGTGTTTCTTATGTATTTGCAAGTCAGGGTTCCAGAGAAAAAGGAGAGACAGAGAGGGAGAGAGAGATCTTCCATTTGCAGGTTCACTCCCAAATGGCTGGCAACAGCTGGAGCTGGGCCAGGCTGAAGCCAGGAGCCAGGAGCCCCACCCAGCTCTCCCACGTGGGTGCAGGGGCCCAAGCACTTGAGCCATCTTCTGCTGCCTTCCCAGGTGCATTAGCGGGGAGCTGGATTGGATGTGGAGCAGCCAGGACTCGAACCTGCACTCTGATATCAGACGCCGGTGACACAGACAGCAGCTTCGCCCGCTACACCGCAAAGCCGGCACCTGGCCACGGAACGTTACAGCCATCTGGCAAACGGGCAGGAGAGCTGGCAAGGCGGACGGGTCACATCCGGGTTCTAGCCCCAGCTCCTCCACAGGTGTGGCCCTACATAGGCCCCTTAATCTCTCATGGCCAAATCTGGCAGCTCCAGGACTCCCGTCGGTGGAGAGCAGCCCAGGAGGCGGGGCAGTGGTGAGGGGGCCTGGGCCACCCCTCCCCCTTCAGCAGGACCGTCTCCCTTTTCCCTTTGTGCACTTCAGGCACCAGGAGTTGAGTTCTAAAGAAAATATCTTCAAGGCCCAGAAGCCTGGCAAAGCCCCACAAGCAGAAGGATCCGCACAGTGGTGCGCGCACACGCAATCTCGCATGCGCACTGGGATGCTGTCGGGGCCGTGGGGCCACCCCGCCCTGTCCCTGCCTCGCAGCCCTTGGCCTGACCCCAGGGTCCTTCTCACGGCAGGCAGAGCTCCGGGAGCAGCCCCAGGGACAGAAGCAATGAGGAACAGCCCGGGGCGACGAGGCCATTAGGTGATGGCCTGAGGAAGAGCAGCCATGGGCGGGGGGGGGGGGGGGGGGGGGGGGGGGGGGGACGCTGGGGACGCTGCCGTCAGCAGAGAGCCGCGCCCTCCCTGGCCGCAGCTGCAGCTGGAAGAAATGCAGCCACCAGGCCACCTGCAAATGACAGATGGCACGGGTTCGCCTGGCCCTCGTTCAGAATCATGTGAGAATCACAAGTCTCTCCGTGCAAACCCCAGTGCGCCAGCCAGCGATTCCCCGGTGAGCCAGTGCCCCCCGCAGGACGAGAGCCCGGCCGGGGCGGGAGCCTCGTTGGAGAAAGGCACACAGCTCGCCTCCCCCAGGCCGGGCGCAGATAAAACACTGTGCCCCATCGCCAGAGGCCCAGTGGGCTGCCTGCAGAGGCGTGGGGCGCTCTCCCCGCGTGTGGGGCGCTCTCCACGCGTGTGGGGCGCTCTCCCCGCGTGTGGAGCCTGCCAGGCTTCGCTCGGGCCTGCCTGCGGCAGGCTCTCCACTTTCTCCCTTGTAGCCAGAGTGTCCTACGTGGTTTTTCTGCTCAGGGAAGGTCCCTGGCATCCACGTGTCTCTCCCCTGTGGCAGTGAGCGCACGGCTGGCGGCAGACACACACACACACCAAACTATATGGAAGGTGCTGGTTTCCTGGGGTTGTCTTTTGCTGGTTGCCTTTTTGTAGCTGGCAAGTAGGGTTAGGAATGTCTGGACTAGGAATGCAGCGTGGTTTTGCCCCTACTGGCAGGGCTAAGTATCATTCCCTACCCCTGCCTTGGCTTTCTCATCTGTAAAATGGGCCCATACTGCTGCTTACCCTGCCCACCCCACAGGACCACTCCAGGATCCGTCAAGTGTCAGCATGTGTCTGCTCTCCCTGCCCAGCCCCAAGCCTGCCATCCGCTTCCTTGCCTTTTCTTGCACAACACCTCCTGTGCACGCTTCGCTGACCCTGGGGCGGCAGCAGCGCGTCCCATCCCAGCGCGGCACAGGCTGCCAGGTTAATGCTGGTCTCAGTGGTTAAACGGCTCCGAGCCCATGTCTGCGGGATCGGGCGTCTGCGCCCAGAGGCAGCTCCCGCCTCGAGCCCCCTGCCCTGTCCTGGCTCTCGGCCTTCGAGAAAAATCGTCCTGGGAATTAGTTTGCCTGGCCATGCTGCTCCTCCAGCCCCTATCCCTTCGCTCTAGCTGTGGTTTTATTTTTTAAATATTATTTAATCTGTTTAAAAGGCGCACACACACATATGCACACACACACAGGTCGCCCCTCTGCTGGTTCACTTTCCCAGTGCCTGTAGCAGCTAGGACTGGGCCAGGCTGAAGCTGGGAGCCAGAGACCCCATCTGGGACTCCCACGTGGGTGGTAGGGGCCCAGTGACTTGAGCCAGCACCTGCTGCCTCCCAGGGTGCATCAGCCGGAAGCTGAAGTCCAGGGATGGAGCTGACGCGAACCTAAGCACTCTGTTACGGGATGCGGGCATCCCAAGGGTGTCTCAGACCCTGTACCAAATGTCCAGAGTTGATCTTCTTTAAGGGGAAGACGACACCGTGTCCAACTGGAGAATTGGGTTGGGATCCACCGAGCTGGGGAGAGACTGCCAGTCAGCAGCAAGCCCTCAGAGTGACAGGAGGAGTGAGAGGGACCCGGGGTCCCAGGAGGGGCAGGGTGGCCGAGGGACCCCAGAGCTGGGGCTACCCCAGGACTCAACTCAGTGGGGGCTTTTGCGCTTTGGAGCCACACGGCCAGCACCCCCAAGGCTCCTGCCCCTCCGCGCCTATAGACGCCTTCCTGATTCCACAGGGCTCTGACTTCACAGAGCCCCTCATTCTCGACGCATCACAGCCAAAACCCACAGCCTCAGGGGACCAGCCCCTCGCCTGGGACTCCCGAGTGGGGACAGGATGCGGGCGGGGGCACCTGGGACCACGCCAGGCCCCGCCGACGACCATGTCACTGGAAGCGGGATGGAAAGATGCGTAGATTTAGGTGTCATCGCCCAGGTGGGATGGAGCCAGGCCCACCGCTGGGGAGGGAGGGCCCCGAGCCCTCCCGAGCGTGCGCGGTGTCTACTGGGTTCGAGGGGAAGTGGTGCGGCATTAGCTCAGTGGTGCCCCCCCACTCAGGGCAGCATGGCCCCGCGTGTCAGGGCTGCGGCTAGGGGACGAGCGTGGGATCCGGACCGGCCACGCCGCGGAGAGAGGAAGCTGACGGTGTCACACCCTGCACAGCGGTGCTGTCACTCTGATTGGCACTTGGGTTGGCTCTGGGCGCTGGCACCTGGAGGGACAGGGGACGTGGCCGCCGCCTGATGGATGCGAGAGATTAGAGGCGAATCCACGCAGCTCTCACAAACACTCCTTTGCCTGTGCCTTCCTGTTTGTTCTGCTCGGCTCCTTACGCCTGCAGGGCTGGCCGGGGGAGATTTCATACCCGAAATGACAAAGGACTTCTCCTCCAAACGCAGTACAGGTCAGATTTGAGCCCCTAGCTGTGTTATTTCGAGCAAGTATATTGGTTCTCTCTCAGCCTCAGTTCCCTCGTCTGCAAAATGGATCTGTAGGGATCAGCTGAAACACATCTATCAGTGTTCAGCTTGGGGCTAGCATTGTGGTGTCCTGGGTTAAGTCGCTGCCTACAACGCCGGCATCCCACATGGGTGTGCTGGTTCGAGTCCCGGCTGCTCCACTTCAGTCCAGCTCCCCGCTAATGCACCTGGGAAAGCAGATGCACAGGAAGCCCAGATGGAGCTCCAGGCTCCTGGCTTCAGCCTGGCCCAACCCCAGCCGTTGTGACCATTTGGGGAATGAACCATCGGATGGAAGATCTCTCTGTTTCTCTCTCACTGTGCCTTTCAAATAAATAAATTTATCTTTTTTAAGTGTTCAGCTCAGGGATGGGCATAGACAAGACGCCCAGGAAGTGGCAGCTTTTTGTCATGGTTGTCACCGTCACTGGGGCTGCCACGGTCTCTGGCAGCCGCAAGATTGTGCCGCGCCCTGATCTGGCACCAGCTCCGACTCCGCAGGGCACAGAGGCTGCGGTTGCTGCCCTGTCATATGTTCTGCTGTCGTCTCCCAGAAAACAAAGCAGCCTTTGAAAATGTGGGCTCTCGTTTCCCACGGGGAGTCATTTCTGCAGCCCCTTGTGGGCAGCGAGCAGGGTGGAGACGCCCCCTAAACACCACCATGCAGTCTGCGTGCTCCCACGGGCTTCCTCCCACCCACCAACCCCGCCCTGGCCCCTGGGGGGGGTCTTAGAGCCCACCAGCACCAACCAGGCCCCCCTCCAACCCCCGCAGGGCTCAGGGTCAAGCTCAGAGGCCGGGAGGTGCCCTGCTCCCCCGGCACATTCTGGGGGTGCGCAGGCGGGGAAGCGTGGTTTGCCGACAGGACACCGGCAGCCCACGCCCCGGTGGTGGTCGGGAAATCATCATTTCATGTCAGCACATCTGCACCGTGTTCTCCCCAGGGCCTGACTCCGCGCTGACAGGAGGCAGCGGGTGCCCCCCAGGCTGGGTGACACGTCTGGGGACCCCGGGCCGAGCAGCAGTCAGCCAGCTGGCTGGGGCAGAGGACGCGTGCCAGGCTCTTATCGCCGCCCCGCCAGGCCGGTGAGTCACCTGCTGACAGTGTCAGCCGCCCGCCAGCTCGCTCCTCGCCCGCCTTTGAAGGCATTGAATCATCGAGGTGCTGTGGAGCTGACGTTCGCTTTGTCAGAGTCAGCGGGAATCCGAGAGCAAGCCAGCCAGGTCCCGGCAGCCACACACGCGCATTAGACATCAAGGAATTCGATACTCTCCAAAACACGCCCCAGCGTTCAATGCTCCCACTGCTCAGACTTTATTCCGTCCCTCCCCACCACCCCCATCAGGAACTCCAACTCTAAAACAGCGACGGGTTTTTAAAAAAGATCTATTAGAGAGAGAGAGGGAGAGAGAGAGAGAGCGAGCGAGCGAGCTTCCCTCTGCTGCTTCACTCCCCATGTGGCCCTGGCTGAAGCCAGGAGCCTGGAGCTCCATCCGGGTCTCCCATGCAGGTGCAGGGGCCCCAGCACTTGGCCCGTCCTCCACTGCTCCCCCCACCCCCGCCCCCGGCCATCAGCAGGGAGCTGCATTGCACGCGGAGGAGTGGGGACTCTCCCCAGTGCTCCTCGCCAGGATGGTGGCGGCTTAGCCCGCTGTACCATGCCGGCCCCCGCAGCGTCCTGTCCAATGCTCGTGTTTAAGGATGAGGAGAGGCCCAGAGGTCGTTGGTCACTGCACAGGAGCCGCACAGACCGCTCGCAGCCAAGCAGAGCCTGCACCCAGCACGTGCAGCCCGGGCTCGGAGCTTCCCCAGCCGTGGCATTTGCTTCCTTGCTTGCTTCGAAAATGCATCTCGCCCTGTGCTGGTTCTGTCTCCTAAGTCAGAGCCCGCACACAGCGTGCGACTTCTGCGGCCTGACCCCAGATGTTTGAAAGTATTCTAACGACAGGCGGTTTTCTGAAACACCTCTACTTCCCGCTTCTCCTAACCCGCAGGTGATCTGGTGGCGCTGGGCAGCCCTCAGCGGGAGCTGGGTGGCCTGTGTCCCCCGGTTGGACCCCGAACTCTCTCTGCAGGTGACCCCAGACCCCACCGCTCCCTGCTGTCTCACACCCCGGCCTGCTTTACCTGCCTGGCTGCCGGGCGAGTCTCTGAGCAAGACCCCGAGTTGGAAACATAACTGACAATCTTCTAGACATCATTGCTGTACCCTCAACACCCACTAGGGCATCCATCTGCCCTGAAACGGCCTGGAACCCCCAGCTCCATGGCCTGGAAATCCAAACACTTCTGGGTAGACACGTGAGTGCCCGTGCATGTATCTTCTCGTGGTCTCCGTTGCCTCCAGCGACCGCGGTTTTGACCCATGACAACTTGAAAGGACCCGGAACCTTCCTAGGGCTCCACCCCTCACCCCGGGCAGTTCAAGATGGAGAGCAGATGGGGGTGGGGTGGGGGCTGAGCTTCCCTGCCCCCATCACTGGTCACCTCCCCTCCTCCACTGCCTCAATTCAGAGTCTGGCACAGAGGGGGCACCCCCCCCCCATTACGGCTGCCTCTGCCCCTTGCAGGGAAGTGGGCGTTTGTGACAGCGGGTGGCCTGCCGGTCCCTCCCAAAACCTTCTGCCATGGCCCTCGGTGCTCCCTGGCTCCTTCATTCCTGGGGACATCAGCAGCACTTCTGGGGTCACCAACCCTGGTGGCTTATCCGCTCCTTCCCCCACAGTTAGACTCATTTCTCTCTGGATTTTCCTTTCTCTCACGGTGGGGAAGGGAGGCAGTCACCTGGTATGGTTGTGTCTGTTGTTGACTGCACAAGGACACCCTGTGCCCGGCTGTGTCCCCTCGTAGGCTTCTCTGATTCTCACAGAAGGACCTCTGGGCGGGGGCAGGGTAGGGACTGAATGGGAAATGGGTATAACTTTAATTTATGTGCAGAGTTTGGTCCCCAGCAGGACTTTTATTTGCTTTCAGCTTTGTCAGGGTTTGCACAGTGGGGTCAGGGTGAGGCTGCGACCTCCCAGCAAGGAGCCCTCAAGTCTGCCGGCAGGGGGGCACCAGGGCCTGGAACAGAGCGCAGGCTCCGCCCCTCGCCCTCCCCCGTGGCCCAGCCCCTCGCAGCCCCGCCAGGAGCTGCAGCCTCCCCGGCTGTCACCGGCCATTACCCGAGCTGTGGGGCGGGGAGAGCATCTGGTGCCAGTGCCTGCAGGCCCAGGGGGCGCGTTCAGCCAGGAGTCCGGGCCCAGCAGAGAGCAGAGCCATCACGCAGCGGAGCTGCGGGCGGGCCGCCCTGGACGCAGGGCCCCGGGACGCCGCGCCCTGGCCCGGCTCAAGGCCAGGAGCCCGCCGGGAACCGCGCGCCGGCCCTGCTCCGGCCCAGGGCGCTGCCCCGGCCACGCACGCGCGACCCCGGCCGCCTCCACTTCCGTGCAGGCTCCCGGGTTTGTCCCGCCCGGGAGCCGGGTCGTGCCCTTGGAGGAGGGCCGGGGGGGAGGGCGGGATGCCCACGCGCCTGCTCCTGGGGGTGCGGGAGCGCCGGCAGCTTTTTGTAGGACTGTTCCGAGCTCTGTGCCAGGCCCGCAGCGGGTGGGCGGGGCTTTTCACACAGAGTCACAGCCTCAGCGGCTCACAGCGGGGGGCCGGACCCCAGCCTGGGCTGCAGACAGAATCCTGGGCTTTGCTCCAAACGCCCCGAGTCAGCAGCTGCGTGTGGAAGACACCCAGGTGCTTTGAGTGCGCTTGGAAGATTGAGCAGCGCGGGCCTGGAACGCTCTAAGGACTTCAACCCATCAGAACCGGTGACCCGCTGGGGTGTCAGCAGGAGCATTCACGCACCCCAGCGCCCCCTTCAGTGGTTGTAATATGATTACCAGGGCGGCTCGCAGCAGGCTTTAGCGTCTCTCTCTGACCCTGGGTCTCCTGCCCACGAACAGACGTGGGGCCGGTGAAGGAAGAAGCAGAGCGGGGTGCCCCCAGCCTGGGTCGTCAGCCCCCAGCAGCTCCTTCTACAGTCAGCTGGCACATGGGCGAGGCCCACCCCCAGCCATGTGTGTGGGCTCCTGGGATGCTGTGAGCGGAGCCAAGACGGCACCTGGCACCCATGCGTTCATTCTGCCAGGTGGGTGGGGTTCATGGGCCAGGTGAGACCCAGGCTGCTAAGGCCCAGGTGCTGGTCTCCTGTGCCTCTGGTTACACTGGCACCTCCCGGGGGGGTCAGGGCCAGGCTGGGGCTCCCGCTGCTCCCCTCCCCAGCTGCTGAGACGTCTCCCGGTCAGGGCCAGCTCTCACCTCGGGACAGCCCCAGCAGCTGTCTGTTGGATGATGCCAGGCAGGTGCAGAGCGAGCAAAGCTGAGTGCCTGCCCCGGGTGGGCGCTCGCCTCCCGGCAGGCCGCCGGGGGAGTGGCTGCAGGTGCCTCCCTGAAAAGTAGGACAGGACCCCGGATGCTGGTGAGGGGAGGGATGACGCTCATGTGTGTGAGTCGCCACACCGTGGTCCTGGCGTTTCACGCCCGCAGCGCAACACAGAGCTGCGCCCTTTGGGGAGCCCCGCCTCCCTCTTCCCTGCCTGCTGTCAACCTGCTCTGGGCTTCTCATTCATTTTAAGCCCTGGATTCGCTCCCTTTTCGTGGGGGCTGGCTCGCCTGTGCTGCTGTGCAAAGACGCTGTGTTCCCGGCGTGGTGTGGGGCGACGTGGCCACCCCATGTGCTCCGGCCACTGCCAGGGAGGGAGGGAACAGCCGGCTTGCGGGACCGGGGTCATGGGACCAACCTGGGTGTCTCTCTCTCTCTCTCTCTCTCTCCCTCTCATACTGGCTATGTTAAACACTTTTTGTAATTTATTTTCATTTTACTTGAAAGGTAGAAAGACCAAGACACACACAGAGAAGGATCTTCCGTCTTCTGGTTCACTCCCCCAATGCCGGCAACATCCGAGGCTGGGCCAGGCTGGAGCCAGGACGTGGTCACTCAGTCTGGGTCAGGGACAGGGACCAAGTCCTTGGGCTGTCACAGCTGCCTTCCAGGGGTGTCTTAGCAAGAGGCTGGAGCCAGACACCCACCCGCTCTGTTCTCTGGGAGAGGGAATGAATGAGCTTCTGGCTGGCAGGCCGTGGGCCCTGAGAGAGGTGCTCCAAACCCCGGAGCGACTGTCGCCTTGGGGAGAGGGGCATCTCCCAGGCGCTCCCCGGACGGCACTGGAACTGCAGAGGCTCGAGTCATGGAGGCAGGGGCGCGGGTGGCAGGTGCAGGATGCTGTGTGAGGCCCTGGGCGAGCTGGAGCCCGCCAGAAGCCAGAAACCCTCCCCAGGGTCCCACGTCCGTCCCACGGACCACTCGCGGGGGCTGGGGTTTTGAACAGGCACGCAGGGAGCGCACGCTGCAGGCCTCGGGCGCAGGGCAACAGCAGGGGCGTGCACTTTGTTTTCAGGGCCCAGTGCCCTCCCAAGAGCAGGGCAGTGCCTCGCCCGTGCCCCCTGTGCGCTGGCACCTGCGCCAGTTGGGGCGGCAATGGAGACGGGTGCGAGAGTTCCCAGCATCCGCGTCTTTGCTGTCTGAGCAGAGAGGAGCCGCAGCCCCTGGCCCCCTAGCAGGGGGGACTCCAGGAAGACCCACACGGGTCCCCCGCCTCTTCCCCTCCTTCCTGAGCCTGGGGCTCGGTGAGCGCCGTGTGCAGATCCCGCGCCACCCTCCGGTCCCAGCAGGCACTTAGCCCAAGGCTGAGATGCCCGCCTCTCACACGGGAGTGCCTGGACGTGGCTGCCCACTCTGGCGCCTGACCCCAGCTTCCTGCTGATACACCCTGGGAGGCGGCGGTGCTGGGGCTCGTGCCACCCATGGGAGAGGCCTCGATGGCCTTCCTGGCTCCTGGCTTCAGCCTCTGCCCAGTCCCAGCCGCGGCAGGCACTTGGGGGGTGAACCAGAGGATGGGCCTGCTCTCTTTCACTCTTTTAAATAAATAAATAAGCCACCAAGGCCCAGCGCTTTTGGAACTGAATAGAATTTAACTTAGGCCGGTGCCGCGGCTCACTAGGCTAATCCTCCACCTTGCGGCGCCGGCACCCCGGGTTCTAGTCCCCGTCGGGGCGCTGGATTCTGTCCCGGTTGCTCCTCTTCCAGGCCAGCTCTCTGCTGTGGCCCAGGAGTGCAGTGGAGGATGGCCCAAGTGCTTGGGCCCTGGACCCCATGGGAGACCAGGAAAAGCACCTGGCTCCTGCCTTCAGATCAGCACGGCGCGCCGGCCACGGCGGCCATTGGAGGGTGAACCAACAGCAAAGGAAGACCTTTCTCTCTGTCTCTCTCTCTCACTGTCCACTCTGCCTGTCAAAAAATAAAAAAAAAAAAAAAGAATTCAACTGAGACCCTGCCTCTTGGACACACAGCTGCATCAGTATTTTCATCTGGCCATCGGGGATACTAGTGCCTGCCCCACAGCCTTGCGGCCGTGCGTGATTCCCATGAATGGAGTTGGGGGGGTGGAGGAGAAAAGCGGGAGGTTTTGGATCTGGTCCTGGTCTCGCTGGGGGTTCCGAGCCCCTGTGCTGGTGGACCTGTCTATGCAGCAGGTGTCTCTGCACCCTGCTCTGCTCCCCGTCTCTGCAGAGCCCCGGCTTCTCTGCTCGCTGTTTCCCTTGCCTATCATGCAGTCACTCAACAAACACACACTACACTTCCAGTGGGAGGCGTCAGTCAGTTCGAAAGCCCTTGTGAAATAACGTGTGTCGGCTGCTGCGTCCACTGAGGAGCAGGGAGAGGGAGTGAGGCGGGGAGGCATGGCGGGGCCCCAGGGCAGGGGGCGGATGTTGGCGAAGACAGCGGCCCTCCCTGATGCTGGGCGCCCAGCACCGCCACGGCCTGCTGTCCAGTTACGCCTTCTGCTCCGGCCTCAGACCCCCGACGGCCACAGGAGACGTGGGTGAACGAGCCCCATCTCTGCCACATTAAGGGCGTCACGGGACAAGTCGCAGGCTCAGGTGCAGCCGGGACAGGGTCCACCATGTGGCCACTCCAGAAACTGGGGTTGAGCTCCCATCCATCAGGGCACTTGAACTTCAACCAGGAGGGAGCCCTGGGCCAGCTCAGGTGCACCGAGCGGCTGGCATCCAGGGGGCACCGAGGTGAGGGTATCCCGGGCTGCCCAGCGCCTCTTTTGCAAGATCCATGCCCAGGCCACACAGTGGCTGGGGTGTTTTTATTACTCATCGCCCGGCTCGGCTCGCAGCTCACTGGCCTGGGGCCCTGGGAGGTGCAGCGGTGAACACTAGGAAACGTAGTATCTCGCAGGCAGCTTCTTCCTCCCTCTCAACACGGTTCTCCTGGAACTTGCATTCCGATCCTTTGTCCAGGGACACCGATGGCCAGTCTGCGTCCCCTCCGCCCTCCTTCAGGCTCTGCTTCTGGGTAGATTCCTTTAGTGAATTCACAAGGCGTGGTCTGGCTGCCTCTCAGAAAAGCAGCATAGAGGGGCGTGGCAGGTGGGCCTGCTGCCTGCAGCGCCGGCGTCCCCTACAGGCGCCAACCCTGGCTGCCCCACTTCCGATCCAGCTGAGAGAGCAACGGAAGATGGCCCACGTGCTTGGGCCTCTGCACCCACGTGGGAGACCCAGACGGAGCTCCTGGCTCCTGGCTTGGCCATCGTGACCATTTGGGGAGTGAACCAGCGGATGGAAGACCTCTCTCTCTGTCTCTGTCTCTCTGTGCAGCTCTGCCTTTGAGATCAATCAATCCATCATCTCTCTCTTTATTTAAAGGAGCATACAGTAGGGGGGGCAGCTGTCTCATTCCCTGCTGAGGACGTGGCCTGTGTCTGAGGACGTGGCCTATGTCTGAACTGGAGGTAACAGAGCTAAAGACGGGGTTGGTATTCCTCGCTTGCCCTTCCACAACGTGGCTGCTGCATTTGGGGCCTGGGCCAGCCTGCCGGGCACCCAGGCTGACACGGAAGGGGCCCCGGACTCATGCAGACCCTGCTCACGGTCATGGTGGGGTCTCTATTTCTGGCGTGGCTCACTAAGTCTTTTTCCACCTTGGCCTTGCAGAGAGGGGGACTTTTGTTTAGATTTTGCACTACGTTAGACACCCCTTTGGGGGTTGTAACAGTTCAACTTTTCCTGCTTCTCCAAAGATACCTTATTCCACTTTAGGACAGGCTATGTCGTTTTACTGAGAAATTGACCCCAAAACAATTTAAAAAATCACACCCGAGGAAGCTATGCTTTGTCACCACTTTTAGGCAGGAAGGATGAACATCATGACAGTTGTGTGCAAAACAGTGTGCCGTGTGCAAAACAGCGGGCCGTGTGCAGCGCACGGGCACGGTGATGTCAGAGATGAGACGTCTTCTCTGTTAGAGAATTGTGTCTTTGGCATTGTACAATGGTCTGGGTAAGGGCCCGGAGTTTGTCTTAAAAGGAAGCTTTTTTACTGCAGCAAAAATATATATTTTTGCATCGTAACTCCTGGGCATATAAAATTCAGTGCTGTTACAGACACGCATTGCGTTGCTTTGCCATTGTTGCTGTCTGCACACGTGGCTCGGTCAGCATCCCCGCCATGAACCACAGCCTTCCCACACCAACGGTGTCGGCCCTCCTGTGTCTGGTTGCACCGAGCAAACGGTCCACCCACACGGTGGCATCCAGCAGCATCCTGTCTCTGTGTGTGGCTGAATCGTGCTCCATTCTGGGCCTTTTGTTTGGTACCCATTCATCTCTCGATACATCCTCGCGTCCCCCCCCCCCCCCCCCCCGCTTCTCGGCAGTTCTAACACAGCAGGTGCGCGCTCGGCCCAAGGCCCTGCCTCCCAGCACCCCTGCCCGTGTGCCTGAAGTGGGATTTCAGGTCTACCTGTCTGATGCGTCTCTCGATGTTTTCCACGGCGGCGGCGCTGTTCCACGCTCCCACTGGCAACGCAGCAGGGTTCCGGCCTCACGTGCTCACCAACACTGGCCTCCTGCTTGTCCTTCTTCTGTTGTGTGTCCCGGTGGGGACGGAGTGCTATCAGACCCGGGTTCTGATCAGCCTACAGGCAGAGCCATTACTGCAGCTGTTTCCAGCAGCCTGGGCCAATTTCTTTATTTATTTTGGGCTCTGACTGCTGGGCAAACGGCACCCCCAGGAGACAGGTGCCTACAGGCAGGTTTCAAAGTGTCTATTGAGGGTGGGTGGACGGGGTGGGGGAGGGGCTGGCTAGTGAGCCCCACACCCGTTTTATGGGCCACGCGCATATGGAATGAAGTGGGGCAGCCCCTACCAGGCTGTCCAGGTCCACGCCCTGTCCTATGGCCCAGTTCCCAGTCGCGGGCCGATGCTCGGACAGTGTAAAGGAGAGAGCGCCCTGCCCAGCGGCTCCTGGTCGGGGTGGAGGAGCGTTGGTGCGTGTTGTCGGAGAGGCAGCGACAAGCCCCAGCCAGCCCGTGGGCACTCAGGTGTGTCAGCCGGGCACCGGTCTGGCTGCCGCACGCGACATAAGGTTGAGATAACAGAAGGCCTGGGAAGGAATTGGGGGAAGGTGACCTTGACCGGGAGCTCCAGACCGGCCGAGGATGGAGACCACGGCCACACGCGCCTGCTGTTCTTTGGCAAACCCTGGGTCTGGGAGGTGAGCCCTTAGAGGGGAGAAAGCCAGCCAAGGCCCTGGGACGGAGGTCACTGGCAAAGACATCTTTACTACCAGCCTGAGGAGCCAGAGGAATCTCAAAGGCTTCAGCTGTTGTTTCCGGCGTGACTCAGAGGAACATTCTAGAAGCCCGTGTGCAGCCTCAAAGGATGCAGAGGAGTTCTGGGAGACAGGGGTGACGCATGGGGCGTGGGGAGCAGGACTGGGAGGGAGGTGACAGCGGAAAGACGCGGCAGGCCCGGGCCATGGACAATGAGGCTTCCCACTGCCATGGCCTTGGATTCGTTTCGTGCCGGCACCAGGACTTGTCGGCTCGCATACAAGTAGGAGTGAAGTGAAGGCCCACATTCCAACTTGCCCTCCCCACCCCCACCCTCCATGGCAGCCACTTTAGCTCCTCCCCTGTACCCCCCCCCATCTAGAAAACACCAGGAATCGGCCCATCTCTCTCCAAACCCTACCCCACCCAAGCCCAAGCTGCCCTCCTTGGCTGCCTGCATAATTCTGTCTCCAACTAATCTTCGTTTCCCATTTTGTTTTCAATTCCTACAAAAGAACTCCCAGACACAGACAACCACGCACAATAGTACAAGAGATTCGGAGTGAACATCAGGAAAGTGGGACGAGAAGTGGGGCTTTGCTTTGCCGGCCACCCCCGTGCGCCCCCACCTGTGCCCCTCTGGATTCCCGTCAGCTGCGGCTGCCGGAGTGGAGCACCAGGGTGACTGAGCAGTAGATGGGTTCCTCAGAGTCCGAGACAAGGTGTTAGCAGCTTGGTTTCTGCCGAAGCCTTCTGCTTGGCTGTGGGTAGCTGCTTCCTGGCTGTGTCCCAGTCTTCTCCTCTTAGGAGGATGCCGGGTCTTGTTGGATTGGGCGTCCTCTGATGCCCTCCTTTGGATTTTATGACCTCTTTAAAGACTCTGTCTCCAAGGAGAGTCCCATTCTGAAGTCCCGGGGCATCGGGCTTCCCCACGTGAATCCGGGGACCCACAACACGGCACAAGCTCCTCCAGACATGGCCATCACCATGGCAACCCCTCCCTTGTGTTTCTTCCTGGCTTCGTCCGCCAGGACCCCGGAGTCTGGTCTGCCCCATGTTTCTGAACTTGAAATGTCGCAGAATCCCTTCTGTGTCCTTGAGTACGGATACAGACTGTGACAAGGGGAGGGGAGATACAGCTGAGACACAGAGAGGTGGAGCGAGACCCAAGTGCTAAGTTAACACAGACAGGAACAGGCGCAGAACTTTGTCAACCAAGCGTCTATGGAAACAACAACTGTGAACGCCCTGGAACCCAATCCCTTGCCCTGAAATTCCACTTCCCGCCCAGAGGAGCTAGGACTTGGCGGGGAGATGTCGGTCCTAGGTCTGGGGTGGGACAAGATGCCCCTAGCGCCTGGAGCATCTCTTCCGGGCTGACGGTGACGAAGAAGCTGTCAAAGACAACCCGGAGCTGTCAACACTACCGTCAGCAGGATCCAGGAACCCAAGGAATGAGGCTTCCGTTGGCTTAGGAACCTCAGCTTTGAGAAGGGTGAGGATTAAAATGGATTGAAAACTGACACGCACGTTTCAAGGCTGGTGTTGATAGCAATATTTAAATTAGGGAGAAGATGGCCATGGGAAGATGGTGGAGAGCTAATTCATTACCTCGAAGGCTGACGGCGAAGGGGAGTGAGCGTGCGTCTGGCCTTTTCTATTTGAACTTTTTGTGGCAACCGGAAGGCAGACGAGGCAGAGTCCCCGTAGGAAGTCCTTCCAGCTAATACACGAAAGCAAAGGACAGAACCAGAAATGCACCACTCAGCCGGTCCCAAGGAAGTCACTGGCCCAGGCGTTTTGTGTCGGTAGAAAGACCCTGGAAAGTGGGAGCCGGGTGACGTAGCCCAGGGCTTCCACAGCTACACTAAGGGAAATCACCCCGGAGACGATGTTCTTAGGGACCCAGGGGTGTTAGAGTAAGCACCCCCGGAGCTCCCCGTGGGTTTCAGCCCCCATTGCACACGGACTGCCGCCGGTGGCAGTGCGAACAGCTGAGGCCTGAGAGCAGGTAAACGTTTTTGCGTCTGCTGTCTGCATTTTCTTTTCTTTTTTTTTTCTTTTTTTTTTTACAGGCAGAGTGGACAGTGAGAGAGAGAGACAGAGAGAAAGGTCTTCCTTTGCCGTTGGTTCATCCTCCAATGGCCGCCGCGGCCGGCGCACCGCGCTGATCCAAAGGCAGGAGCCAGGTGCTTCCCCTGGTCTCCCATGCGGGTGCAGGACCCAAGCACCTGGGCCATCCTCCACTGCACTCCCTGGCCACAGCAGAGAGCTGGCCTGGAAGAGGGGCAACCGGGACAGAATCCGGCGTCCTGACCGGGACTAGAACCTGGTGTGCTGGCGCCGCTAGGCGGAGGATTAGCCTATTGAGCCGCGGCACTGGCCTGCTGTCGGCATTTTCTCCCCATTTCTCATGATCTGTCAGAACAGCTTACCCAGATACAGCGCACACAAAACGCTGCCCCGTCGGCGGCGTACAGCGCAGTGAGATGCGGTGAACGTACGCCAAATGCAGCAGCACCCGTGGCCATAGGCCCCCTGGGGGCATCCCGTACCACAGTCGCATCCACAGACAGGTGACAGCACAGCCAAGGTGTAGACTGCTGGCCCCACCCCCTGCACCCACCCTGGGCTCTGCCAGTCCTGATCTGATTTCTGGCTGTTTTCCTCTTGGAGGTTTTCATGCAGATATCACGCCTGTTGCAGCTTCTTCCTCTCAGGTAATGCTTCCACAGTCTCTCCTTATCCTGAGTATCAGCTGCACTCTCATCATGCAGCCGTCTTTTGTCGGATGGCTGTATCACAGTTCATTTTCTGCTCATCTGATCTGATGATTGGCATCTAGCTTCCTTTCCGTTTGAACTATCAGAGAGAAAGCTGCTGCGATCATTTGCATGCCAATCCCTCTGCCCCGTGTTTGCGCACCTCCCTCCCTCCCTCCGCTGAGCACCTGGGCAAGGATCTGCCCGGTCATTTGGCAAGCGCAGGGCTCGCTTTATAACAAAGCGACGCGGTGCTTCCTAAGGGGCCGCGCTACTTTGCATTCTGAGCAGAGGTGTTGAGCGGTCCTGCAGCTCCCCCTCCCCACTCACAGCCGTCCCAGCAGCCTGCAGTGGTGGCCCAGTGTCACTCTGAGGTTCACTTCTCTGATGATGAAGTTACCTGCCCGTGTCATATACATGCATGTGCACGCACACACACGTATACGCACACGCACGCGTGAGGCAACCTCCAAAGTTCATGGCAAGTGGAAATAAGAGATATCATTCGGTGCAACATTTCTTTTTTTCTTTTTTTTTTTTTTTTTGACAGGCAGAGTGGACAGTGAGAGAGATAGAGAGAACGGTCTTCCTTTGCAGTTGGTTCACCCTCCAATGGCCGCTGCGGCCGGCGCACCGCGCTGATCCAAAGGCAGGAGCCAGGTGCTTCTCCTGGTCTCCCATGGGGTGCAGGGCCCAAGTACTTGGGCCATCCTCCACTGCGCTCCCAGGCCACAGCAGAGAGCTGGCCTGGAAGAGGGGCAACCGGGACAGAATCCGGCGCCCCGACCGGGACTAGAACCCGGTGTGCCGGCGCCGCAAGGCGGAGGATTAGCCTAGTGAGCCGTGGCGCCGGCTTTCGGTGCAACATTTCTGAAACCCATGCACACAAGGGGTCTTGAGAAATTTACAGAAAATGTGCACTACCCAAAAACCATGCACGGGTTTCAAAATTTTTACATGGAAGTAATTCCTTTAATTCCATTGGCCATGAACTTTTTGATGCACCCTCAAATAGTTGTTTATTAGAATGATGATTGTTCATGTTATTATTGTTTATTTTTAAGATTTATTTATTTATTTGAAAGTCAGAATTACACAGAGAGAAGGAGAGGCAGAGAGAGAGAGAGAGGTCTTCCATCCACTGTTTCACTCCCCAGTTAGCCGCAAGAGCCAGAGCTGCGCCGATCTGAAGCCAGGAGCCAGGAGCTTCTTCCAGGTCACCCACATGGGTGCAGGGGCCCAAGGACTTGGGCCACCTTCTACTGCTTTCCCAGGTCATAGCAGAGAGCTGGATGGGAAGTGGAGCAGCCAGGACTTGAACCTGCGCCCGTATGGGATGTGGGCATTGCAGGCGGCGGCTTTGCCCGCTATGCCAGTCCTGGCCCCTGTTATTATTATTGTCAATTATTATTATTATTATTGGAAGAGCAGAGAGACGGAGATGGAGAGGCAGACAGTGATCTTCCACCTGCTGGTTCACCCCCACCCCAATGCCCACAGCAGCCAGGGTTATGCCAAGGCCAAAGTCAGGAGCCAGGAACTCCTTCCGGTCCCCTGTCCCACACGGATGGCAGGGGCCCACATGCTGTCTCTCGGGACATGCAGAGCAGGAAGCGGAGAGGGCAGTGGAGCTGGGACCGCAGCCCAAGCAGCAGCGTCCTGAGTGCTGTGCCGCACGCCCGCTGCCGTGCGTCACCCCCCGCGAGCCGCTGTACAGGGTCGGCTCATCTTCACTGTCTTCCGGTCACCGGGGCCCAAGGGCGCCTGCTGCGTCCCGCACCCTCGTCCCTCGCTGTACGAACCCCTCTCTCCGTCTGCAGTCTGCGCGTCCCCTGCAATGTGCTTTTCTGAACAGCAAACATTCTTCTCATTTTTTTTCCATTTAGATTTTGTCCCTTCTGTCTCTTCTACGAGAAACCTTTCACCGCAATTAAAGATGACGATCCCACAGAAAGAGAGCCCTTTACCCACAGCCCGGCGAGGGTGACTCCAGCTCCCCCGAGCTGCTTGCTTTCATGAAAAAGAACGTCCCTCCCTCTGCTGTTTGTTTGCCTTCAAGTGCGGCTCGGACAGCGGAAGGCGGTGGAAATCCTTGACTCTCTCAGTGTTCGGAGTCTTCCCTCTGCCTGCAGATGCGCGAATTCTGTCTGATCACAGCTGTGCAGAGGGAGCGCCCGCTGCCTTGGGAGCTTTGAGGACCGCTTTTCCTGCTTCCTGGCCTGCTCCCCTCCCCCTCCTCCCCTCTCCCTCCCGCTCCTTGAAGGAGCCGCAGCCAGCCTGTTAACCACGATTAGCCGTGGCTGTGAAACTCCGTGGGACTGGCTCTCTCTCCTTCTCTTTCTGTTCTCCATAAGAAGTCATTTTGCTAACACGATGGGAAAGCGAGCTGTATGTGTGCTGCATGGCACACGGCTGTCTGTTAAATGACCCTGCTCGCTGGTAGGGGCGCCCGGGGCAGCGCTGGTGGCGGTGGCGGTGGCGTGTCGCCGCGCTCGGCTGACCTGTGGTGTCCAGTGTGCACACAGAGCACAGGTTTGGGAAGAGGCCCAGCCAGGCTTTCACTCCTGGAGCCGGGCTCCCGCCTTGAGCTCCCAGGATTACCGCGTGCCCGGGCTAGACACTGGGGCGGCTGCTGCTTGTCTGGGTCGCCGCCGGCCGCCATCACGAATTCTGCGGCCCGCCAGCTGCAACCACAGATGCGCTTGGAGACGCTGTCTGCTCCCGTGTCCCTCTGGGCGTGGCCGTGTCCTCTTGCTGCACTGGATCAGGGCCACCCTATCGCCGGCATGGTCCCTTAAGGAGCTCTTTAAAGACCTTGTTGCCAAACGTAGCCACCTTCTGCAGCCCTGGGGGCCAGGACTCCGGCACAGGAGCGCGAGGGTCACAGTCCAGCCCGAGCGCTGCCCATGGGGCCACAGGTCCACATGGCTCCCCAGAAGGGACACTCCCCCCACCCCAGCTCCCTCAGCGGTCTTTACCGAGAACGGCTCACAGTCCCCAGCTTCCCAGGCCCGGCAGGTCTCTTCGCCGTGGAGGCCAGGCGAGTGGCTCCGCGTTTGCCACCGTGGCTGCCCGCCCAGGCTGGTGGCTCTGCTGTCACCTCCCACAATTACCCCTGGTGGCTCTGCCGGCCTTGAACCCTAGGTGGTGGCTTCCTTCTTGTCACCTCGCAGCTGCCTTCCCAGCTACGGCCTCACTCAGGTCCAGGTGCACTGGGCTGCACACCAGGTCTGCTCCCTGCCTTCCCCCCTGCCCCCAGGTGCCAGGGAGGCTGCTTCTCCATTCTGCGGCTGGAGGGTGGGGTGGCTCCTCCGCCATCCGCCTTTCTCTACGGAGGAGAAAACCTGGCCGTGGAAGGAGGCAGGCGGACGAGAACCGCTTTGTTTACAACACCTGGCAACATCTCTCCCCCAAAAGGCCGAGGGAAGTCTTTGCTGCTGTCTGCGGGTGGTAATCTATGCGAGCGCCTGACATTGCATTCGGGAGGAAGGTTAGCCATCTGGGGAGCTTTCTTTAAGAGATCGCAGGAAACATATTGCGTTTCACAAACGCTCCCCGAACACGGGAGCTTACGCATGCATTGCTAGCCTGCCTCTCCCATACGCACAGCACAGCCCCTCCGGCTTTGGGACCGAGCTGCGCAAGCCAGGGACCTCAAAGCTTATGTTTCATTAGCTCTGCCGTAAACGCGCTTCTAATTACCACGAATTCCTCAAGTGTTGACTTGTTTATGTCTGTCTCCCACAGTGATGGCTGAAGCCACATATTGTATGCGTCCCATGTATCCCGCTCATGGTGGCGCTGTGCTTGTCTGTATAGGCAGCCGATAAATATTTGTTAAGGGAAATTAATGGCTGCAAATCAGAAGGGAAGAATGGATGACTGTGGCGCCTCGGGTCCCAGAAACGACTGTGCTCCAAGGAGGGGCTCGCGTTCAAGGTGGCTGACACAGGGGGCGCAGCCCGCGGGGGTGCACACGGTCTCCCCAGCCCCAGACTCCCTCCTGCTGCACCCAAGGCCATTTCCCCACGGAGGGGTGGGGGGAGGGCTTTGCAGATGCCTGCCCAAGGCCTGCAGCCGGGAAGACAGTCACCCAGGCCAGAGCCGGTGACCTTTGAGAAGGCTTCTTCCTTCAGCCTGGTGGCAGAAGACAAGATAACCAGTGGCCTTTTCCTAAGGACACTCTCCGAGCTGTCACCAGGACAAGGCCCTAGCATGATGCAGAACCTGCCTGCGCCCCTGAGCTGAGAGATGCCGGCGCGCTCCCAGGCACAGCCACCTGCCCCAGCGGTCCTTGGCGTGCACTGATGACCCTGTAGGTTCCTCGCAGACCCCGCAGAGAGAGCAGGGCCTTTGCACGCTAGGCAGGCATGGGGTGGGTGAGGGGGCTCCCAGCCACGGCCCCCGATATGCTAATGTTGCCTTGGCTTTGGTTTTGTGTGTGTGTTTTGATTCTCTGCCTCAGGCAACTTTGCTTTGAGGCCTCTGGGCTCTGAAGCATCCGGCTAGGGTTAGGACCTTAATCACGACATGATGTTAAGCATATTTAGAAAAGCCCGGGTTGGAGGAGGAAGAAGGGAATAGCAGGGATTTAGAGATTAAAGCAGTTTAGGAGGGAGAGGGAGAAGGCAAAACAAAAGTAGGAGAAAGGGCGTGCATCTTGATGAAACCCAGCCACAGTGCAGAAGCGCAGGAGGCAAGAGAGGGCGCCTCCCCCGCTCTGCCGACCTGCCCGGAGCTGGCCTCGGCCGGCTGAATCCCTGGGTTCAACCCCCGACTCCGGGGGCCAGTGTTGAGGTGCAATGGGCTAAGCCACCACTTGTGACACCCGCATCCCGCACTTTTTGTCCACTCCTGTGGAGCCAGAAGACCTATCACCTCCTGGGCTCCGCCGCTGGTTGGTGGTCAGGCAGAGGCTGTGTCCAGCGAACAAAGCTCGCCGAGGGCCCCCCAGAAGGGCCTCGTCGTCCTCTGCACCTGGAAGGCAGAGTGGCCTCTGGGGGTGGGGGCGACGTAAGCACCTGCCCTGAGTGGACAGCCTGCCTGCACACTCGTCGTGACGACGCGTGGCTCTTCTCAAGGTCTCTGCCTGCCCCCTGTGGGACAAGGACCCCTACCCGCAGGGGCAAGCCATCCTGGGCCCGGCCTTCCTCGGGCCCTGCAAATTCCGGCTCCTCTCCCTCTGGCCGGCTGTCCACCCAAGCCTCTGCCGGCTCCCACAGCTGAACGGTGGACGCTGACCGGTGGGGACACGCAGGTGACCGGGGCCGCGGGCAGCCTTGCTCAGGACCTCACTACCTGTCACACCCACGGTGTGGCTGACCCTCCAGGAAGCCAGGATCTCCTCACCGAGGGGACAGGCGGTAACCGTGGCGCGACTGTGCTGCGGTGCGCCTGTGCCCTTCGCCGTCTGCTGGCTTCTCGGTGAAGAGCCCGCTGCACCTGCCAGATCCTTCCCACAGTGCATCTCTGCCCGCTTGGCGACTTCTCCCGGTCATCCAACCCAAGGCCACTCCCGCTCCCATCGAGTCGTCTGATTTCCTTCGTGTTAGGAATCAGGCTGACATCTGACTCCTCGGCTGCCTCGTGTCCTGGCTTTAGAGCCAGTCGCTCGCAGGTCTATGATCGTCACAGGTGCCCAGCCCTGACTGGGTCCCCACGGCCGCTCCGTCTAGCAGGTGGTAGGCAGCACAGACTTGATAAGTGAATGAATGAATGAGTGAATGAGCTATCTGAGTGAACCCTCTGGGCCTGCAGGCATCGGCACCTGATGCGTCTTTGGGATTCCCAGGTTTCTCCCCCGTTGGAAAGGGGAGCGCGGCTTTGCGACCTGCGGTGTGAATTTCATCGAGCAAAACATGGCAGACTGCGGGCGATGGTGGGTTCTGCGTGACCAGGTGAAATAAGGAAGCCGTGGCTGCGCTGGGCAGTATTTTCAGGAGTGGGGGCTGGGTTGTGTCTGGGATACCAAGGGATGGGGGAGCGAGAGGTGTGTGTGTGTGTGTGTGTGTGTGTGTGCGTGTGTGCGCATGTGCGTGCAGGCTGATAGGAGGCCAGAGAATTGTTTGGGAGACGCTAGGTGGGAGCTCCCCACACCCAGACTGAGCAAGCCCTGGGGAAGCTGCCCCCAGAATACAGCCAAGGGCAGGGTCTGTGCTTGGAGCTCAGAGTTCTCCCTGCATGCCTCCACCGCTCCATGTGCCCCAGGTCCTTTGTGCCACGCGGGCACCAGTTTCATTCCGCAGGAGCTGCTAACGGAGCTCTAACCCTGGACTTTGCAGTCGCCCAGCTGCCAAGTGGACATGCAAACCCCACCCACCCCATTTTCTTGACTCGAAGGAGTCCAGAAGCCGTGCGCTCAGGTGGATTTTGGGTTGTTTGCAGGGAGCTGGTCCGCTGGCCGCAGTCTTACTGTTCAGACCGCGACGGGGAGAGAAAATGGGGCCGCAGACCCCAGACCCCAGACCCCTGCCGTTGCCCGCCTGGCTCCAGGCACCAGGCCAGAGTGTGTTCACATGGGCCAGGATTGCAGGAGGGCAGAACACACAGGAGGCAGGGGCGGAGCTGCGCGCTCAGCCGCAGGGTGACTCACGGGCGACAGGCCGCCTCTCATGTCTACTCAGAGCTATTCTCAGCCTGCCTGGCTCTTTCTTAATATCAGGAGGGCGGAAGGCACCCTCCAGCCGTCTGCCGCGGGTCCACGCTTCCTCATTCTGAGCTGCTCTCTGACAACAGTCGTTAACCTTAGCTGTCAGCTTGTTTGTTTGCTGCCGCTGCTGTCACTGGGTTCTGCACGGAGATAAGAGGGTGATCGCCTTGGTCACCGTGCTGGGGGCTGTGTCATCCGTGGAAGGCAGTGGGGAAAGGACACGCGTGTGCGAGAGAGGGCGAGTACAGAGAGCTTTGCAACAACACCGCTCTCCCTGTAACCAGCCCACTCGCGTGAACCCACGCAGGAAGCGGGGCCATTCTGGGCTAAGCAGGCCCTGAGGCTCCACCTCTTGTGGCCATGGCAGTGGCGATGGCATTTCAGCGTGAGTTTTGGAGGGAACGCTCCAACCATTTCCCAACCAGGCCCCGAAGGGGAGAAGTTGTGCGCTCGCATCTGGTGATGATTTAGATTCCAACCCAAGATCCTGAAGTCCTTCGCCCTGAGATGACAGCATAGACGAATTATCTCAGTTCCTCTAGGAGGAAGCAAACCTTCGTTAGCCACGGCTCCTCTCCTGTGGCCCTGGGGGACGTGGGTGGGCCTGTGGGCCTCAAGGTGAGCGCACCACCCGGCTCACGTCCCACGTGCGGCTCAGTCCTGCCTCTGGCTCCTGACTCCGGCTTCTCACCGACGTAGCTTCTGGGGGCAGCAGTGACAGCTCACGGAGGTGGGTTCTTGCCACCCACAGGAGACCCCCAGCCTGGCCTCCCAGCTCCCAGCTTTAGTCCCGTTGGCCATTGTGGGTATCTGGGGAGTGACCCAGTGGACAGGGTCTCTCTCTCACTCTCCCTTGCAAATAAACACATACACAAATAAGTCATTTTAAATAAAAGGAGCCTATCCATTTTTAAAAGTAAATAATGTGTGTTGGAGGAGGTGTGCGGGTCCTAGGCAGGCACTGTGCCATTTTATGTAAAGAGACGTAAGCATCCAGGGATCCTAGTATTGGCAGAGGGACCCGGAACCAATCCCCCATGGATTCCGGGGGCCCCCGGAGCTCATGGCGACACAGAGCTCTTCCCAGTGTGAAACTGGAGCTGCCACAGACGACCTCAGGGGCAGGACTGCTTGCCAGTGGAGGGCACCTACTGATGTTTGCAGCTAGGGGTAGACCCGAGCCAGGAGGGACCATGAGCATAAAGGGACCAAGGCGAAGACACGAGACCAGGATGGCGGCCTCATGTGCTGCCGACGGCCGTCCCACGGTGGAAGACGGTGAGACCCAGGCCCACTGCAAGGCTCACCTTTGAGGGTCACCTTGAGTGGGCCACAGGGCATTCCGATGTTGGCCCAGCATTACTCCAGGTGTGCCTGCGAGGGTGCGTCCGGGTGAGATGAACGCTTAGCACAGTCAGCCGTGCAACAGGTACCCTCCCCGCGTGCCCGGGCCTCGTTCCACCTGCTGAAGGCACAGTCGGAACCACAAGGCTGACCCCTCGCCATGTCACAGAGCCTTTTTCCTGCCTGCCTGCCTTTGCCTTGGGCTCACGCGGGTTCTGCACCTGCTGACCTTTGGCCTGGAGCCACACCATTGGGCATTCGGCTTCTCTGGTCTTTCAACTCAGACCACAACGCAGCCCCCAGCTCTCTTGGGTCCCTGAAGTTTCTGGCTCTCCCAGCTTCCCCTGGGACTTGCCAGCCTGCCTCATCATGAGCTGATTCCTCACACTACAGCGGTACCTGTGCCTGCACCCTCCGTGCACCTGTTTCTATATCTGACCCTACACAGCCGGCCGGCTCTGTCGCTCGGAGAATCCCGACTCACCCTCGGGTGAAGCACAGAGGGCCAGCAGCAGAGCTAGAATTCCCACTCAGGCCTGTCGGCTCGCTCTCAGTCCCTGCTGGGATGCACGTGGTAGTAACGGTTGCCAACGACAGCACTTCTCGGTCTGTGTGGCTCTGGACTGTGGCAGGCGCAAGGTCTAAGCGTGAGCTCACTGGGGCTCCACAGGAACAAGCCAGGGCGCGGGGGGACACGGCAGGCTGCAGCAGCTTCCCAAAGTTCTCCTGGTTACCCTCGCTCGTACGCAGTCTTTTTAATTTTAAAGATTTATCTATTTTTATTTGAAAGGCAGAGGCAGAGAGAGAGAGGTCTGCCGTCCGCTGGTTCACTCCCTAAATGGCTGCAAGGGCTGGAGCTGGGCCGATTCGAAGCCAGGAGCCAGGAGCCTCTTCCAGGTCTCCCATGCAGGCGCAGGGGCCCAAGGACGTGGGCCATCTTCCACTATTTTCCCAGGCCACAGCAGAGAGCCGGATTGGAATCTGTGCAGCTGGGACTCGAATCAGCACCCATAGGGATGCCGGCGCCATAGATGGCAGCTTTAACCACTGCAGCACAGCGCCACCCCCCTTATACAGTCTTGAAGGCGGATGCCACTGACCACCACTTCTTAAGTCCTTCTTGTGTGGGCCTGCTACCTGCATTTTCAACGCAGCTTCTTGCCCTCCATGGAGAGAAGAATTCTAAGCAGAGGCGAATACGGGATGCACAGGTGAGCCCAGGGTTTATTTGAAGGGGAGAGACGGCACACACGCATTCACACCAGGAGTGGGCTGCCTGCATGGAGAAACGCCCATGATGGGTGAGCCAGAGGGTTACTGAGAGAGAGAGAGAGAGCGAGAGAGAGAGAGCGAGCTGAATAGCATCTCCAATCAGGGTCAGGGCCAAGAAGAGGCCTCTCCCCTGATCCCAGCCCCATTTACGTGGTAGGAGCAGTGCCTTCACTCAATAAACAAGCCAGGGGGTCCTAGCACCCGTGAAGCCGTCTGGGACATTTGCGGCACCTCCAGATGGGGCGGTGTCCCTGTGGTCATCCCACATGAGACACAGCTGTGTCCTGGGAAGGCAGCAATTTTCTCCCTTTCATTTAAAAAAGATTTATTTATTTATTTACTTGCTAGCTGGAGTTCCAGAGAGAGAGAGAGAGAGAGACAGAGGGATATCTTCCATCCACTGATTCACTCCCTAGATAGTTGCAATGGCCAGGGCTGGGCCAGGTGGAAGCCAGGAGCCTCTTCCAGGTCTCCACATGGATGCAGGGGCCCAAGGACTTGGGCATCTTCCGCTGCTTTCCCAGGCCATTAGGAAGGAACTGGATGGGAAGTGGAGCAGCGGGTCTCGAACCAGTGCCCATGTGGGATGTCGGTGGCACTTGACCTGCTACGCCGCAATGCCAGGCTCTGTGTTCCAGTCTTTCATACAGCATCACTCCGTAGAGACAGGATTCACACTCGGGTCTCTGTTCCCATAACCCATGCCCTTTCCACGCGGTCTGACGTGCGTCTTGGGGGGTCTGATCCTGAAGTGGGGTGCTCCAAGCCTGGGCCCCACCACCCTGATATTTGGTTGGTCCCAGTACCCTTTGCTGGGATACCGGAAGTTCCTGCACATGAATTTTGCTATCATCATCCCGTGGGGCCCTGGGGGAGAAGCCAGGGGAACAGAAAGAAGTCACAAGCTATGTGTTGTGTATGCCTTCCTTATTTCACAGGGTCCGGGATGATATCAGCCTGAGATTAGTATTATTTTGTGCAACAGAAAGAAAGAAAAAGTGCTGAGAAGTCCATAATTGGGGAATGCCATCCACTGTGTGACATTCAGAGTTCAGGGATGCTAAAGTAAGAGAAAGGTGTCTTATAAGGGAGCAAAGATCTCACACGGGGCCAGGGAGTGGGGAGGCGGGGGGAGAGGGAGAGAGAGAGAGAACTCATTAGTGTTTTTCAAGGCCAAGAGCCATAGCAGGCATCTAGACAGAGTCTCTGAAATCGCACACAGACAAGCTGACAGCCCCATGTCAGCGTCAAGTGCGTTTTGACACGGCGCTCGTGCAGTAGGAAAACACTCATATGGACACATTTTCCCATGAAAATATTTTCAGTTTTATTTTCAACTGTCTCCCAGAAAAGGACGAGGTTTCAAACACAAATCTGCTCCAAGTTTGTCTTTCTTTGTTGATTCCTGGAAGATTTTTGAAAAGAAAACTAAAGCCAGCGCGGTGCATGCTTCCTTGACCTGTTTTCTCTTTTCTTCCTCCTTCGTGGTAAACTTCTACTTCAAAAGAATAATTCTTGCGGTGGGCATCTGGAGCAATGGTTAAGATCCTTGCTTGGGGACAGGGGTCAAGGCTGTGGCATGGAAGGTTAAGCTGCCACCTGCAGCACCGGCATCCGTATGGGCACTGGACGGAGTGCCGGCTGCTCCACTTCTGATCCAGCTCCCTGCTAATGGCCTGGGAAAGCAGCAGAGGACGGCCCAAGTGCTTGGGCCCCTGAACCCTGTGGGAGACCCGAATGAAACTCCTGGCTCCTGGCTTCAATCTGGCCCAGCCTCTGCCGTTGCACCATTTGGGGAGTAAACCAGCAGGTGTAAGATCTCTCTCTCTCTCTCTCTCTCTCTCTCTCTCTCTTTCTCTCTTTGCCTTTCAAATAAATAAATCTTTTAAAAAAATGATCCTTGCCTGGGTTGCCCTTAATCCATATTGGAGCACCTGGGTTCAGTTCTGGCTGGGCTCCCGACTCCAGCTAACTTCCAGTGTCCTGGGGGGCAGCAGGCCATGGCTCAGGTAGCTGGAGACTCCTGGAGAGTAGCACAGCTCCTGACTTGGGCCTGGCGCAGTCCCTGGTGCTGCCGGCATTTTGAAGCAGGATGCTGGTAAGTCTCACCCATGGTAGGCTTTGCCCTTGGGCCCCTACCTCTAATTTCTGATGTGTTTTTAGTGACATCCCCCAGGCACAGCTTCTGACTTTGAGTCCCTTAAAAACTCTGAACTGTCCTTACTCTTGCGACTTCCATCTGCCACCTCCTCATCTATCTTCTATCGATAGAAAACACTTTCTCTTTCCTTTATGCTCACCCTCTTTTTCCCCCAGGGAAAACTTATTGAAGGAGTACAACCTTCACGCATTTCATGAGTACAACTTTAGGAACATGGTGATTCTTCCCACCAAACCCACCCTCCCTTCCACACTCCCTTTCCTCCTCCCTCTCCCATTCCCAGTCCCATTCTCCACTAAGATCCATTTTCGATTAACTTTATACACAGAAGACCAGCTCCGTCCTGAGTAAGGAGTTCTACAATTTTCACAGAAAAAACAAGACTGTTCCTCAACAGTTGAGACAAGGGCTGTTCAAAGTCTTTGCATCTTGAAGTTCATTTCACTTTTTTTTAATAAACTTAATTAACTTGAAAGAAGCACCCAAGAATGATACATCCTTTGGGAGAACTTAGACATAATTATAATACAACTCTTTGAGGACAGAGGTCCTGCATGGGAAGTGACTCCTGTTGTTAATTTAACAATTAGCACTCTTATGTATGGCATTAGTGATCACCTGAGGCTCTTGACATGAGCTGCCTAGGCTATGGAAGCCTTTTGAGTTCACAAACTCCGTCATGATTTAGACAAGGCCATAAGCAAAGTGGAAGCTGTCTCCTCCCTTCAGAGAAAGTTACCTCCTTTGATGACCGCTTCTTTCCACTGGGGTCTCACTGACAGAGATCCTTCATGTAGGACACTTTCTGCCACAGTGTCTTGGCTTTCCATGGCTGAGATGCCCTCATGGGCTTTTCAGCCAGACCAGAGTGCCTTAAGGGCTGATTCTGAGGTCAGAGTGTTATTTAAAGCAATTGTCATTCTGTAAGTCTGCTTTGTGGACTGCTTCCTATGTTGGAGCATTAATTCCTTTTCAATTATGCTATTATTATCACCAGACACTTAATCCTATCCATATGCTCAATCTTTGTCTGATTTGGTACCCTTGACAAAAACGGGACTTCCGATAACAAATTGGAGAATGAACTACCAGATGGGAGTTCTGTGTGTCTGTCTGTCTCTGTCTTTCTTTCCCTCAAACAAAAATTTTAAAAACAAAGAAGTGAAAGGAAAAGTCTACATGCATTTGTTAAACAGTGCTTCTGCCACTTCAGAAGGCGTCTTTCTGTGGGTCATTCCACCTCCATCATTCGTCTGTCATCATAGGGCTGAGAGTCTGAAGTGTCAGCATCTTGTGTGAAGAGCGTCCAAGGCTCTACAGTTTGATGCTGCAGTTCAGAGGCAGCAAATGTGCTTTATTAAGAAACACATCTTCGAGAACCTTTGCTCTGTGAGCAACTATAACTTGTAAGGCTTGAGTTCCCCTGTGAGACTCCAACACTCTGTTCTTTGCTCAGGCTTCCGCTCTGAACTGGGGCATAACCTGCTACAAAATCATCCACCTGGGGCCGACGCTGTGGTGTAGCAGGTAAAGCCTCCGCCTGCAGTGCCGGCATCCCATATGGGCACTGGTTCATGTCCTGGCTGCTCCACTTCCCATCCAGCTCTCTGCTATGCCCTGGGAAAACAGTAGAAGATGGCCCAAGTCCTTGGGCCCCTGCACCCACGTGGGAGACCTGGAAGAAGCTCCTGGCTGCTGACTTCTGATTGGTGCAGCTCTGGCCATTGCGGCCAAATGGAGAGTGAACCAGAAAGTGGAAGACCTCTCTCTCTCTCTCTCTCTCTCTGCCTCTGCCTCTGCCTCTCTCTCTGTGTAACTCTGACCTTCAAATAAATAAATAAATCTTTAAAACAAAAAGGTCCACCCCTCCTACTGACAAGCAGTAAGCAAGAAAACTCTAGAAAGATTAGTCACAAAGCGCTAAGGGAAAGGCAGGGAAACACTCGCCACTTCTCACGTCCTCCCCCGCGACGGCTGCCCTGAGCCTGGCGGGGTGCAGTCCCCCACAGAAGAGATGTGGCTGCTGGGGCTCCCCAGGGGTCTGTCGAGAACTGGGTGTTCTCCCCGCACGCGGGGTGCCCCGACTGCTGGCTCTCTCAGCACAATCTGCTCACTCTGTGGCGGGGGTCGGATGATGCGCCCATGAAGGCTGGAGACTCTGTGCGTTCGGCACGTCCTCCAGGAGCACCTGCTATGTGCCAGGCACTCCGCGAGGCACTGGGGGCTGCAGCTCTGACGAATGCAGGCGCTCTGCCCGCGGGACGCTGACTCAGCCGAACGGGGCGTGGCAGAAAATGGGCCCCTCAGCCAGCGGCATGGACCGTGAGAGGAGGAACCCAGGACAAGGGGGCCAGGGGCGTGGCTTCCTGACCCGTGGGGCAGGTGCTGGAGGGCTTTGTTAATAGGACGTCTGGGGCAGAGACCAGCACGTCTCCTGTGACCTGCCTGAAGGAGCCTGGGACAGTGGGTGCTGCTTAGTGACTGGGCCGCTTCCTGAGGGCTGCGCCCATTTGCAGCTCAGCCAGCGCAAGCTGCTGCCCCGTCACCGAGCCATGCAATTCCGTGGACCACGTTCCCCTACGATGCTGTCAGGATGCGGCTCGGTGGCACGTCCCTGGAGAAGCGGCTGTCAAATCTCCTGCTCTTTTTTCTTCTTTCTTTCTTTCTCCCTTTCTCTCTCTCTCTCTCTCTCTCTCTCTTTCTTTCTTTCTTTCTTTCTTTCTTTTTGACAGGCAGAGTTAGACAGTGAGAGAGAGACAGAGAGAAAGGTCTTCCTTCTGTCGGTTCACCCCCTAAATGGCTGCCACAGCCAGCACACTGCGCTGATCCGATGGCAGGAGCCAGGTGCTTCTCCTGGTCTCCCATGGGGTGCAGGGCCCAAGCACTTGGGCCATCCTCCACTGCACTCCCGGGCCACAGCAGAGAGCTGGCCTGGAAGAGGGGCAACCGGGACAGAACCGGCGCCCCAACCAGGACTAGAACCCGGGGTGCTGGCGCTGCAGGTGGAGGATTAGCCTAGTGAGCTGCGGCGCCGGACTCCTGCTATTTTCTTTACCTGGTTTCTTGTCCTCTTTCGGCTGCGTTGAGCGCATTCTTTACCGATTCTGAAATGATGCCTTGAGCAGATGGGTTTTGGTAAATCTTTTTGCTCCACTTATTTCTTACCCGTTCATTTTCTCCATGGTGTATTTCAAAGAGTAAACACTTTTTATGTAATGACGTGCAATTTAGCATTTATCTTTAATATTTTGTGCTTTTTCAGTCTCCTGTGGTAAAAGTTATCTGCCCGACCTCAGATTACTAAGCTTTTTTCCCATAGTTCTTCCAGAACGTTACAGCGCTCGTTCTCCCACACAGGCCTGTGATCCATCCTGCGTTAATTTTGGGGGACAATGTTAGAAAAACGAGATTCACTTTTTCAGCATACAGATGGTTGTCTGCTCAGGGACCATTTGTTGAATAGATTATCCTGTCCCCTTGAATTGTCTTGACATCTTTGTCAAAAATCAATTAGCCGTAGAAATCTGGGCATAGTTCTGGACTCCATCACCTATCTTTGAATTATAAATCTGTCTTTTTCTTTAAGGTCTTATTGTAGATTTTCATTTTCAAAGGGGCGTTTACCTTGTTTATGTGGGTGGTAGGTAGTAAACATTTGCTTTTTTAAAGGTTTATTTTATTTATTTGAAAGGGAGAGGGAGGGAGATACCTTCTGTATGTTGCTTCACTCCCCAGATGGCTGCAATGGCTGGGGCTGGGCCAGGCTCAAGTCAGGAGCCCGGAACTCCATCTGGGTCTCCCATGTGCGTGCAGGGCCCAGTACTCGGGCCATCCTCCTCCACTTTTCCAGGCTCATCAGCAGGGACCTGGATGGGAAGTGGAACAGCTGGGACTCAAACCAGCACTCACATGGGATGCCGGCATCGCAGGTGGCAACTCAACTCAGTACCCGCCGCGCTGACCCCCGTTACTCTGTCCTTTATCACTGTCTGCACACGGCAGCTTTGGGCCGGGTCTGAGTCAGACCGTGCAAGTCGTCCAAGCTTGTTTTGGCAATTATAGGTCTTCGTTTCCGTATCAGTAACAGAATCAGAGTGTCAGCTTTCGCCAAGATGGTGCCAAAGGGGTAGAAGGAAGCCCTTGTTCTTCCCACAGCTAAGCCAAAGCAAGGGCTTGGAAGGCCAAGAAGGCAGTGCTGAGAGGTGTCCACAGCCACCCACACACGAGCTGCACATCCCCACGTCCCTGTGGCCCACGCCTCCACGCCTCCAGCAGTAGCAACTCAAATATCCGTGGGAGACTCTCCCTCCCCCGCCCCCCAGGAGAGACACCCTTGACCGCTATGGCATCATCAAGTCCCCCCATCATTGAGTCTGCTCCGAAGAAGACAGAAGACAACAGCACATGCGTGTTCATGGTGGGCATCAAGACCAGCAGGCACCAGATCAGCAGGCTGGGGGGATCCCGGGACCCGGATGAGGCCAGTCAGCCCCGCGATCAGACTGATGGGGAGAAGGAGGCGTGTGTTCCACTGCCCCCAACCGATGCTTCGGGTAATACTCAACAAGGAGGGGACCAGTGAAACTCAGCCCAGCTGGCTAACTCTATGTTTCTCACCATAAAATAGTAATAAGGCCATTGATTAGGGTTGCATTGAATCTTTAGCTCAATATGGAGGATTGAACATCTTAATAATTTTACATCTTCTAACCGTGGATCTGATAAGTCTCCCTCTTACTTAAAGTCTTTTCTTTTAATTAACTTATTTGAAAGTCAGAGAATTACACAGAGAGAGAAGGAAAGGCAGAGAGAGAGAGATCTTCCATTGGTGGTTCACTCCCCAAATGGCCGCAACAGCCAGAGCTGTACTGATCCAAAGCCAGGAGCCAGGAGCTTCTTCCAGGTCTCCCACGTGGGTGCAGGGCCCAAGGACTTGGGCCATCCTCCACTGCACTCCCGGGCCAGAGAAGAGAGCTGGACAGGAAGAGGAGCAGCTGGGGCTTGAACCGGCGCCCATATGGGATGCCGGCACTGCAAGTGGCGGCTTTACCCACCATGCCCCAGCATTGGCCTCCCCTTACTTATGTCTTAAATTTTCAGAATAGAAGTCTTATCCATATGTTAATAAGCTTGGCTCCAAGAATTTCACGCTTCTATGCTGTTTTAGATAATAGCATTTTCAACTTACAACTTAAATTGTTCATTACTTGTACAATTGAAAGCTGCATATCGATTTTTATTCTACAACCTTGTTAAATTTACTTATTAGTTCTAGTAAGGTGTTTGCATTTTTTGTAACTCAGAATTTCCTTCCTAATGGTCATATTGTCCGTGAAGAAAGACGGTTTTGTTTCTTGCTCTTTCTCTACGCCTCTTACTTGCCGTGTCTGCTTGCCGGCCCTGGTGAGGGGCTGCACACCTCCGCGTGGAGTAGCAATCCTCATCGGAACGCGTTCAGCATAGTGCAAAGGAGGATGAACACCCCGGGAGCATACAGAGCATCCTTGGGGCTCAGCCCTCCCGCCTCACGGCCCCCCCTTCCGCGTGTGGCCGTCAAAGCCTCCAATGTGCCGTCTCCCCACGGCTCGGGGCACACAGCCGGCACGTGGTTGTCACTGCGGTGCAGTGGTTTTTAGTCTGGGGCCACGTTCCGCCTCCCCACCCCACCTTCACTCCCCAGCACATTCAGCCGTGTCTGGAGACATTCGTGTCACAGCGGGGGCTGGGGGAGGCATTGCCACCAGCTGTGGTGCCTGAGCCAGGGGGACGCTCCGCGCCCTGCAGCAGACAGGACGGCCGCACAGCTGAGCGTGATCTCCACTGCAATGCCCACCGCGCTCGCTGTGGCGTGGTGCAGAGAGCTTTCCCTGCCCAAGGGCAGCCCGGATCCCGCGACTGAGCCTCACGGAACCACCCTGTGCCGTGTGCTCCACTCTGAGCCAGTCACCGGAGCCAGAAGGTGAAATGTACCAGTAACTGACTTGATTGGTTAGGAGCTGGGCCTGTAGGAGTCACAGTGAAGAGCACCGGGCTTACTTTCCCAGGAGGGACTTGGAGCACGAGACGCAGCTGGAGGCAGGCCAGGCACTGACACCCAAAGCACAGCTTGGTAGGCACCGGCCAGCGCACCTGTTCACAGAGGGACCTCACGCCGGCCGTGCTCCCGCAGGCCGGGGCAGGCAGGGAAATTAACTCAGAAACGAGGAGAGGTTGGGGTGGCCCATGGGGGGCCCTGGTGACTGGAGATAGACGGGGGAGGGGCTGGTCCTGCCGGAGAGCCCCCTGCAAGTCACGTGGGGGTTTCTCCCTCACACCCTGGCCGAGGGAGACTCCCAGCGACACTGCACTAAGGACGGGTGTCGTTCCTGCGGCTCCCAGAGCTGGTGGCGCGTACTGCGTAAACATAGTGATTAGGTCTCGAGTTTCTCTTCTGTTTCCCATCGAGAAAGCAAATCGGCACGCGGCCTCTCCGCCAGGCTCACGGCAGCGCAGGGCCCCGGTGATTGCCTGCATTTTCAGTATTTTCCCACAGAGGGCATTCTTGCTGGGGGAGAAACTGAGCAAAAACCCAGAAGAACAGAACCTCTAGTCAACATTTCTCTATGTAAAAATAACCGGGGGCCGGTGCTGTGACGTAGTGGGTAAAACCTCTGCCTGCAGTGTCCGCATCCCACATGAGCGCCGGTTCGAGTCCCGGCTGCTCCTCTTCCGATCCAGCTCTCTGCTGTGGCCTGGGAAGGCAGTGGAGGATGGTTCAAGTCCTTGGGCCCCTGCACCCACATGGGAGATTTGGAAGAAGCTCCTGGCTCCTGGCTTCGGATCAGTGCAGCTCTGGCCATTGCAGCCAATTGGGGAGTGAACCAGTGGATGGAAAACCTCTCTCTCTCTCTCTCTCTCTCTCTCTCTCTGCCTCTCCTTCTCTCTTTGTGTGGCTTTGACTTTCAAATAAATAAATAAATCTTAAAAAAATTAATAACCTTCCCAAAACCCTATAAAGAAGTGTCACTGCACACACACACGCACCACACACAAGTAATAAAATTCTTGGGTGCAGGCGGAAGAAGCGGTAGGGTTTTTTCCCCCTGTCATTCAGTTAGACAACTTTCCAGCTAGATGAAAAAATATTGCAACAACATGAGACAAACACCAATCCATAATGCACCCTCTGACTTAAAAGGAGCCGAGGACAAACAAATTTGTGTAATGAAGATTTTAATCTTGATACCAGTAAAATAGGCTCTTGCCTCGGTTCATTTTCTTCCCGGTTTCCAAGGAGATGGGGTTTTTGAAGCAGTGAGCCTTTTGGAATCAATGTCGCAGCAGCGCGGGAGGACAGGCAAGGTGGGCACTGCCCGGGGTTATCGTTCGAACCAAAGAACCCTCCAGAGCGATTTGCCACGTCCCTTTGTCTGCGACAGGAGCCCGGGGGCTGTGGGGACATCTGAGGAGTTAGAATAGGGTAAGCGAATTCCCGTGAGTCCCTCATGGCTTCCAGAGTTCTCTACAGACAAGTTTTTGAAAAGTATTCCTTAGCGAACCTCGAAAATCCAGACCCGGCACCGACTGCAGGCAGCCCGAGGTGCTAGGTGACAGTATGTGCTCACGTTTTCTCTCTGCCGTTCTCAACAAGTTCACCCTGGATTTCAGCTCCTACCCCCCACCCCCAACCCTTCCTACCAGCCGGCTTTTGAAAGAAGTCCCAAGAATGTGGGGGTGGGGGGAGGTCGAGGGCTGTTCTTTTTAAACCACGCATTTGCTGTTTTCCTTCATCTCTCTGCTCTCCCTCCTACCAAAGGTATGTGAGTTTTCTCTCTTCCAAACGCTGAAATTCGCTGTTGAAAAACGTGCCGCTCTATTTCCTCAGTGAAGAGCCAAGGACTGTGTCCCGAGGCATCGGTGGTAGAAGACAAAGTCCACACTCTCCAGGTAAAAACAGGGGTATCTGTCACTCCTGGGGAGCTGGGGGCCCCCGAGAGCCAGCCCAGAAGAGAGAGGCAGGGATGCTGCAGGGTGTGGTAGAATGAGAATGCCGTGCCAAGATGGCTGCTGGCAAGCTAGCGTCAGTTACTCAGGAATGGCTTCGCAACCCACCTGGCAACAGAGGCTGCCTGGCAACAGGCTGTGATTGGTTAGGGCATAGACCGCCCCTTGACCGGATTGGCTGCCTTGGCTATATAAGCTGCTGTACCAACTGAAATAAACGAGTCTGCGGACTGCTCACCTCTGGCCCGCTTTCACCCAACTCCCGGGTCTGTGTGGTGACTCTGCGCCTCTTGCCCCCACCACGCTGCTCCTCTCAGAACCAATCCACAGCAACAGCAGGAGTGGCAGCTCTGCTGGTACCTGTGGGGGTGGGGAGGAAGAGTCTTTAAGATTTTTTTTTTTTTAAGATTTATTGATGTGTGAGAACTCTTTCCTCTGCTGATTCACTCCCCCAGTGGCCATGGCCACAGCCAGTAGTGCTGGGCTGGGCTGAAGCCAGGAGCCAGGAACTCCATCCTAGTCTCCCACATGGCCCGTGCACTCGAGCTGTCCTCCTCTGCCTTCCCAGGCACATTCGCAGGGCACTGGACCAGAGGCGGAGCAGCTGGGACTGACGAGAGATGCGGGAGTCACAGGCGGTGGCTTAACCCACTGCACCACAGCGCTCACTGGCCCTGAGAGAGGATTCTTGCAACAAGGGACAAATGCCTGGGGCTACTCTGGGGCTAGTGAGGGAGGAATCTTTGGGTGCTGCTGGGTCCAGTTTCAGAGACAAGTGCATTTGAGGCGCTAAACCATGCCGAGACCTGGCCATCTCCACATCAGAGCCTCCTCTTGTGAGCAGAGATCTTTCTCAACCCGTCTCCCGGCGAGGCTGGAGGGCTGGCTGCCGCAGCTCCAGGAAGCCACGTCTCTGCTGATTTGCACAGGAGATGGTCTCTTCTCTGACCCCCATGCTTAGCCATCCAGGGCGGCCACAGCTCTGCCGCATTCAGCTTCCACGCTTCCCTTCTGTAGTCCAGGAGCGGAACGCCGTGATGGGGGCTCTCCGTGGAGCCGCGGAGTTGGAGGGGAGACAGAAATACTCCTTGAAGAAGAGAAAGTTCTCGATCTGGACAGACGGATCATCGGACACTCGCTCCTGTCTGTCCCCGCGTACACACCTGCTAACACCTCTTAAATCGCCCCGTGTCTTGTGGTTTAACTGGCGGCATTTCTTCTTTGTTGGCAGTGCCTAAAATAGTGGTTCTTCTTCTGATTGATGGTGTCTGGGATTCAGTGAGGTTCGGAGTGTCGAGGATGCCAAGGTCAAAAGGAGAGTGAAATGCCAGCCACAGGTCAGACCGGCAGCAGCTGGGAGTGCCTGGACTGAGGAAGAAAATACCAAGGATCAAACCCTGGTGCCAAGGGGCGGGGGTGGAGGCCAGCGCGGGGCAGCACTGCGGCTTTGTCTTTGCAAACACAACCGGAGCGATGAGTCGCCCGAGGACAGCGTTCACCTCCCGGGGCCTTTGTCTCTGGCTTAAGCCCTGACATCCAGCAGCTCGCTCGCCTGTCTCTCCTCAACGTTGTAAGAAGTAAGGGGCTGACAACCCCCTGGGCGCTGGTGCTCCCTGGGGCGATGGGGATTTTGTGCCCCCCCCAGCAGGAGCCAAGGGACCCCTTGCTGGAAGCTGAGGACCCCAGGCATGCGTGCAGGCTTCCGAGGACATGAGGGCGCAAGTCCCTTTAGTGACTGCATCCTCCTGCGTAGATTTTAATTGCTCAGAAAATAGCAAAGGGGCACCGTGGAAGCTGCAACCCGAATGACTTTGCGGGCTGCCTGCTGTGCCCTCCGAGTCTGTTTTCAAGATTTATCTCCACTCAGAATTAACTGGAAGGAGGGGGAGGAGGAGGGGGAGGGGACGCCACATTGCCGCGATGCCTTATGACAAATTAAGTTCCTTTTCCACAACGGCAACACGCACCAAGTGCACGCTAACCAGGCATTCGTCTTCCAGCGTTCATGCAACAGGTGTGTCTCCCACGTGCTCTCCTGCTCTGTGCCCTGGGGAGACAGCAGTCAAGACAAATCTAAGCGAATCTCTTTTAACATCTAAACCAAACAAGCCACAGCTTCCCATCTTCACGGGGCTTGGGTTCCAGTGGGTACCTGGGGCTTCCGCCTCTCCAGCACCCCTTCCTGTGGGATCCTTTGTGGGAGTCTCTCTGGCGAGGCTGAGAGAACCCTCAGTCTGCAATCAGAGAGCCCTTCAGGAAGCCTCTGGGAAACAGAATTAAAACATGTTGATTTTGGTACAAAAACATTTTTTTTTGAAAGGCATGAGCATAAGGGATCTTCAGAAAAGGCTGTGCCCAGACGTCACAGGTGTTTCGCACCTGCACAATCAGGGCAGCCCAGCGTCTGTGAAACAGTTCTAGGAGCCCCACACCCACGGCGCCCACACGGCGGGAGCAGCGCAAGCGAGCCGCTGCCCGTGTTCCGCCATTTGCCCCCCAGGTGGGACGGAGCTGTGCCAAACGTGTGGGGCCACGGAGAGCCCAGGGATGGACCCAAACGGGGGTCCCCGGGCAAGGTGAGCGTTGCAAGTCCTCAAGTAGCTTGAGCCGGTCCCGGCAGCTGGGCCAGGCAGTCTGCAGCAGCATGGGCTGCCCGCAGCCCTGGAGGGCAGGCGGCAAAGGTGAGCAGTGAGGACAAAGCCCAGTGTTTCCTCCCAGGGGCTTTCCGGCACTGTCCACTCTGCACTCGCCTCTCTGCTCTCTGATGGGATCTGCGGGCTCTGAGCCCTCTCCACCCGGGTGTGGGTCCTGTGTATGCTTCCTGCTGCCAAGGCACCCTTGCTGTCCAGCTGCGGTCATTACCAACACTCAGGGGTGGCCCCACAGCCTGTGCCCAGGGCGGTGATGCCAGGGGTGCCCAGTGCCCCACAGGTGCACGACCAGCCACCAAGTGATGTCTCCCGGCACCCCACCCCGGCGGTCCACCAGGGGAGTCCATGGCACAGCCTCTTTGCCGAGGCTCCACGGTGACCCAGTGAGTTAGGCACTGTCCTTTGTCCTTTCAATCAACTTCCTGCAGAGTCAGCTAAGGAAACTTCCTGCTTGCAAATACGAGCCCCGCCCACCGCCACGAAGTGGGTGGAAGACTTGCTCCTGGCCAAGGGTTTCCAAATTCACACAAAAGCACTTTCTTTCCTGTCCGTTGTCCTGTCTTCAATTCCCGCCCTCATTAAGGGTCCTCTGGTGTCCTGGCCCCTCGGGGGTGATGGGTGGGTTAGGAATCTCATCCTTGACCCCGGCTTTCTTAGAGCCCTCACTCAGAGTCTCAGTGACCCTGGGGCGGTAGAGCTGCGCCCCCCCCGCCCCCCGCAGACACCGCCCCGGCCCCATGAGTGGGGCCTGGTCCAGTGGGGGCCGTGTTCCTCTCCACGGTGCCCCCTCCGCCACCCCCTGTTCTAGCCCCGCAGGGCAGACTCTGTCTCCCCGTGCACCGCCTGCAGCCAGCTGCTTCCTTCCCTGGGGCTGTCTGCGACGTCTTCCTCTGATGCATTTTCAATCACATCACGTCCCTCGTCTCAGCCACTGTGGAGTGGCTCATTACAGTGTTGCAAATCCAATTAGACTTTCTTGTCCCCTGGCAAGCGCCTCTCTCACCCTCTGCTGTGCCCTGGACTTGCTGTCCCCTTTAGCCCAGGCAGCCCGTGGCCTCGGCCCCAGGCCAAGGTCCCCCTGGGATGAACCGGCCACAACCCCGTGGGAGACACTTGACTCACACCCCTCCTAGGCAGGGTACCCCCGGGAGCTCTCTCAGACCAGTGCCCCCTGGCTCTGAGGTCTGGAGGCCCCCGCACCCCCTGGCCAGGTGACCGCATCTCTGTGAAGTGTTAGCCCACTGTGTGCTGGACTTGGCTGGGCGTTTGTCATCTCTCTGTTTGATTCCTCATCCAATCCTCTGGGTCATACACTTCTCAAGCGCATGGGCTGTGTCTCTTATTTCCAATTCTTTTGCATGAGTTGAAATAATAATAATCGCATCAGCATGTTGCCACAAAGATTATACTGGCCTCACAGCAGCGTCTTCAGGTGAGGAAGGAGCTGGGGGTGGGAGGGCCCGGTGCTGGCACAACTGGCACAGAGGTTACAGCTCCTGGTGGGAGCCTGCATTCCACATCCAAGTGCCTTAGTCTGAGTCCCAGCTCCACTTCCAGTTCCAGCTTCCTGCTAATGTGCAGCGATGGCTCAAGTGCTTGCCCCCACCCCCAGTGGGAGACTCAATTGGGTTCTTTTTTTTTTTAGATTTATTTATTTTATTTGAAAGGCAGAGGCAGAGAGAGAGAGAGAGAGAGAGAGAGAGAGAGGTCTTCCATCTGCTGGTTTACTCACCGCTTGGCCGCAAAGGCTGGAGCTGAACTGATCCGAAGCCAGGAGCCAGGAGCTTCCTCCAGGTCTCCCATGCAGGTGCAGGGGCCCAAGGACTTGGGCCATCTTCTACTGGTTTCCCAGGACATAGCAGAGAGCTGGATCAGAAGTGGAGCTGCCGGGACTTGAATCGGCGTCCATATGGGGTGCAGGCACTGTAGGCGGCGACTTTACCCGCTACACCACAGTGCTGGCCCCAGTTTGTTAATTCTTTAAGAGCTTCCATTTGTTTTCATTTCCTAATTTCTATTTATGTATTTTATTTGAGAGACAGAGCTGTTACCCACCGGCTCATGTCCCAAATGCCTACTGAAGCCAGTAGTCTGGAACTCAATCTGGATTTCCCATGTGCAGGAAGCCGCACTCCGGAGGGGGCCAGGACTTGAACTCAGGCACTCTGAATGGAAGAGGAGAGAAAGCCCTTCCATTCCCTGGTTCACTCCCCAGATGCCCACAACAGCCAAAGCCAGGAGCCAGGAACTCAACTTGGCTCTCCCACGTGGGCGCAAGGACCCAATTACTTGAGCCATTGCCTGCTACCCCCATGGTGCGCACTAGCGGGAAGCTGGAGTCAGGAGGGGAGCAGGAAGTTGACCTCTGGTGCGGGACACAGGCATCTCTCACCCATGACAGCAAATGCTCGCCCCTGACCATTGTTCTTGAAGATGCAAGGATGCTGCAGCAGGCTCCAAACACCACTCGTTGGCTGTTTTTCTTTAATGAAAGGGGTTTGTAAACACGCTGCAATAGATGCATATCTGTTTGTAAATGACACACGTGGACTAGTCTGCCAGTGTACCCTACCTGAGAAACGAGGGGGAGAGACGAAATCAGATTCTTAAACTGAGTTGAATTTTCTCTTCCGGCACTGCGAACGTGTTTTGCTTTGATTGAGAGGAGTTAACGTGTTTTCGCAAGAGCGGTGGCTCGGTGGATCTTTGTTAAATCCGTTGTGATGAGAACGGTTTGACAAGCCAGCTGCGGCAGGCTCTACACTGAGACAGAGTGGTTCAGATCTCGGCTTCCAGGACGTCAGAAGTGAAAAACCTTCCTCACCGAGGGAAGCGGAAACAACAGAAGAAATGTTATCATTGGCCAAGGTTAAATCACGAGAGCTTAGTTTGTAGCCTTATTTGCAAATTATGCAAATTTTATTGAAATTTGCCTAGGAAATTTTGATCTGCCTTGATGCCTATCAGTCGTTGTTACAAAGTAACCTGGCACCGCTGCTGAGGCTGTCAGTATTTTTAGCAAATGGCTTGGAGAACTGCGGAGATTCTTTGGGAAACGCTATCTCCAACTTTTTCAAGAGTGGCTGATATGTGTCACATTCATAGGTTTGTACCAACAGATGACAAACTCAAACCGTTTCCAAAATGCTCTTTTCATATACAAGTTTCTCCGGAAAGGCTTTGCTGCTTGTTAAAATGTCACCTTTACCTTGAGGCGACGGATGAAGTGTGCTTGCGTGTTCAGAAAGAACCACGTGGCAACATTTGCCATCACCGTGAAGGGCGGGCTAGGAACACAGACCCCTTTGGCTTGTGAAAGCCAAGTGTGGAACTCACCTCTCTGTTTGACAAATCTGTTCTGGATTTTCCCACGAGACGACCAGATGAACCACAGCTGAGCTGAGAGATGGTCATGGTCCCTCCTCCTGGCAGGCAGACCGATGGCTTCCCTGTCTCAGATGACGGGGTCCTCACGTCCACAGGAGCAGACACGCGGCCTCCCTCGTCTGAAGGGTCTCACTGCCAACCTTCTGCCCGAGAGAACTCCACCTGCCTGCAAGCTGCCCCTGTTCCGCGGGTGCCAGGTGACCGTCGGTGTTCAGACTGAAGGTGCCAGTGACAACCCAGTGACACAGTTTTTTCTCGGTTTGGATGACAAACAGATCACAGAGAAGCAGGAAATGTCCCAGTGGCTCGCTCTCAGAAACTTACGCTGTGCTGGGGTTCGTTTGACCTTGAACTCACACACCCATCGCTGGTTGAGAGCCGTTGCAACTGCTATCCTAAGCCTCCTGTGTTTGAACTCGGTGGTGGTGAGGTCCATGGGAGACGCTGCACGACATCACCTTAGCACAGTGCCTGGGAGCGTGTGAGTAGATGGGGCAGGTGAGCTGGAATTTCTGCCCGCCCTGTGTTGTAACTCTGCCCCCTTACCTGTCAGTCGAGTACATCAACTTTCCCAAGATGCGCCTATGTCTCACCCGGGACCAGGAAGCGGAAGACACCATGATGGCCATGTGGAAATAAACCTAAATGTGGTGGCGCCACGAGACTCCCCACCCTAAACTCCACCCACATCCCACCCCTTATCTCATAAAAGTGACTGATAATGTGTGTGTGTGGGGGGGGCTTCATTTGCTCTTGACCTTGACTGGGAATCCTTTTCGGGTCACGATGGGTTTCTCTCCATGTGGGGTGGCCCACACTCAAGCATGAATGAATGGTCTCTGCTCTTACTGGTCCCCTGTGTGTTTGCCCCCATTTTTCTCTGTGGGGGCAAGAACTTGGAGTGAAGAAGAAGACATTAACATAAGGTGGTTAGAATAACGCTTGCACTTCAAGAAGCCCCTTAAGCAGGTTTTACAACAGAGGGTCTATCGAGGGCAACCCATCACTTCTCTCCTCTCCACACCCACCCTTAAGTGCGTCTCTGACGTTGAGTGCTGCAGGTGCATCTCATCACATGTCGGAGCTTAGAGTGGTCGCTGGAAATGGACACGATGCTGAGTCTGCGTTCTACAGGGCAAAATGCTGTGATTGATTATCAATGTCTGCCCTGAGCACAGGAGGAGAAAGTGGCAGCGGGCCTCTCAGACACCACTGATCCTTGTCTGAGTTGTAGTTTCTCCGCAGGGTTCCGTGATCATCCTTACAGAACCAGTGCCTAGTGAGGGTTCTATCACTGCGTCAGGGAGTCACATGGGTCCGTGGTTACATAAACAGATGTCTCACCTTGCCGGTCACTGCCCCCTCCACTGGTGTGAGGAAAAGGACTGTGCCCTAGGAGGAAGTTGGGTCATGAGAGCTGCCCAGAGGTCTCCAAGCGGGAACAGCAGGTCCGACCAGGTCGCTCAGGCAGGAGGAGCTGTGGCCAGAGGGAAAAGACGCCACTGAAAAGAACAGGAAGGAGGCCGCTGGGGGAGGGGAACAGGAGTGAGGTCATTGGGAAGTCCTGTGGGATGTGAACCAGAGTCTAGCAAACCCTAGATCGCGGTACAAACACACTGACCATGCTATGGCAGATAAAGCCACGCCTGCAGTGCCACCATCTCATATGGGCACCAGTTCTAGTCCCGGCTGCTCCACTTCCGATCCAGCTCTCTGCTATGGCCTGGGAAAGCAGTGGAAGATGGCCCAAGTCCTTGGGCCCCTGCACCCACATGAGAGACCTAGAAGAAGCTCTTGGCTCCTGGCTTCGGATCGGTGCAGCTCTGGCCATTGCGGCCAAATGGGGAGTGAACCAGCGAATGGAAGACCCCTCTCTCTCTCTATCTCTGCCTCACCCTGTAACTCTGTCTTTCAAATAAATAAAATAAATCTTTAAAAACAAAACAAAACCAAACCATGGTGATGCCCTTTTGAACTAAGGCCTCATGGGTGTTGCCAAGCCTGAACTGAGAACGTCTGAGGCTGGGTGCTGCTCACATATGAATCAAATGTGTACTTAGACATGTTCAGTGCAATGAGCGATGATTACAATTTAATGTTTACCATTAACAGTTGAGTAACGCTCACCGCGCAGCGTAAACAGGCAACGGAAGACGCCCACGCAAGTGGCTGAACACACCTTTTACGCCGACTCTGCCTGATGCCGGCCTCAGCGGTTCCGGGGGCTTGTGTTCCTCTGCAGGAGGGAGATGTTCTATCGCGAGTCAGCCTTGGGCTCACGTGGGATGGGAACGTCCTCACTAGCGACTTGAAAGATGTTTTCCATGTGCACAGAACGCGGTTCCGAAGAAAACAGCCTTCTGATAGCATTGAGGAGAGCCCAAAACACCCCCCCCCCCAAGGTCAAGTGTGGAGAGACCAGACAGATGGCAGGAGGAGGCAGGTGGGAAGGCCCTCCCCGTCCTCACTGACAAAGCTGACGATGCGGAAGGTGGTTTGCAGGGCTCTTCAAAAAGTTCATGGAAAATGCATAGTATGAAAAAGCTGTAGACATGGATCTCAAACAGGTTACACCAACGTAGATTTGGTAGAAGTCTCCATGCCGCTTTCCCACGGGTCTTCTGAAAAACCTCACTCACAGCAGCCGGGTTTCCTGACGCCAGACTCCAGAATGAGGCAAACCACCCCCCCCCAGTCCCAGGCAGGGCTGAACAGCTCCCACCGCGGCCCCCCTGAGACTGAGCCCGCACAGAGGAGCACAGCACCGTGCACACCTGCCGGCGAGGTGGGGCCAGTCTGCCTGACGGGCTGTACTACAAACCCGGTAGCTCATCAACCACCCAGAACCGGAGTTCTCACAGATTGGGCAGCTAGGAATTCAAGGTCAAGGCATTCTCTGTTTCCGGCTCACAGATGGCAGCTCCTCAGTGTCCTCGCAAGCCAGAAGGGGTGGGGGTTTGCAAGGCCACGCATCCCTTCCCTAAGCCCCCACCTCCTCATTCCCCCACCTGGAGGGTGAGGGGCTCATTGTATGAAGTTCACTGAGACACAAACATCGAGACCCAGGCCTTGTGCTGGGTCCTGTGTCCCGGCCTCACGGATCAGCTTACGTCGCTCCTGGCTCCTCTTCCCGGTGCAGCCCTGCTGGCTGTGAACCTGCGACCAGGGCACAGTGCCCAGACCCAGATCCCTGCAGAGGCCCTGACAAGTAGGAAACCCCGCGTCATTCACGTGAACACAGGCTCCGTGAAGGTTAGAAGCATTTCCGTTTGTGCACTGCTAAGTTCAGAAAGTCTGCGGGCCCACGTGAGATGCTCAGCGGGAGTCGACTGAGCGAATGAACAAACGGGGAGCAGAGTCCGTGAGCACGCAGGGAGCGGAGGTGTGGTGCAGGGCTTCCGCCCGTGGGAAGGGGCAGCGTCCTCCCCCACCGGCCAGCGACACATTTCAAGAGCAATCACGGTTCTTCCAGAAAAATGGTTTACTTGACAACTTTGCCAGCACGTAGCACAGAAGGAATTGTGGGTAAGGAAAGCAAATGGTATCCTCAATAGCATTTGTTGAGTAGATGTTAGGTCCGGACCCTGTTCTAAGCTCAAGCATTGTCATCTCTGAGCACTGGCGCAATTGATGGATAGGCGTCGTTATTTTATGGATGCAGAAAAGAATCGAACCAGGTGGGCCAAGTTCAAGCCCAGGCTAGTTAGTGCCCGAGTCCAGGCTATTAACCAGCACAGTGTGTGCTCCTGTTAGATTACCCCTCGCCTCTCTGTCTCTCTGTCTCTGTCTCTGTCTCTCCCTACCCCCACCAACCCATGTGGTGTGTTTCTTGACCAAGCTTTCTTTCTTTTTTTTTTTTTTTTTTTGACAGGCAGAGTGGACAGTGAGAGAGAGAGAAAGGTCTTCCTTTTCTGTTGGTTCACCCTCCAATGGCCGCCGTGGCCGGCGCACTACGGCTGGCACACCGCGCTGATCCGATGGCAGGAGCCAGGTGCTTCTCCTGGTCTCCCATGGAGTGCAGGGCCCAAGCACCTGGACCATCCTCCACTGCACTCCTGGGCCACAGCAGAGAGCTGGACTGGAAGAGGGGCAACCGGGACAGAATCCGGCGCCCCGACCAGGACTAGAACCCAGTGTGCTGGCGCCGCTAGGCTGAGGATTAGCCTGTTGAGCCGCGGCGCCGGCCCCAAGCTCTCTTCATCTCTCTGGGATTCAGTCTGCTCGTGGATACGTCGGTGACAGCAAACAAGGTCACGACAGGGAACACTTTGTCCATCGTCTGCTGTGTCGTCGGTGGGGAGGTCAACAGTGGCTCATGTCCTTGTTGACGGTGCTGGATCAGAGTAACAAGGACGAGGTCTGAAGACAAAGGAGAGAGAGGGTTTATTCCATTGACAGCGCGAGGAGGTGGCAGACAGGCGTCTCGAGAAACCACCATCCTGAGCGAGGGTGGACAGAAACAGCGCATTCTACGGAGTGAGTGCTGCCACGCGCTGTGGGCGTGTGTGTTCGCGTTGTGTCGGGGACTCTAGTGTTTCATTAGCCAGGATGAGGTCCCTCCCCCTGAACTCCGTGACTAGTAAGTCTTCCTGTGCCCTTATCACCCCTACCCCTACCCCCGTTACACCTGTCTTTAACGCTGGCATTGACCAGGCCAGGCACCTGCCTGGCGCATTCAGCAAGGACGCCGGGCTCCCAAGTCCGTTTTCCATCAGCTGTGTGGGCTCTGGGCCTGCGGATTCGTAAGCGCAGCCCTTCATGCCCTGGTGAACTCTGGTGAGGGCTGCCCCTCCCTTTCCGTGGGCCTGGGGTGGCCAAGACCCTCTGGGAGCTCATCAAGGCTCATACAGTGTTTTCTGAGATGGGGGGAGGCGGATGCTACAAACCTGCAGGCCTGGTGGGGGGGAGGGGAGGAGGCTACAAACCTGCAGCCGTGCAAACCAAGGGCCTTGGGGTCTGAGAGCCCAGCCAGCAGCACTCCTCTTCCCAGACCACGTTTTGAACCAAATGAAAAAGAAGACATAAGTCCGAGGCCACAGGGAAACCAAAGCAGCCCTTTTATTGAGAACTCTGGTCTCGGCAGCCTTAGATGGTGAATTCCGGAGTTGGGCATCCCAATTCCATGGTCCCAGACAGCGCTGGGATAGTGAGCCCCTCCCTCCAGAATCTCAGCCATCAAGTTCAAAGAGATGAAGCCAGCAAGAGCCCGGATCTGCGCCTCCACGCATGTGAGCAGCCACTGCCGTTTCTAAGAAGTGCGATCTGTTAAGTCGAGACGAGGGAGCGTGGTGTTCAGGGCAGCCTACAGTCCGTGTGACCTGACGCTGTTTTACAGACTCAAGTTTCTGCACCTCCAACGTGAAGCCCTTGAACTTGGATTTCCATTAACCCTGGGACAAGAGGGAACAAAGTGCAGGTAATTGTGAGGGAAGCTTAGACCCCTTCCCCGATACAGTAGTGCCCCAAGCACGTTTCCTTCAGTCTCTAGAAAAGCAAAAGTGACAGAGAAGGTACTGGGTGCCTTTTGGGGATCCCAGGAATCCACTCCTGGGTGGTGATCTTGGTGAGATGTTTTATAGCAAGTCTTAAAGGGAGCATCCCTTTCTCTCCCCCAATTCTGCCTCCCCCCTTCCCTCCCTCCTCTCACTAAGGAGCTAAGAACAGGACTAAATGGCTTGGTTCCAGAAAGGAGTCAAGGCGGACTACACTGACTGCCCTCAGGGAACATGTAGAACTACTACTAACTTGTTTGCCCAAGTGGGAGGGGTGCAAGTGCACAGCCATGCCTCCTGCAAGCTCCAGCCTGCTCTCGGGGGAGGAGTGCCTTCCCAGGGTTCCAGTGTGTACATGCACCTGCCGGCTGCCCGTTGGCACGGGTCCTCGGGTCTCAGTCATCCCGCCTCCGCAGCTCAGCCACAAGGCTGAGCCTCCTCTCCTGCATGGCGGGGTTGGACTGGTTAGCCGCTGAGTGTTTTCTTTGTCCTGTGGTGAGGCCTGACGGGGCAGTGCTTGCCTGCAGGCGACCTCGTAAGCAGGTGGGTTGGTGCGGCACTCACCCAGCGGGAGTCACCCAGAGGTCCTGGGTCCCACAGGGACGACACCGCTCACCTGTTCCTCTGTTTCTTGCCGTCTTCCCTACAAGGATATGCAGCCAATGAGAACGAGGCTTCCTCTGTCACGGTCGCCTTTGTGCTATCGATGTCACCAGCTTGTGGGAATCGGAAAAGAAAAATTTGCTGCATGAAACCATCAGAGATGTGAATCTTCCTCTGCGTGCTCACGGCGCGGGGAAGGAAACGGAGTCGCAGAGCCACTTCCTGTTTCGCACAGGTGGAGGAGCTGAACCCGCACCAGTGCCCACTCCTCAGGCCCCCAGACGTGCGCTCCGTCCTCGATGTCCTCGTCCAAGGCTACAACAGCCACCCTCTCCTCCACGCCCTGGCCAGCGTGTCACACTCCCTTCTCCTCGCCCCCGGCACGGAGAGTGGCTGACGCACTCTGTGGCCCGTCCCTGGCGGGGTGTTTGTGCCTCCCTGGAGGGGAGGGGGCAGAGCCAAGGCCTGGAGTTCCGTCTGCAGTGGTCGCAGCTGCATTACCAGCTCCTAGCCCGGCAGCCAACACACGGCGAGGATGATTCCTGCTGACAAGGAAGGCGGGAGCGGGACTATGCCCTGGCCGTCATGGGCTCGGTTCGCACAGGGTGGACGCGACTCCAGCATGCAGTGCGGAGAGACGGAGCTGCAAAAGACAAACACAGCGGCCAGCACCGTGGCCCAGCGGGTTGAGCTGCCAGTTGCATAGCCAGCATCCCATGAGCGCCAGCAGTTTGAATCCTGCTGCTCCACTTCCTATCCAGTTTCCTGTTAATGCACCTGGGAAGGCAACGGATGACGGCTCAAATGCCTGGGCCCCCCACCCGTAGGGGAGACCTGGATGGAGCTCCAGGCTCCGGCTTTGACTCAGCCCTCCCCGGCTGCCGCAGGCATTTGGGGAGTGAACCAGTGGATGAAAGAGCTGTCTCTCTTTCCCTCTGCATCTCCCCTCTCTTCCTCTGTTGCCTGTCATTCAAATAAATAAATAAAAAGACATCTGTGTGGCTTTGAGCCAGCTGGCCCAAGTCTCAGTCTTCCTGCCTGTGTAATGGGAGAGAATGCCATGACCTTTTCCATGTGCCTGGCACACAGCAGTGACTACAAAGAGTGCTTCCCCCTTTGCTCAGACTCTGCCTCCATGAGGCTCCGAGAAGCCTAGGAGAACTCGGGAAGGGAAGCCCAGGAAACACCAGCTGACAAGGTTAGCAGTGCTGAGAAACGGGAGGCGGGTGGGAGACCGGTGAGAGCGCCCGCCTGCCCGTGGAGCACACTTGACCCTGAGGGCAGACGGCCATCTGTTAATCACGGGGCAGCAGCGGCACTGACACACGGGCTCGCCCACGCTGCACTCTGGGGTCACTGGGCCCAGGCTTCTGTTAGAGGGAGGGAGGGAGGGAGGGAGGGAGGCCCTCTGTCTTCCTGGCCAGGCGAGGCAGCCGCTGGGGCACCCCAGTGAGGAGCGGCTCTGGCCACGCCAGCTGTGCCTGGTCCCCGGCGAGGATTTGCAACCTCTCTGGGATTCCTCTGTGGGCAGCATTAGGTCGGCTGCCTGTGGGAGGCCTGGGGGGTGGTCAGACCCACCTGGCTCCTTGTCCCAGCTCTGTCACTCGCTGATTAGGGCAAGCCACTGAGCATGGGTAGGACAGCAGACACAATGATGCGGGAATTCCAGAGGAGGTGGTCCCCGGAACGTGCCTGGCCATGGCATGAGCTATGGTCTCTGCCTTCCTGGTGGCTGGCCATCTGTGGGCCGAGGCTCCTGTACTCTGCAGGGCGGGGCAGTCGGGGACCAGGACAGACACGGGTGGTGGGGATTAGCCACAGGAAGTGCTCAGCTGCGAAAGGGAAGGGGAGATGGTGGCCAGCGTGGAGGAGGTGGCGTCTTGTACACCTTCCTTGGCCAAGGGGGGCCTCACCAGGAGCTGACTTCTTAAAGACTTTGTTTTTGAAATTTGAGAGGCACAGAGAGAGGGAGAAGGAGGGAGAGAGGGAGAGAGAGAGAGTCTCCATGTACTGGTTCACTCCCCGCATGTCCCTAACGGCCAGGACTGGCTGAAGCTGGGGCTGGGAGCTCCATCCGGGTCCCTCACAGGAGCGACAGGGACTCACGGACTGGAGCCGTCCCCTGCTGCCTCCCGCGGTGTGCACTAGCAGGAAGCCGGCAGTGGAAGCGGAGCTGGGACTCAAAGCCGGCCACTTCCCCGTGGGGTTCGGGCATCTTGACCTCCACGTGAGAGGCCCATCCTCGGCCCTCGGCGGGTGGCTTGGGGGAAGGGTGGGAGGAGCTGAGCCCTGGCGCAAGCCCCATCGCCCGTGTGTGGCGCAGGCAGGTCACTGGGGCTCTGGGCTTCCTGTCCTGGAAAATCAGCACGTGGGACACGATGCGTTTCCCCAATAGATGGTTCAATCTGTATTTCCAATTCCCAGGGGCAGGGGCTGCCCTTGACATAGACATGGCCAAGATGACCCTGACCCACGAGGGCCCTGTCCTTCTGTGGGATGGTGAAGAAGGCCATCTTTGGCAGAGCTCAGGGCTGTGAGGGGAGTTGGACCCACAGAGGCCAGCCCTGCCCGGTGCAAGGCGCTGCAACCATCAGCCCTGCAGGGTGCGGACCCCATGGAGTGCGGAGCAGGCGGGGCAGGGCCTCCTCTCCTTCCTGGGGTCTTAGAAGGGGCCCCTGGTCCTCGGGAAACCCAGTGGTGTTTCCAGTTGGCCACGCCGGGAATGCCAGGGACCACTGCCCCCCCTCCCCGCCGGGTGCCGCTGCCCTGCCCGGAGCCTGCCTTTGTCTACCTCTGGCCCTCACGGGAGCTTGCCGCTTTCCCACTCAGGCTCTCTTAATTTCGATCTTTCTGTCTTCTATGACGTCCGCAATTATTACAAAAAAACCTCTCTGACTGGCGAGACCAGGCTCGCCTCCTCTCCGCCCTTGGACGTATCTGGGGTCTCAGGGAGGCCCTTCTGTCTCTTTCCATCCAACACAGCCGCTCTCCTGAGCGTGCTCTCAGAGTGCCAGGCGCCGTCGGGACGCAGGCGTGCAAGGAGACCGGGAGGCGGGGGGTAGACTGAGAAACAAAAACAAAAATGCAGAATATTTGTGTGCCCCTAAACCCGACCTGACCAGCGTGATGCCGTCAGGGGGTGGGGCGATCGAGAGATGACTAGGTGCTCAGACGGAGAGCCCATGATACAGCTGGTGACCCTTACAGACCAGACCTTGGCCTCTTGCTTTGTGGGAGGCCACCGCTAGGGGGCGCCATCTGCGACCCAGGAAGTGCACCCTCACCTGCCCCCAAGTCCGCTAATACCTTGCTCTTGGATTTCTCAGACTGCAGAATTGTCAGAAATCTGTTTCTATGTTTTTTTTTTATGGTGTTCTGTTACAGCAGCCAGCTGTGCCAAGGCAGAGAGTGAACAAGAGCGGGGACACTTGTGGCGAGGAACAGCACCGGGCACGTCTCCTATATTTGCGACTTTAGACTTGGGTGTCGCGAGGAGGTGAAGCCTCTAAAGCCATAAAGACTCAGTGGTGGGGCCGGCGCTGTGGCACAGCGGGTAAAGCCACCTCCTGCAGTGCCAGCGTCCCATGTGGACGCCATTTAGAGTCCCGGCTGCTCCACTTCCGATCCAGCTCTCTGCTGTGGCCTGGGAAAGCAGTGGAAGATGGCCCAAGTGCTTGGGCCCCTGCACCTGCGTGGGAGACCCGGAGGAAGCTCCTGGCTCCTGGCTTCGGATCAGCTCAGCTCCAGCCACTGCAGCCATCTGGGGAGTGAACCAGCGGATGGAAGACTCTCTCTCTCTCTCTCTCTCTCTCTCTCTGCCTCTGGCTCTCTGTAACTCTGCCTTTCAAATAGATAAATCTTTAAAAATAAATAAATAAATAAATTGATTTTTCTAAAACCTCCATGGTAGATGAGGAGGAGATCCAAGAAGGGAAGACAATAGACAGCTCAGGGGTGGGGGCTGGGCACAGTGGTTAAGACGTCACCCTGGAAGCCTGCACCATTCAAGTGTGTGGGCTGAGTCCTGTTCCCGCTCCTGATTGCAGATTCCCTGGGGGGCAGTGATGGCTCAAGTCCTGGGAGCCCCACCTGCCACACGGAAGAACCTGAGTTGAGTTCCTGACACCTGGCGTAGAGTCAGCTATTGTGGGCGTTTGCAGAGTGAACCAGCAGATGGGAGTTCCGTCTCTCCCTCGCTCTCTCCCCCTCCTCTCTCTCTCTCCCTCCCCCTCTCTCCCCCCTCTCTGTTTTTGTGCCTCTGCCTTTCAAATAAAAATAAATAAGTAAAAATTGGTGTGCATCTTAAACGGAAGATTTGTAGAAAAAGATAATTTACATGTTGTGTCTGAACTCTACCCGAATTTCCATTTGATCCTTGAACAGTATATGTATGGGGCAAATTGTAAGCAGACGGGATAAGGATGCATAAACTGAATTGAAAGTTGAATTCTTGCCCAAAAGACAGAGTTTTCAATGTTAGTCTGGATGAGTAAATTATCTGCTAAATCAAGTCAAACACTCTTTGGAAGAATATAACAAAATGCAGAGTTGCCACAATATAATATCCACACATCTAGGATGTGTTCCAACAAAACTATTAAATATATAAAGAAAGAGAAAATGCAACTCAATCTCAAGAGAATGGGCGAGCAGTGGAGACTGAGCCTGCAGGAACCCAAAGACAATAAATTGGGTAAATAAGCCGTCGGAGCACAGCACACACTGTGCCTTAAGGACAGCCCTGGCTATGTCGTTAGGACAGAGACAGTACCCAGGATAGAACAACGTCCACCTGGGGTCAGACAGGGGAGGTCCTGAAGGATAAATAAGAGCTCATTAAATGAGGGGGGGGAGGGGAGGGAGGGGAAGGAGAGGGATGAGGAGGGGAGGGGAGGGGAGAGGGATGAGGACGGGAGGGGAGGGGAGAGGGAGAGTGAGGGGGGAGGGGAAGAGGAAGGAAGTGGGAGGGAGAGGAGGGGAGGGAGAGGGAGGGGGAAAAGGAGTGGAGGGGGAGGGGAGAGGGAGGGGGAGGGGAGAGAAGGAGGGGGAGGGGAGGGGAAAGGAGGAGGAGAGGGAGGGCCAGAGGCAGAATGAGACACACACACACACACACACACACAGGGAGAGAGAGAACATTCTGGGGACAAACACCGGGGCGGGGGGGGGGGGGAGGGTATATCAGGACCTTAAGGAAAGGAGTCCAAAGGCTGCCTTGGGGCCTCGTGAGCACGGTGAGCGCCCTCCTCCCCGTTAGGAACAACACTGACTACAGTGAGGACGACAGGAAATTATCCTGCATGCAGCGAAGGTCCCGCTGGGATTAAAACCCAAGTGGGGTTACTTCTCCAACCTCGGGATTTAAGGCCCAGAACTCCCCTGGAGGTGTGGCTTCCGATTTGGTGCTCCATCTTCAATTTTTATGCAAATATTGCATCGTTCACTCTTTCCAGTTTTGCTTTTTTGAGCCAGGCAAGATGTTAGAAGCACTTACCAGCCGCCTGAAACAGCAGCTACTCTTGTAGAACACGCGCCCACCCTGGCGCTGAGCTCTTCACCCTTGGAGCCAGTCACATCGTGAGCACAACTCATGTTCTCCAGTCTTCCCAAGGCGTTCCACCTCATTTTCACGGAAGTATTCTTTTCTGTCTGATGTGTTGCATCATTGCATACCATGTATTTATAAAGTCAATGGCGTAGTGGCAATGGCTGAGACAAGGGACTCTTGGTAAACATTCGGCTTCGACTTGTGGGAGCGGAAGTGCGGGGACCAAGCGAGCCGTCGGCCCTCCCGAGCACCCCGTGTGCTGTGCGCATCCGGACAGAACGGAGAGCTCCGCTCACCAGGGGTAAAATAAGACACCGATTGTGTGTGAACCCTGCAGAGCCCCAAACACCTGTCCAGCCCTGAACAATTCACCTTATGAATTAATTTCCAGCCAGAAGATGCAGCAGCCCACTCCAACAGGACGCCACTAACCTCGCACAGACCGATCTCTGCCGACATCTGCCCAGGCTGTCAAGAACGGGTCATTTCTAGGTCCTCTCTGTGCACACCAGCTTCCTCCCCCAGCCACTGTATTTCTATTCGAGGCTTCCAATTTCCCGCGCGGAGACTAACACTGGGTTGCTATTCTGAGTATAAGATGGGGCCGGGAAATTCAGTCAACATCGAAGGGCCTGAGTTAAGCATTTCCTAAAAAAACCAATTTGAGGAAGTCATTTATATTCCGTGGAAATGCTTCATTAAAAAGTTGGACTGGAAGTCACAAGTCAACAGCCTTTTCTGGCTATTTAGATGAAGAAGTCTGATTGAAAAATCCCTGGTACATGCTTGCTTTCTTGAGTGTAGCCTAATCTGGAAGTCAGAGGTATCTATTGGTTAGGGCTGGGAATAAAGAAGAAAAATATCATTTCAGACTAATGGCGTAAACAAATGACAATAAGTGAAATAAGACAAAATGTGCAGCAAAAATAAATTCCCAGAGATGATTGAGGTATGAGAATGGTTTATTTTTATGTAGAGTTTTTAGGTAACTAGACTAGACTGATTTGAGTAATCAAATGAATAAGAAAAATGGGGCTCACTAGGCTAATCCTCTGCCTGCTGCGCTGGCACACTGGGTTCTAGTCCCGGTCTGGACACCGGATTCTGTCCCGGTTGCCCCTCTTCCAGGCCAGCTCTCTGCTGTGGCCAGGGAGCGCAGTGGAGGATGGCCCAGGTCCTTGGGCTCTGCACCCCATGGGAGACCAGGAGAAGCACCTGGCTTTGGATCGGCACGGTGCACCGGCCACAGCGCGCTGCCGGAGCGGCCATTGGGGGGTAAACCAATGGAAAAAGGAAGACCTTTCTCTCTCTCTCTCTCATTGTCCACACTGCCTGTCAAAAAATAAAAATAAAAATGACGAATTAGTAGGCTCTTTCTGTAAAGAAAAAGCTTTTAAATAACCCGTGTAGATCTGGTCTTTTCTTTGACATCTGAGTTTTGCTACTGTTGTCATTTGCCTTGTAGAGCGCTCCAGCTCTTCCAACTTCTAAGGTTGTGTCTTCCACAGGTATTCACCAAGCACCGACTCTGTGCCTAGACTTCCTGAGCACGTATTACGTGCCCCTCCAGGATGGCATGCTGACCCTCTGCCCATAAGACGGTGAGACCTTGACCCAGAATTCCTTTGTAACCAGCAGGTGATTTGAAGAAAGCAAGACTTGTACAGCACTCTCTGAGCACCTTGGGCTTACAGAGTAAATATCCTGTTTGATCACACAGCGGGCTAATTCTCGTTTACACATACGTGGGACCTGCAGCTGCCATAGAATTGCCCGTCGGCGTCCGTTCCCCAGCTGCCGTCCCCCGCAGAGGGCACAGCACACGCCTGGACTTGGGCTCGTTGTTTGAGAACAAGGAGGGGCACACCACATGCGTATTCTCACAACAATGCACACATCATTTTAAAAACCTGTCCGGAGCTTTCCCGGTACCACCTTACCCAACAGCCGCGTGTGCCGCTGTTTTTCCGTGAGCTGCCTGTTGACAGTCCACAGCCTGCTGGCAGCCTTCAGGTCCTGTCCTGCCCATCAGTATTCAGCACACACGAGGATGCCGTCTTCCTGCAAGGTTCCCCTCCCTTGTTTTCTTTCATTCGACATTCTCTTTGATTTTTTATTGAACAGCTATTGAGGCATATTTTCCATATCATAAAGCTCACTTATTTCAAATGTCCAATTCAACGCTTTGTAGTGACCTAACCACGTGGCGTTAACCACCAGCACCACACCTCGACTCGAGAACACCCCCACATCCCCCGCAGGACCCCGCGGCTCCTCTGCAGGAACTCCCTGCCCGCCACCTGCCCTGTGCTTTCACTCCTGCCCCCGGTGCTCCCTCACTTCCTGCCGGCTCAGCATCGCTCGCACACGGGCACGCTCCTTCGTCCCCATTCTCCCTTTGTTTTCTTTATGACACCATGGGAGCCACCAAGAGCCAAGAACTCTGCTAGACACCTCTGTTAGAGTAGAAGCCTATCCCAGGCCAAACTCATGGCCTCAGCCCAGGGCTGGGTCTCTAACCTGGGACTAGAACCATCCTCAACTCCCGCTCCAGAGCCAGGAACTTGGGGTGAGGGTGAAAGCCCACTCCTTCGCTGTCCACGTATTTCCCCCACCCAAGCATCTCTTTATTTATTTATTTATTGAGTTAGTTGATTAGTTAGTTAGTTAATTAGTTAGTTAGTTGAGAGGCAGAGAGAGAGAGGTTTTCCATCTGCTGGTTTGCTCCCCAAATGACTGCAATGGCCAGAGCTGAGCTGATCCAAAGCCAGGAGCCAGGAGCTTCTTCCAGGTCTCCAATAGAGGTGCAGGGGCCCAAGGACTCAGGCCATCTTCTACTGCTTTCCCAGGCCATAGCAGAGAGCTGGATCGGAAGAGGAGCAGCCGGGACTAGAACTGGTGCCCATTTGGGATGCCGGCACTGCAAGCGGCGGCTTTACCTGCTACGCCACAGCGCCGGCCCCTCCAAGCATCTCTTAAACACCTTCTCTTCTCTTCATTCTCCACACACCTGGTCCAGGGTCCTGCCTCTTCCCCCCTGGACTCAGGAACAACAGCCTCTAGCAGCTGTCCGCGTCTTCTCTGTCCCCTTCTTTATTTTATTTTATTTATTTTTTGACAGGCAGAGTGGACAGTGAGAGAGAGAGAGAGAGAGAGAGAGAGAGAGAGAGAAAGGTCTTCCTTTGCCGCTGGTTCACCCTCCAATGGCCGCTGTGGCCTGTGGACCGCGCTGATCCGAAGGCAGGAGCCAGGTGCTTCTCCTGGTCTCCCATGGGGTGCAGGGCCCAAGCACTTGGGCCATCCTCCACTGCACTCCCTGGCCACAGCAGAGAGCTGGCCTGGAAGAGGGACAACCAGGACAGACAGAATCCGGCGCCCCGACCGGGACTAGAACCCGGTGTGCCAGCGCCTCTAGGCAGGGGATAGCCTGTTGAGCCACGGTGCCAGCCGACCTGGGTGCTCTTGGGCCGCATGGGTGATTCCCTGGTTTGGGGAGCTCTGGGGCAGCCCTGGCTGGCAGTGTGCACCCATTTTTCTGGTATAAATACTTTCTGTGAGTCCACCTCCCTTCTAGCCCAGAAAATGAAGCTAGGAAGAGGCGCACGCGGGCTCCTCCTCGGAGCTGCGCCAGGCAGCCCCTCCACACCCCTGCATCCTGGAACATCTGCCTCCCGGTCTTTCTTTTCTCTCCTTTACTGAAAACACGGCTGCCCTGGCTTCCGCCCAACATTCTGTGACCCCATGGTCATTTTCATACTTGCGACTGGCTGAGATCGCTATTTGAGACCCTGCGGGAAACGGTCATTTGCGTCCCAAGACTGCATGGCTGGGATCTGCCCTGAGAGCAGGTGCAGGGCTTCAAGCTGTGCCCGCAGCTCCCCAGAGGCCAGCCTCCGAAAGAGCCCGGCTCAGGGACGCTACCACAAGTGACCGACACGACGCCGGTTTCCCAGGTCCCACATGCCTTTGCAGACTGTTCATCAGCCATTCCCAAGGCAGTGTTTATGCAAAGGATTAGCAGACAGGCCAAAGTCTGTCTCCGGAGACAGGAGTTCACCAAAGCACACGTCCCTCCAAGCCTTAAAGCCGCGCTCCACCCTCGAGCCCAGCTCCCCAGTGAGACACCCACGGGTGCTGGCAGAGTCAACAACAAGAGCACACAAGTCCCACCTCCTGCTGAAAGGCATGCCTGCCACAGCTCGGGCGTGGCAACCCACGCGGCTGGAAATCCCAGCGGTCAACCAACGGCTGAGTTCCGCTCTGCTGCTGGGGCTGGGCCAGAGACCAGAGAGTGGCAGGTAGAAACGTTGCTCCTGACAGTGGTGATAGCAAGGCCCCAGCTGTTTGTTCAATGCCTAATGATTAACCCAAGCCCAGCCCCAGCCCCTGGGCTGCCACTCAGGGAAGTCTGTTTGGTAAACAGTCAACCACGGATAGGGATAGCTTCCGCAGGTTGACCAGATGGCTCCAGGGTTCAGGTCGCCTGTGTTTCCCTCAATTGCACACAGGTTTGGGTGATGGAAGTGATAAAATTCAAGCGAGTGTAAACATCAACACCCTTGCCTGTGTGCAGGGGTTCTGGTCTCAGGTGCAGAGGCAGAGGGAGAGCCCGCAGGGTGGGTGAGAACCTGGGAGAGCCTGCAGGGTAGGTGAGAACCGGTGAGACGGAAGCACCAAGAGCAGGGAAGGAGACCCCCACCAGCTCTGCTGCAGGGGACACTGTGGGGGCCAGCGCTGGGAGACACTGCGCCGCAGAGCCCAGCCAGTGGCCCAGAAACCACTGACGACCACAGAGCCCAGCCAGTGGCTTGGAAACCACTGACGGCCAATGGAAAAGCCTGTGATGAAGTCATAAATGGGGCACATGCTCCCCCCCACGAACTTCCTCCATTCCCACCCCAGATTCTAAAGACAAGAAGTGTTGGCGGCTGAGCTCTGGGTACCACAGACTCCATGTGCTTGTATGTCACCTGCTTAACAGAATCAGGAGGTCTGCTCTCCAATCCTAGCCCTGTCCCGAACACCTGTTTCCCTCTCTTTGCATCTGTGAAATGGGTACATAAAGCCCGACTTTGTAGATTTCTTAGAGAGGTTGCTGGGATGAGTGAAACGTGTCTTCTGGGCAGGACAGTACTGTACATTCATGATCCTAATCTACCCCCCCAAGCACGCGCTATGTAGAGCTTTGAAAGAGAAATTAAATGGATATAACCCTTGTTCTAAAGTGAGATAAACTGCATGCATCAGAAATCCAAGGCAGGATGTGTGCAAAGTGCTCCTGCCAAGGCCACAAGGAGCTGACGTGGCCCTCGTCCCTGGGCAGGAGGCGAGGACAGGCTGTACCTGCTGCCGCCGGCCAGAGGGGCCATGACAGAGCTGCCGCCTCACCCTCCCTGGGGGACAGTGGCCATCTGCAGGCAGAGCCCTGGGTTGAGAGCCCAGTGAGCCTCATGTAACAAGGGGCAGAGAAGGGAAAAAATGAATGAAGAAGTCTTTTGCTGAACCTACGACTCGGAATTCAAAGAACACAGAGGGAAAACGGAATCTGGGGCAGTCAGGCAGTCATACAAAGTCAGGAGGTCCGTTCACCGCCCAAAACAGCTGCTACCTCCTTACACTCAATATCACACACGATAGCAGGTAAGGTGTGTGTAGCTGCTGGCTGTTACTTCAGAGGCACCTGCTACTCAAATGGGGCAACTGCCAGTGCCTATGTCACCGTGTCTGCTGATTTCTGTGGAATAGAGCAAGGATCAGAGTCTGCAACAAGAAACAAGTGGACCTGGGCCAGGCAGGATGACAGGAGGCGGGGGGAGGGGGAGGAGGAGGAGGGAGAGAGGGAGGGGGGAGGAGGGAGAGAGGGAGGGGGAGGAGGAGGAGGGATGGAAGGAGGGGGGAGGAGGAGGAGGAAGGGGGAGGGGAGAAGGAAGAGGAGGAGGAAGGGGGAGGGGAGGAAGGGGAGGAGGAAAAAGGAGGGGAAGGGAGGAGGGGGAGGAGGAGGAAGGGGGAGGGGAGGAGGAGGAGAGGGAATGGGGAGGAGGAGGAAGGAGGGGAGGGGAGGAGGGGGAGGAGGAGGAAGGGGGAGGGGGAAGAGGAGGAGGCAAGGGAATGGGGAGGAAGAGGAGCAAGGGGGAGGTGGGGAGCGGGAGACACGATTTTTAAAAACTCAGTTACAAATCCCAGAAATGACGTTTAGTTTCAGTTCAGGCATGTGATGAGCTTGGAAGCCACCATGGTTGTATCTATAGCAAGAAACATTTAAATAAAAAATCAGCAAGTTTTTCCTGCATGCATCAGAGATAGGGAATTCGGGAACCTGGTTGCAGAAGGCAGCAGAAGGCTCAGGGCCCAGAGCCTGGTAGGAACACTGAGCAGGTGTGTTGGATGGATTGCTGTGCACTACGTGTGCATGGGCAAGGGGGCAGAGCCTCTGGGGGCCCCACACGTACATGGGCCTTGCCTCCAGGAACCCCACCAGGTCATGATCTGAGAGATTCCCTAGCAGCTCCCAAAGGGAAAGAGAAGAGTGGTCCTCCTGAAATGCGTCAGGATGTCACTGTCAACAGGGCCTGCTTCCCCAGAGCGTGGGATAGGTGCTGCTCCCTCCCCAGCTGCCTCCGGTCCCTCCATGTCCTATAGGAGGCAGGTAAAAGCTGAGGAGCTCCTCTGAAGGTCTCTAGCCAGGGACACAGGCCCACAGAAGGACTGAAGTTTGCTCATCAGGTTTGGAGACTTTCCATCCGCAGCAATCAGGGTAGTAACAGAGGGTTAGAGCTGCGAGAGTTGTGAGAGGCGCTCCGCCTCTGTGAAGCCCAAAGCCGAGAGGGAAGATGGAAAGAACTCTTTGAGCCCCACAGTTTTCACAGCTACAGAAAACACCAAGGAGAGCGGGATTCTTAGTCAGATGAGTGTGTCACACCAACGCCTTCTTTACCTTAGTTCCTAGTGCTTGTTTCAGTGGGAGAGGGAAGAGCAAGAAGGGTTGGAGCAGGGTGGGCGGGAGGGTAGCGTGGAAAGTATCACTACGTTCCAGACTCTGTATATAGGAAATACATGAAACTTGTACATTAAATAAAAATTTTTAAAAATGTCTAACTTTCAACCAAAAATTACAAGACACGCTAAAAGGGAAGCACACAGCTTGGAGAAACCAAATCAATCCTCAGAACTAGGTACAGAAGCAACACAGATAGCAGCATGGTCAGAGATGGACACATCTAGGCTAACAGCACAGAATGACCACAGCTAACCTGGGGCAGGTTCTCCTGGGGAGAGGTGGAGAGTGTGCAGAGCTTCTGAGTGGTGTAAGTGGAGACACGAAAGCAAAGCAAAAGGGAGCTGCTGAGGTCAAGGGCATTGTTACAGAAGCGAAGAATCCCTCTCACGGCTGTTACAGACTGGGCAGGGTCAGGGAGGAAACTAAGTGAAGATAAATTGAAACATAGTGGGGGTGGGAGGGGGCCGCGCTGTGGCATACCAGGTAAAGCCGCTGCCTGCAATGCTGGCATCCCATATGGGCGCCACTTCAAGTCCCGGCTGCTCCACTGTCGCTCCCCCTCTTCGTGGAGGAACGACACTAAACCCTGCCTAGGCTTCATATCCGAGTCACGGCACCATTATGTCGCTCCCCCTCTTCACGGAGGAACGACACAGGACCCTGCGTTGTTCTTTTGTCAGCTCGTCCCTTCCCGGGTTTGCTGCTGGTTCTTCCCAGGTTGGCTACCGACCCTTCCACCTCCGTGGAAGGGCGGTTCCCCCTGCCACTTTCCCCACTTCCGCGGGGGAGCGGCACACTGCCAGCCGGCTCTCTCGGGGGCTGCACAGGTGTTCCTTCATATAGATGTTCCTGGTGCATGTTGTCTCTCTCCTCCTTTATAGTCCTCTTCCACCAATCCCAACTCTGCTACCCACACGCCGAGTATGCTGCTCTCCTCCAATCAGGAGCAGGATCAGCTCCTGCAGGTCATCACTCAAGTTGGCGAGAGGCAGCTGTGTAGAAGTTGTTACTCCCTTCTCAGCACCATATTGTGGGAGAGCAGATGCATAGAATAAGTCTTAATTCGAGTAACTTAGTCTAGTCCGAGTTGCTCCCCACACTCCACTTCTGATCCAGCTCTCTGCTGTGGCCTGGGAAAGCAGTAGAAGATGGCCCAAGTGCTTGGGCCCCTGCACCCACGTGGGAGACCCGGAAGAAGCTCCTGGCTTCAGATCGGCACAGCTTTGGCTGTTGTGGCTATCTGGGGAGTGAGCCAGAGGATGGAAGATGACTCTCTCTCTCTCTCTCTCTCTCTCTCTCTCTCTCTCTCCTCTCCCTCTGCCTCTCCTTCTCTCTCTGTGTAATCTTTCAAATAAATAAATAAATCTTTTTTTAAAAAAAGAAAGAAAAATAGCAGGAACCTCCCAAACTGAAATTCAGCAACAGAAAGACTCAGGGGAGGGAGAAAGAGGTGGGGTGGGATGGAACATCCAAGCACCAGGAGACTAAAGGTGTAGCAGACGCAGAATTGGAGTACCAGAAAGAGAAGCAAGAGAGAAAAGAAGGGAAGAAATGCTTAAGGTGATAATGGGCAAGCATTTCCTAAAACGAACGACAGATACCAAACCACAGATCTAAGAAGCTCAGAGGCGCAAAGCAGAAAAGCCATCCAGAAGTCAGCACGTGGGCTGCAGTCAGGTCCCAGAAAGCCAAGGGCAAAGAGAGGAGAAAGAACACATTACAGCCGGCGCCATGGCTCACTAGGCTAATCCTCCGCCTTGCGGCGCCGGCACACTGGGTTCTAGTCCCGGTCGGGGTGCCGGATTCTGTCCCGGTTGCCCCTCTTCCAGGCCAGCTCTCTGCTGTGGCCCAGGAGTGCAGTGGAGGATGGCCCAAGTGCTTGGGCCCTGCACCCCACGGGAGACCAGGAGAAGCACCTGGCTCCTGCCATCGGATCAGCGCGGTACGCCGGCCACAGCGCGCTGGCTGCGGCGGCCATTGGAGAGTGAATCAACGGCAAAAGGAAGACCTTTCTCTCTCCTTTCTCTCTGTCTCTCTCTCTCACTGTGCACTCTGCCTGTCCAAAAAAAAAAAAAAAAAAAAAAAAAAAAAAAAGAACACATTACGTCCAGAGGAGCAAGGCTGGGGTTGAAGTAGACTTCTCTTCAGGAGCAGCTGTGGACTGAATTGTGTGCCTCGTGCCTCCCCAAGTCCGTAGATTAGCTTTGGAGACGCTACCTTTAAGGAGGTGCTGGAGAATCGGAAGGTTGGGCCTGCAACAGGAGGGTGTCCTTCCAGGAAGGGGCAGGGAGATCAGGGATTCAAACACTCAAAACAGTCATGGGACGATGGGAAAAACTACTAGAAATCCACATATGCAGTTTAAATAATGCATTTCCCATGGAATTTTGAAGACACCTTATATGCATGGAATTCAAAATTTTTAGTACTAAAATAAACTTATCTTTTAATTTAAATTTCCATGAAGTTGTTTAAAAGAGTTATTTATTTATTTGAAAGGCAGAGTGACAGAGAGAGAGAGAGGGAGGGAGAGTGAGAGAGAGAGAGAGTACACTCTTCCATCTGCTGGTTCACTCCCAAATGGCTGCAAAGGCTGGGACTGTGCCAGGTTGATGCCAGGAGCCAGGAGCTTCATCCAGGTCTCCCACGTGGGTGCAGGAGCCCAAACACATAGGCCATCCTCTACTGCTTTCCCAGGCATATCAGCAGGGAGCTGGATTGGAAGTGGAGCAGCCAGGACTCGAACCCATGCCCATATGTGATGCCAGTGCTGCAGCCAGCGACTTCACCAACTACACCCCAGGATGTCAACTCACAAGTCACAAGAAACAGAAGACAGATGACCCTTCTCATGGGCAGCAGTCGCTTCTAGAAGCAAGGAAGTAACGGCTTCAAAGTTCCACCCACTGAGTCGACAAACCAGAATTCAGCTCAGCCAGGAGTAATAGACAATACAACGTGGTAGCAGCGGCAACAAAGGACCATCCAGTCTGCTTTCGTATGGCGCAGCAGAAGGTACCACTCAGCACTGTCGCAGTGGCTGGATTTCCTCCTACTGCCACAGGACCCAGCTTCCCTCGGCCTCAGATCCAGGGTCCCTGGAACAGGCTCCCTGTCTCGCAGCCTGAGCACTGGCCGCAGCCATCACACCCATGCTGCACGCCGTGCGTGCGTTGGAGGGAGAGGCCCGGGAGAGAGGCGCGTGGCCGCGCTGCCTGCGGAGGTGGGGTCCCGAGCAGAATCCCCGGCTGTCGCTGGGTAACCCTGGGGCCTGGTCCCCCGGGAGCAGGTGGGCTGCCACACGCCGGCTACGGAGGAAACACAAAGTGCATCAGGGAGATGAGTCCCAACTCCTGGACGAAAGGCGTCTCTGGGTTTTGTTGTTAAAAAAGAGAGAGTTTAGTTCCAAGAATCGTAAAACTGTAGCCATGAGTATATTCAAAAAGTTCAGGAAAGGTGACATGTCAAGATACGCGTATGTTTGTGGGAAAACAGTTGGAACCCACGGGTACCCTTCCATAAGACTTTCCCACGGACATTTTGAAGACACTTCTACGTGTGGATTTCTAACATTTCTGCACCAAAATAAATTTACCTTTTAATCCTACTTTCCATGAGAAGATACGCAAAACCCAGTCACCGGGACCTCCTAAGATCTGGTCAGCTATGTCCAAATTCATCTCTGAGGCAGTGCTCTGGGGAGGCAGATGGACAGTTAGGTCAGCCTGGTCAGAATAAGGAAAAGGGAAATCTCTTTCATCATTGTCTAAAAAGATTTATTTATTTATTTGAAAGGCAGAGTTACAGAGGGAGAGAGAGAGAGGTAGAGACAGACGGAGGTAGAGACAGACAGAGGTCTTCCAACCGCTGGTTCACTCCCCAAATGGCCACAATGGCCGGAGCTGGGCTGATCTGATCTGGAGCCAGAAGCCAGGAGCCTCTTCCCTGTCTCCTATGCAGGTGTGGGGCCCAAGAACCTGGGCCATCTTCTACTGCTTTCCTAGGCCATTAGCAGGAAGCCGGCTCAGAAGTGGAGCAGCCGGGACTTGAACCGGCGCCTCCATGTGGGATGCCGGCACTGCAGGCAGCGGCTTTACCCACTGCATCACAGCACTGGCCTGGGACATCTCTTTAATGGGGTGCAAAGACGCAATTGCCAACCCCCACTCCCGAGTTGTATCAGAAGAACAGGAAGGCAGTACTGATTCTACCCTTCTGAATCTGGGTTTATCGAGAGGTTACCAGTCTTCAGTGTCATGAGCAAGCTAGACACGGTGGACAGGACGACAGATCCGGCCCTTTGATGGGCTGGGTCTCCACCCTCTGTTAGCTGCTCTTCTGGTTTCTGTCCCCAAACTTCGTATTTGAAAGCCTCAGTTGGCACAGTTTCTCGGGGCTGCCTCTCTTGGAGCCCCGTCCTGGCTGCTGCAGCCGTTGTCTGTGAGTTAAATAAATCTTTCTCTGCTCACCGCCTCGTCCACGTGGAAATGCTTCTCTCACATGAGTCGAGAACTGAGGTCGCCTTTCTTCCCCGAGTTTCACTGGTAATAGTGTTGCTCTCACCTCCCTGGAGCAGGTGCGTTCAGTGTGTGTGTGGGGGGGGGGGGCGCATGGAGGGACTGTAGGGCATCTCTGGGTCCCCTAAATGTCTATGCAAACTTTGGAGTTTCTATGTAGTCCCTGGGAGATGGTGCAGATTGTTACATTTTTTATTTCTTTCTTTATTTTATTTGAAACTCAGAAAAAAAGAGAGAAGTCAGATCTTCCACCCACCAGCTCACTCCCACGAAGGCCCACAATAGCCACAGGTGGGCCAGGTTGAAGCCAGGAGCACAGAGCTCCTTGCAGGTCTCTCACCTGAGTGGCAGAGCCTGGGGCATCTGGGTCAGCCTCTGCTGCCTCCCAGGTGTGCATCAGCAGGAAGCCGGAATGGAAGCGGGGGAGCAGCCAGGACAGGGACCAGGTCCCAAGTGGCATCCTAGCCGCTGTGCCAAACGTCCACCCCAGGGCAGAGTCCTTGGTGAAGGGTCTCAGAGGGATTTATGACCCCTAGGAGGTGAAAAATAATTTTTATTTTTTTAAAGACTTATGTATTTATTTGAAAGTCAGAGTTACACACACACACACACACACACACAGAGAGAGAGAGAGAGAGAGAGAGAGAGAGAGGTCTTCCATCCGCTGGTTCACTCTCCAGTTGGATGCAACAGTCAGAGCTGCACACTGACCCCGAAACCAGAAGCCAGGAGCTTCTTCCAGGTCTCCCACGTGGGTGCAGGGCCCAAGCACTTGGGCCATCTTCTACTGCTTTCCCAGGCCATAGCAGAGAGCCGGATCAGAAGTGGAGCAGCTGGGACATGAACCACGCCCACATGGAATGCAAGCGCTGCAGGTGGCAGCTTTACCCACTATGCCACAGTGCCAGCCCCGAAAATTAATTTTTAAGCACAAGTTCAGGTTAAATCTAAAGATTTCTACATAAATGTTTACATATTTTGTAGCTGCTCACCACGAATGGTGCGGCCGGTGCCAATCACGGGAAATCTGCCTTGGTCATCCCTCTCTGGCTCGCCCTGTGCCCCCCACCCAGTCCTCTCCACACTACTCATCTCCCAGGGTCTCGCTCTCCAAGTCCATTGCACCCCTTTCAAGGCCGGGCTTTGCTGCTTTGCGTAGAGTCCAGCACCCGCCGTTGCCTTCCAGGGCTGGCGACGTGTTTCATCCCTCTCCACTGCCTAGCTGTCTGGCCGGCCTAGGAGCTTCCATTTGATGATGAAAGGTTTTACTGTCCTTTTAATGTTCAACTTTGCTTGTGCTCCCTAACCCCTCTCTGCCTGGTTGAAGAGATACGGACTCCCTGCTTCACGGAAGTGATAATAAGCTTGAGCTTTGTGTACGCTAATTGCTCGCTTTCGGATAACAAGCCCACAGCGCAGGTTGCTAGCAGTCAAATTTCTTCATCCCCTCTCCTGGCCTTCACCCACTTCAACCACAAGCCTCTGCCTGGGGTCACTCCTGCTGTTTAGAAAACACATCCAAGGGAGCCTCCGCCCTCTCTGGCTATTGTGTCCCGGGCTGAGACTGGAGGGAGAGGCTTGGATGCACACAGAACCTCAGGGTGCAAGGGCTCACAAGCCTCAGCGAGCTGAGCCTGGTGGGAGCAGCCGTCCTGCGAACCAGTCCAGAGCTGTCTATACCGGTGGTGATTTAAACATCACCCAGTGTCTGCTGCACCTCAGACCTCCTGTTAATGCTATGCCCATTTCACAGATGGGGAATATAAAGCCCAGACATGTCAAGTATCTCGTCCACCCCCCTCCCCCATACACATTCAACCAGTGAATGAAGGAGACGGCTCTCCCGCAGTCTGGCTCCAGAGCTCAGAATCCGAGCTCCTAACTCCCAGTGCACCCAGTACAGGCTCCAAGAAGCCACGTGCTTTGGCCAGCTCCGGAGGACTTTCCTGGGCCGCTGTGGGAAGCTGTTTTAATTCCGGGTTATTCCTCTGCACCTGCCCTGCAAATTCACCTGGCACAAAGCACACCCTCACCGCCACACTCCCGAGGGGTGGAGAGGGGAGAGCTGAGGCCCCACCTGGAGTCTCTGCCTCCGACCCCACCCCACTCTGCCATTAAAGGGGAACCTGGGTGAGGAGACCTGCGCTGAATTGAAAGGCCTGCGTTACACAGTGAGGCTTGGGGCACAGGAGACAGGCAGGTGCCGGCCTCCAGCCTTGCACGCGGCCCTGCTGATCAAGGCCCTGACGCAGCACATGAGAAGGGACCACGGCGATGTGGTCGCTCTGCAGTGGCTCCAAAGGAGTGTGGGGTAGGGGTGGGGGGGTGCAGATGAGCACAGAGGCGTCACCCAGTGAGCTGAGGCTGGGCCATGCTGAGGCTGGGAGGGGCAGCGGTGGGGGGAGGGAGCCCTGTCCGCAGCAAGGTCATCAGGGAGACGGCGCCAGCCCATGAAGAACATTCGGTGGCCCTTTGCACTTCCGGGATCATCAAAGACAAAGTTAACTTAAGGCCAGGCCAGGACGATGCAGGCATCCAAGGCAGCATTGCCAGGAATAAACATGGTGGTTATGGGATGTGGAGTCGCAGAAGGGACGAGAGTGTATCCCCCAGACGCCCGGGGCTTTCCCAGATACTCTGCCAAGAACGCGTTAGAGATCTGCAAGGGATCAGGGGCTGGCGCTGTGGTGTACAGGGTAAAGCTGCAGCCTGCAACGCCGGCATCCCATCAGGAGAGCCTGTTTCAGTCCCAGCTGCTCCGCTTCCGATGCGGCTCCCTGCCAATGGCCTGGGAAAGCAGCGGAAGATGGCCCGAGTGCTTGGGCTCCTGCACCTGTGAGGGAGACCCGGATGGAGTTCCAGGCGTCTGGCTTCAGCCTGGCCCAGCATCAGCCATTGCTGCCGCTAGGGGAGTGAACTGAAGGGTGGAAGATCTCTCTCTCTCTCTCTCTCTCTCTCTCTCTCTCTGTAACTCTGCAAGGAGTAACAGAGTATGACAAATACCAGATCGCTCCAGAGGTCTTTGTCAGTGTCCTGGGGAGAGAGAACAAGCCGGGCTGTGGGAACCCGCGTCGGCCGCTGCCTCCGACAGCTCCTCGCGGCCAGGAGACTCCCGCGTGCGTCCTCGAGGGCCGCGGCTGAGCAGTGTGGAGTAATTAATGTGGCAGAGACTCGTCAACTTCTCTCCAGAAGGTCAAGTACGCGAGGCTCTGAACGCAGCCGGAGGCCACACTGCGGCTTCTACATCATTAGCTGCTTATCGGGGTCGGCGCTTTTCAAGGATGTGGGCCCAAGAGTGAAACTGCTAAGCAGCTGGCAGAATGGTTGAAGTTTTTTGCATTTCTTTCATCATCTAAGGGGAACAAATTTGCTTTAAAAACATGAGAAATGGCCGGCGCTGCGGCTCACTAGGCTAATCCTCCACCTGCGGCGCTGGCACACCAGGTTCTAGTCCCGGTCGGGGCACTGGATTCTGTCCCGGTTGCTCCTCTTCCAGGCCAGCTCTCTGCTGTGGCCCGGGAGTGCAGTGGAGGATGGCCCAAGTGCTTGGGCCCTGTACCCCATGGGAGACCAGGAGAAGCACCTGGCTCCTGCCTTTGGATCAGCGCGGTGCGCTGGCTGCAGCACGCTGGCTGCAGCAGCCATTGGAGGGTGAACCAACGGTAAAGGAAGACCTTTCTGTCTCTCTCTCTCACTGTCCACTCTGCCTGTCAAAAAAAAAAAAATGAGAAATGTGTAGTAACATCTTCAGACCAGCAGCTATGAGCACACGAGGCTCATTCTCCAGGCAGTAGCAAGTAAAACAAATGATCCTAAATTGCAATCTTTAGCTCCATTCTGACCAAAGTCAAGTGCAACAGGGGGCTGGCGCTGTGGCGTAGCAGGTAAAGCCGTCGCCTTTGGTGCCGGCATCCCTTGTGGGCGCCGGATTGAGTCCCAGCTGCTCCATTTCTGATCCCGCTCTCTACTACGGCCTGGGAAGGTGATGGAAGATGGCCCAAGTGCCTGGGCCCCTGCACCCACGTGGGAGACCTGGAAGAAGCTCCTGGCTCAGCTCCAGCTGTTGTGGCCATCTAGGGAGTGAACCTCTCTCTTTGCCTCTGCCTCTCTGTAACTCTGCCTTCAAATAAATAATTTTTTTTTTTAAAAAGTGAAACATAAAATAAAGCAGAAACTTCTGACCTCTGTCCTCGTAAGTCATGCCGGACCTTTGGAATAAGCTGTCACAATGAAGCCATTTGTGAGATGAGCGGATGGGGGAGGGATGGACCAGCTGAGACTCTGGCAATGATTCAACTTCCAGAAAAAAATATAAACTTAATCAGTATATTAATTGCTCAAGTAGAATTAAAAAAAAAAAGATGTATCTATTTATTTGAAAGGCAGAGTTACAGAGAGAGAAGGAGAGACAGAGAGAGAGAGAGTATCCACCTGCTGGTTCACTCCCCAGATGGCCACAGGAGCTGGGGCTGGGCACCTCCAGAGCCCTCCCTGGACACACGCCCCCCTCCTGTCCCTCGAAACAGCACAGGACACAACGGGAGAGCCTCGGTCACTCCGCCAAGGCAACGGTGCCCAGGCTGAATTTATTCCAGAAACTTCAGCCCCCCACCCCAACTCGGGACCCCCGTTCTGGTCTTAGGACGGCCGTGTCCCCGTCCTGGTGGGAGCTGAATTCCGCTGGCTCCCCTCTGTCCTCTGATCGTCACAGGGCCCGTGTGGAGGCCCCGGGGTGTCCCTGCCACCCGGTATTCTGCACACCCCATGGTGACTCATAAAACACAGTGAGGCATCTACAACTCTGCTTTCCGCGTGGGCATAAAATTAGCCACCTAATTCCGTGCTGTTGCTTTTTCCCCTAACTACTTCTTTATTCCACTCCTCTGGGCACAGCATTGGGGGGTGCTGCTGTACCCCGGAACTGAGGTGGCTGCTGGCCTGGTCCCTCGGCCCCTTCTCCCTGCACTGGAGGAGTGGGGCGTCCCTCCTGGGCCAGTGGGAGGGGGAGAATTGAGTACCTGCTGCCCTGGCCTCCTGTGTGCTGGGCCACTGCGGGTGTGTCCGTGGCTCTGCAAAGCCCTGGCTCCTGTCCTGTGGCTTTCTTCCCATCACCCTCTTTCTAGTTTGTTTTTTTTTTTTTTTTTTTTTTTTTGTCTTGAAGGCTGCGGTGACGCTCACTGTGGTCCCATGCATCGGCTTCCCTCAGCCTCCATCTTTGTAAAGGGTCCCTTTATTGAACCCTGCTAGGTACTCGCGGTGCACGGGCGACTCCAGGTCTCCTTGGCAGGCGGTCGCCTGCGCCACCAAGTCCATCGTGAAAGACCCACCCCACCTGTGCTCGGTACAGATGCAATCATCTGGGGTCAGGCTGGCCCCCACGGGCCACCGGAGCCCTCAGGGTCACCTGGTGAGAAAACATTAAAAGGCCAAAGGTGACCTTTGACGCAGGAGAGCTGGAGAGGATCAGCTGGGAAGTTTCCTGGTGCAAACAAGGTGGTTTTGTTCGCACGCGGGGTGCAGTGGGATAGGTGGGGCCCTGGCCCGGGCTGGAGGAGCAGCTGTAACTGGCAGCACGTGGAGCTGCCGGTGGGTCCCGCTGAGCCACTGCTTTGGCTTTGTCGAGGGAGAGTTGCAAGGGCGAGATGGTGCGCATTTTCTCCCTCGCTATCTGCCATGTGCAGTGACACCAGGGGCTTCCGCCGCGGACGACTCCCACCCCCAGAAATCAAGGAGCTCCCGCGAAGGGGGCCCTTCCCTCCGTGCCCCTGGACTCCCTCTGAAGTGGGGAGATTAATTACAGCAGCCGCGGTATTTCCTGAAAACGGTAAAACATTTGAAAAGAATCGAATCGGAAGACATGGCTTGATAAATGGCTCGCCTCTCTATTGCCTAACAATCCAAGAGAAAAATGCGTGTTTGCCGCAGAACAGGATGTAATGGAAAGCTAAGTAGATGGGCTGTAAAGTGGATTTTATTAACTATTTATCGCGGCTCTGTAAATTGATCCCCAGCGCGCGGGAGACGCTCCACTGTGGGGTTTCTGGGTCTCCCCTGGGGCTGCTCTTGGCGCTTCGCAGCGGAACGCTGAGCGGGCGGCCGGATGGCAGTGCCAGCAGCGAGGCGCCCGGGCACGCCTCGCCAGGTAGTACCGCGGGCACTGGCCCTAGGAGCCGGCGCCTCCAGGAGAGAAGGGGCAGGGCCGGGACCAGCGCCTCTGCTTCCCGGGGCAGGCCACCGCGTCCAGTTTCTCCCTAGCCTGAGCCCGCGGCAGGGTGGTGCTGCGAGGCCCAGCCTTCTCTTCTCTGCGTCCGTGTGTGGGGCGGATGCCCGAGGTGCATCCCAGGGAAAAGCTGGGCTCTGCGGATCGCCGCACTCCCACGCTGTCAGGGCGCTGCCCCTCTGCCCGGGCGGGGGAGCCTGGCTGCCTGCACCCCCCGTGACCCCTCCCAGGCCTGCGGAAGCCGCTCTCAGCCGGCGCTTCCTTCAGTAGCCTTGTGCAGTTGGGGTTTTTAGGGGGACGAACCACCAGGAGATGGGGTGCACAGGGGTACTTCAAAAAATTCTGGAAAAGTCGACTTTGGAGATCAATTTATTTGGGTGCCAGAAAAAAAAAAGAAAAGAGAAGCACGTGCAGGTTTTCCATAGCACGTATTTCCCAGGAACTTTCTGAGGGCATCTCAAGGGTTTCAGAACTTTCTTTCTTTCTTTCTTTCTTTTTTTTTTTTTTTGCACCAAAATAAACTTGCCTTTTTATTCTGTTTTCCATACACTTTCCAAAGTACTCATGTATTTGGAAATGGGTTTTGTTTTTTTTTTTAAGTGATTTGGGGGCTGGCATTGGGGGTTAGCGGGTAAAGCCACCACCTGCAACGCTGGCATCCCATATGGGCACCAGTGCAAATCCTGGCTGCTCCACTTCCCATCCAGCTCTCTGCTGTGGCCTGGGAAAGCAGTGGAAGATGGCCCGAGTGCTTGGGCTCCTGCACCCACGTGGGAGACCTGGAAGAAGCTCCTGGCTCCTGGCTTCGGATCAGCCCAGCTCTGGCCGTTGCAGCCATTTGGGGAGTGAACAAGCAAATGGAAGATCTCTCTCTCTCTCTCTCTCTCTCTCTGTAACTCTTTCAAATAAAAAAATATTTTTAAAAAAAGTGAGTTGATCTTCCTGGAGATGGACTCCTATCAGCACCGTCGCACTCCTGTCGGGACTTACCGCGTCACTCGTGAGTCTCAGCCCGCTGGCTTCTGAGCATCGGGTGGGGCTGGCAGGGCTACCCTACAGCAGACGGCTTCGCTGCAGGATGAGGACCCCCCAAACAATACCTCTCCCCATAAAGCAACTTGGCAGGCAACTGGGGCTTCCAAAGCGGCTCTGAGCCTGTCACCCCACGGGAGCAACGCCAGGGCAGGCTCTACCTCTTCCCATTTAATTACGGCTTAGCACTGGTTTTATTTTTAATTACACACGGGGGTGGCAGCTCCATAATCTGCCTAGTGCTGTGGTCCTCTGAAATCATAATCAACCCCGATGGGACTCTGGGCTTACGGGGTCACCAGGGGCCCCACGTGAGCATCCGTGGTGCGTGCTGGGTGCTCGCTGGGCAGAGGGGCTGTGTCTTCCTGCCTTTCCAGGCGAGACACCGAGTGGGCTGCACTGGAGACCCCGGTTCCCTCCTCAAACGGCTGCAATAGTAAGGCTGGGGCCAAGCCAAAGGCAGGAGCCGGGAGCTCCATCCGGCTCTCCCACGTGGTCGCAGGAGCCCCAGCACAGGAGCTGGATGGGTAAGCAGAGCAGCCGGGACTCGAACCGGCGCACTGGTATGGGATGCCCAGGCAGCAGCTTAATCCTCTGCGCCACAATGCTGGCCCCGAGGCTCTCTCCCTTTAATCCTCTTATCCACCCTCAAGGCTTTGTCATCTTCCTTGCCTGTAGCCCAGAGGAGAAGCGCCTTGCCAAAAGTCACTCCACGGTGAATGACAGATGGGGCAGCAGCTCCGGGTCAGCCTGCCCCCACCCCAGAGCTCTCTCACCACGTGGCCGCCTGTGAAAATTCAAGGCGCTGATCGCTGGTGTCCAAAATCAGGTCAGAGAGAGCTCAGCAGGCCACCCAGCTGAGGCGCGGCACTAAAACACAGGCGTGCTAATCAAGACCATCTGCGGGGGCTTGCAGGCGGGACTTGGGGACGGCAACCCGCTTCTGCTTCAGTCCGGGGCCTGGGGCACCCCTGGTCCTTGGGGCCCCAGGCCCTGCCTGGGAATCCCGAGAGACGTGTGGGTCCGGGTGCAGCTTGGCTCCGAGCTGGGAGGCCCAGCAGGTCGTGGTTCTGAGCTGCGACGCTGGAATGGGGAGTGAGGGGCGAGAGAGGGCAGCACCCAGGGAGTGGCTCGGTGCTGCTGGCCCAGGAAAGAGGAGGGGAAGGAAGACCCCACCCCCTCTCCTGCCTCTCAACCCCTGGCTCACTGCAGAGTGTTCTCGGGACGCCCTGGCATTTCTGCAAGACCCAGAGGAGCTGGAGAACAAAGCCTGCAGGCCACAGACGAGGTGTGGCGCCCTCCTGCGGGCTGGACCCCTCTGTGTCTGGGTGGCATGGGGGGACCCTAGTCTTCCCGCCACACCCGAGAGAGAAGGTTCTGAGCGGGCAGCCGGCTGTGTTAGGGAAGAGCCGGTTCCAGAGAGGGGCACAGGCCGGGCATCCGGGGGCTCTCGGGAGATCAGAGCCATGGCTACTGCTGGATTGGTGTGCGGTCCGCCGTTGGCAGTTCCTGCATCCAGAAAGTTCTAGAATTGTGTGGTTCCTTTGGTGGGGGCCAAGGTCCAGACCAGTTTTTCACGGCTCCCCAGCTGCATGAGGCCGCAACCAGGACGTGTGGAACGGTTCCGCTGCTATTTAGACGCACACTGAATTGTCAAACACCACATCAAAGTAAGGCGTGTGGATTGAGTGGTCGGTGTGACAGGTCCTGAAAGGGAGCTGTTTTATGAGTCGTGCGAGAGGAAATGAGAGGGTTCAGGCATAAAGTACCAGCGCCGGGACTCAGCCCAGGGGCACGGGGAAGAAAGGAGAGAGCGCTTTGAGACGTGGAGTCCGTGGGGCAGAGAACTAATTATCCCGACGTCTGATCCTGCGGGGGCTAACAGTTCACTGCTGAGAAGTCGTCGTTTTTAAATACGCCGTGTGCAGGATCCAGCTGGCTCGCCGCCGGGACTCGACCCCGTAAGGACCAGTTGTGGGATCCACATACCAAGTGCTCTGGGGCTCTGTGCTTCCAACACCGGGAGGCTGTCAGCCGTGAGAAACCCCTCACACCTTCCACAAGAGAGCCGGGACTTTCTGCCAGACTTGGAGAGGCTGTGGTCCTTCCCAGGGGCTCACCCAACTCCTGATTAGTTCATGTTGCGATGTTTATCTGACTTGACCTAAGTGGGTTGGGCAGGAAGGTTAGGGAACAGGGAGGAAGAAAAAGGGCGTACGATGGGCTGTGCTGTCGGGTCATTTGGGCACAGAGCTGGAGCTGGCACGGTGCCGACCTTGCCTGTCAATTTGTTCTTCTATCGCCACAACAGCCCCAGGCCACGGCCGACCCTGTTCTGCAGATACTGAACCTGAGACGCGCGGATGCTAAGTGGACCGGGGTCACACAGGACGTAAGCCAGAGCGCTCAGATTTGTCCCCGGCCTTCCCTCCTTGCAGAGAGCCTGCTCTCGTCCACGCAGAGCAGTGCCAGTCAAGTGCTGGACACCGGGAGCCGCAGGCGTGGCCCCAGCTCCTGGGGGCTGAAGAAGGTGGGGTTTGATTCTTTCCTCCATGACATCAGGAAACTAAACGCTACGACCCCCTTGCAGTGTCTTATTTTCCGAAGTTTGCGGTCCTGATAGGATGTAATCCCACAGGCACGTCGTAAGCCTACAGAAGTCCTGTTCAGCCCAGGAAACCTTAAAAGCTGCCTATGCAAGCCCCGTGTCATGCAGTTCCCAAACCTTGCTTCTTCTTTAGGCTGTCTCTGAGGGTTGTGCCAGGTCCGTCTAAGCAGGGACTTTATAGGATGCTTTGGGGCTGACCCACATGTCAGCTCCTCAAGTCTCCTCGATGGCCTTGGAGGGCGGGCACTGGTTCTTTACTGGGGCAGGCCCTGGGCGGAACACTTCACCTACTGTCGTCCAATCTTTGTAACTCCTCTCAGTAGATATCACGAATACGCAGGGAAGACGACGCCGTGGCTCAGAGGAGCACCAGGGTCCTTCCACAAGTCCACGGGCACGTTGAACAGAAGACACGTTTCGTGGCCAGTGTGTGGCACAATGGGTTAAGCCACTACCTGGGATTCTAGCATCTCATATGGGCACTGCCTCGAGTCCTGGCTGCTCCACTTCCAATCCAGCTCCCTGCTGATGCACCCGGGAAAGCAGCAGAAGATGGCTCACATGTTTGGGCCCCTGTCACCACATGGGAGACCCAGAGGAAGTTCCTGGCCCCTGGCTTTGGCTTGGCACAGCTCTGGCCATTGTGGCCACCTGGGGAGTGAACCAGCAGATGGGAGATTTCTCCCTCTCTCTGTAATGCTGCTTATCAAGTAGATTGAAAAACTCTCTTGAAAAATGTGTATCTGGGTGCAATTTTTTTAAATCCACACATCATTTTTTGTAATGTGCACTTCTTCTTCTTCTTTTTTTTTTTTTTTCTTGGACAGGCAGAGTTAGCGAGAGAGCAAGACAGAGAGAAAGGTCTTCCTTTTCTGTTGGTTCACCCCCCCAAATGGCCGCTACAGCCAGAACTACGCTGATCCGAAGCCAGGAGCCAGGCGCCTCCTCCTGGTCTCCCATGGGGTGCAGGGCCCAAGCACTTGGGCCATCCTCCACTCCCCTCCCGGGCCACAGCAGGGAGCTGGACTGGAAGAGGAGCAACCTGGACTAGAACCTGGTGCCCGTATGGGAAGCCAGCACCGCAGGTGGAGGATTAACCAAGTGAGCCACAGCGCCGGCCTAATGTGCACTTCTTGAAGACCCTCGTGATTGTCCTCAAATCTGAGGCCAGGAGGCAGAGCAGGGTGGGGACTGGCTCCTCCACAGCTGCTGCACCTGCCTCCTGGTGAGGAGGTGAGACCCTCCACGGCCATGCAGCCAGGAAAGGCAGGGCTGGGCTCTGAACTGGAGCCCCTCGTTCTTTCTTCCACTACCCAGACAACTCTGTATACCTTGGCCTGCACTTGGAGTTTGGGCACCAGGGCCAGCGGGAAGATATTGGGAAAGTAAGTGGAAATGTGGATGAATTCAGGAAAATGTTGGGTGCCCACCAACGGGAGATTTTGTTGGAACAAAGAGGTTTCTCTTGAGCAGACTTGCTAGCCAAAGCACTTCCTGGGGGTGACTGGGGCTGATCCCCGCTGTGGTTTTTGACACGTTTGTTACCCTGAAAGTAAAAGGGAAGGAATGCCACACCCAGCTTCTCACCGGGCAGCGCGAGAAGCCCCTCCTCCAACCCACGCACCTGTCAGACGTTGACACTGACCGGGAAGCAGGTCGTGGGCACTTCCAAGGCCATGGACGCCTCTGGACTTTCCAGGACTCAATCTTGCTTGTCCAGGCTCTTACAAATAGATCACCTTTGGAGATGTGGGATAAAATAAAATTGATAAGTGCACATTACTATTTACATCAAATACAGTTTAATTTTGTGGTGCTGCTTAAGGAATGTGGGTGTCTATGTTTGAAAAGTCCATATGAGGAATTTGGAATGTTAAGCAATGTTATTTTTTAAGACCGACATTTAAGGAATCCAGAAAAAACTTTCATGATATCAAAAGCTATCTATTTCTGGAAAGGAAATTGTAAGCCAAAAAAAAAAATGGAGAAACTGAAACAGTAGGGTTGGAGATTCAATAAAAGAATTTTTTAAATTAAGTTAAAGATGTCGGCTAAACATTCTCAAAATCTGACCAGCAGTTTACTTCCCTGCCACTAGATGGGGCTCCGTGGTTGAGGTTATTTCGCTTCCAGATTGGCCTTTTGCGTCAGGCAGGACGGAATTCTACCGGGACTTGGGCTCAGCGCTTTCAAAGATACGTTATTGGCAGGTATTCAATGGGAGTCCTAACGAGATTGACTTTTTCTTGCCCACAATGGTCCTATTCAGAAAAGCTAGCTTTATCCCAATTTAACATGAAATGGGTCACTATCAGAAAAGACAGCGTTACTGTGTTTGTATTGGGGATTAACGGATAAAATAAATAGTGCTTTTCTTCCCACAGGGGGTGATGGGCCAGCTTTATTCTAAGCGACTGAAGACTTCTGTTCTTTTCAACAAACACAGTCCTCCAATTAGGAGCTGCGATCAGATTCTGCGCCCTGGATAGGTCTGAAAAGGCCCTTTGATAACTGGAAAGTTCGTGTGTGGGAAGTGGAAGAGGCACTGGGCACTCACTGTGGCGCCTTCCAGATCCTCAGCCAAGTGCTTTCAAACGATGCAAGCAAAACGATGGAAAACAACGAGCGTGTTCCGCGGCTTTGTGCTGTGGCTTTCGGCTCGGTAGCCTTTACGTGTGAGCTGTGGAAGGAGTCAGTATTTTTTGTTTTCATTTTATCAGATAAGTTTGGGAGAGACTGTCGTGTGGCAGTGGAGCGATGGTTGGATGCAGGGTTTCAGTTGGGGGCTGGAGCTGGAACGGCCTCCCCGACACGGGGCTCCTGCCTGTTCTCCGAGTGCTCCCAGCACCACCAGGAAACACATTTGGTCAGAACCGCGGGCTGAGCTTGTGCTGAGCTTCCCGGTCTGTGGACACCCAGCGGAAATCGCGTTCATCTGTCTTCCACGTCACCCAGACTTTAGAACATGAACAGACACGTCCTGGATGCACTCATGCACACAACACGCACATACACGTGCAGACACACACGCAGTGCACACATAACACACACGGTACATGCACACACGTACACACGTGCACATGCAGCACGGAGTACACACACAGTACGTACACATGATACAAATGCAGGCAGAATCCAATACACACAAATACACACATCACACATGTGTGCACACTGCCCTCACACAGCACACACACACGGACACACACACACACACATGCACACATGCACACAGCATACACGTGCACATGCACACACACATGCACACACAGCATGCACACACATGCACGCACACGCACACACTCGCACACACACACACCAGCCGGCTCTCACTCAGAATTCCTGGGAATGTCTGCAGTCAGCACTGTGCAGACTTTCACTTTCTTCAGTTAAGTTATGAAACAATATCGTATTATTCAGAAATGAGATTCCAGGCCGCTATTGAATAGACGCCTCGGAACGACACTCCCGTCCCACGCAGTCTCGGCGCCCCTCCCTGCAGGCAGTTAAGCGAGGTGGCGCTGAGCTCCGTGACTAAGAGACTTCGGGGTCCAGACGGGGGCACCGGCTCCGGGTGACAGCCAGGAGCCACGCAGGCCAGCAGCCCCGGGCCCCACTGTCATCTCAGGATCCTGACAAGCCTGGGACTTCTTGGCTATGACACCAAAAGCACAGACAATGGAAGCAAAAATAGACACATGGGTGACAGCAAACTAAACCTCCTGTCCACAGCAGAGGGAAGGGTTCGTAGGAAAACACCTGTGAATAATGGATTTGATAAGGGGTCAGCATCAAAAATGCATAAGAAACTCAAATAATTTACCAGTCAAAAATAAACAACCCAATTTAAAAATGGACAATGGCCTGTGCTGTGGTGCCGTGGGTTAATCCTCCGCCTGTGGCGCCTGCATCCCATATGGGCACTGGTTTGAGTTCCAGCTGCTCCTCTTCCAGTCCAGCTCTCTGCTGTGGCCTGGGAAGGCAGTGAGGATGGCCAAGTCCTTGGGCCCCTGCACCAGTGTGGGAGACCCAGAGGAAGCCCCTGGCCCAGACTGGATCAGTGCAGCTCCCCGTTGCAGCCAATTAGGGAGTGAACCAGATGGAAGACCTCTCTGTCTCTCCCTCTCACTGTCTATAACTCTACCTCTCAAATAAAATCAATTTTAAAAATGTGCAAATGACTTCAGTAGACATCTCAGCAAAGACGACCCACGAATGGCCAACAGGTGCATGAAAGACATTGAACCTCGTTAGCACCAGGGAAATGCAATCAGGAATCGCCTCACCCTGCGAGGACACCCCTGTCATTTTAAAACACTAAAAATCCCAAACCAGGAGGCATCAAGCTCCGTGGGGGTCTAGGGGATCGGATCCCTTGCGCAACGTTGATGGGAGTGAAAACCGGAGCAGCGGCTATGGAAAGCAGTGCGGAGGTTTTTCAAACATCAGAGACGGCGCTGGTGTCTGGCCTCCCGGGGAAGCTGCCAGCTGAGATACCCGCAGTTCCTGGGCTGCATTCCTTGACTCCGGCTTCCTGCTAATGCACACCCTGGGCGGCAGAGGTTGACAGCGCCAGTGACTGAGTGCCTGCCAATCATGTCGGTGACCTGGGTGGAGTTCTTTGCTCCAGGCTTCAACCCCGCCCAGCTCTGGCTGTTGAGGGCATTTGGAGACTGAACCAATGAGTGAGAACTCTCTCCCTCTCTCTCTCTTCTCTCTCTCTCTCTTCTCTCTCTCTCTCTTCTCTCTCTCTCTTCTCTCTCTCTCTCCTCTCTCTCTCTCTCACGTCCATCTGTTCTCTCTCTCTCTGCCTCTCAAAAGATTATGTTACTTTAAAGATTTAAAACCAGATGCGTCAACCACTCCACTTCCGGGTATTTATCCAAACGAATGGAAATCGCCATCTTAGAGAATTATTTTCACGGCTGTGTTCACCCCAGTGTCATTCACAGTCACTAAGACGAGAAAACACTCGAACGTTCACCCGTGGATGAATGGCTAAAGAACACGCACTGGCGTCCTACAGTGGAATACCACCAAGTCCTCGGAAAGAAGAGAATTCTGGCACACACGTCACGGCGGAGCCTGGGGAAGACGGTGCCGGGGCGGTGAGTCAGCCACAGGGCAGGGACTGCAGGGTTTCCCGGATGGGAGCTCTCTAAAGTGGTCAGGGAGAATCGCATCGCTGGGGCTGGGGGGAGGGGCAAAGGGGAGCCTGCTGATCAACAGGTACAAACTGTCAGTCATGTGAGATGGAACCTTCTAGAACTCTGCCAACAGGTGCATCGTACCCGTGCATGTAGCGTCCGACACTGCACACTTACACATCTGCCGAGAGGGCACAGCTGACCACTGCCTGGCCGCCCTACTCTGTTTTTCTTTTACAGATTTATTTTGGGACCTGCGCTGTGGTGTAGTGGGCTAATCCTCCACCTGCTGTGCCAGCATCCCATAGGGGCACCAGTTCGAATCCCGGCTGCTCCTCTCCAGTCCAGCTCCCTGCTAATGGCCTGGGAAATCAGCAGAAGGTGGCCCCAGTGCCTGGGCCCCTGCACCCATGTGGGAGACCTGGAAGAAGCTCCTGGCTCCTGGCCTCAGCTCCAGCCATTGCAGCCATTTGGGGAGTGAACCAGTGGATGGAAGACCTCTCTCTCTGTCTTTCCCTCTCTCCAACTGTAATTCTGCCTCTCAAATAAATTTTGAAAAAAGATTTATTTGAAAGTCAGAGAGAGAAAGAGACAGAGAGAGATCTTCTATCTGCTGGTTCACTCCTCAAGGAGCCACAATGGGTAGGGTCAGGGCCAGGGTGAAGCCAGGAGCCAGGATCTCCATCCAGGTCCCCCGCGTGGGTGACAGGGGCCCAAGTCCTTGGGTCATCACCTGTTGCCTTCCCAGGTGCATTAGCAGGGAGCAGGATCACTCACGGAGCAGCCCAGTGGGGACCTGAACTGGCGCTGGGATACGGGACGTCAGCATTGCCACTACACCCTCTGCACCACAAGGCCAGTCCCGCTCTGTCCCATTAAATGGGGTCAGGCACCCCTTCCTGTGGCTCTTCCCTCAGCTATGTGCACTGAGTGCTCCCCGCCACAGGGAAGTCTCTGTGAACCACATTATCCTTGTTACAAATCTCCATTTGCCCCCTAACAATACCTGTCATGACCCATGGCACCATCATCCTCCAGGCTACCTGGCCCGGAAGTTTGGAAGTCATCCCAAACTCACCCCTTCTCCCCTCACCCAGTGCTGCCACCACTCCCACCTGCCTCTCTCTCTCCGCTACCTTGTCTTTAGCGTGGGTCTTGGTTTCTTCTCTGGAAAAATTGTAACCGGGGGCTGGTGTTATGGCACATTGGGTAAAGCTGCCACCTGCAATGCTGGGATCCCACATGAGTGCTGGCTTGAGTCCCAGATGCTCCATTTTCTTTTCTTTTTTCTTTTTCTTTTTTTTCTTTTTTTTTTTTTTTTTGACAGGCAGAGTGGACAGTGAGAGAGAGAGACAGAGAGAAAGGTCTTCCTTTTACCGTTGGTTCACCCTCCAATGGCCGCTGCGGCCGGCGCGCTGTGGCCGGCGCACCTCGCTGATCCGATAGCAGGAGCCAGGTGCTTCTCCTGGTCTCCCATGGGGTGCAGGGCCCAAGCACTTGGGCCATCCTCCGCTGCCTTCCTGGGCCACAGCATAGAGCTGGACTAGAAGAGGAGTGACCGGGACAGAATCTGGCGCCCCGACCGGGACTAGAACCCGGTGTGCCGGCGCCGCAGGTGGAGGATTAGCCTAGTGAGCCGCAGCGCCGGCCCAGATGCTCCGCTTTCAATCCAGCTCTCTGCTATAGCCTGGCAAAGCAGTAGAAGACGGCTCCTGTACCCATGTGGGAGACCCGGATGGAGTCCCAGGCTCCTGGCTTCAGCCTGGCCCAGCCCTGACTCTGGCGGCCATTTGAGGAACAAACCAGCGGAATGGGAGATCTTTTTCTCTCTGTCTCGGTCAGTTTGCCTTTCAAAATAAATAAACAAATCTAAATAAGCATAAGAATAATTTTAACCATTAGCCTAACTTCCAGAATAAAGTTTGTTTTTATTTTTTTTAATATTTATTTATTTATTTGAAAGTCAGAGTTACACAGAAAGAAGGAGAGGCAGAGAGAGAGAGAGAGAGAAAGACAGAGACAGAGAGAGATCTTCCATCTGCTGGTTCACTCCCCAATTGGCCAGAACGGCTGGAGTTGTGCCGATTCAAAGCCAGGAGCCAGGAGCTTCTTCCGGGTCTCCCACATGGGTGCAGGGGCCCAAGGACTTGGGCCATCTTCTACTGCTTTCCCAGGCCATAGCAGAGAGCTGGATTGGAAGTGGAGCAGCTGAGACTCGAACCAGCACTCATATGGGATGCTGGCACTGCAGGCGGCGGCTTTACCCGTTACACCACAGCGCCAGCCCCCAGAATAAAGTTTCAACCAAAGCCTGTATCGCCCCTTTGCTTTATCTTCCGCAGAAATAGAAGGGGAAGGTTGAAGAAGAGGCAAGCTTCACACGGTGTGTCCTGTAGCCTCTAGCGGACGCTTCTGGGTGGCAGCCCAGTAGGGCTCTAGTGGGTTGGGCCTTGCTGGCATGGGTGCTGCCAGTGACTTGGACGAGGCTGTGCGGGTCGTGCACAACTCCACCCGACCTGTCCTTCTTGGCTGCTCCACCCTCGTCTTCACATCAAGCCTTCACCTACGCCCTCAGCTCCTCACCCCTGCCCTCTGCCATCCCATCACCTCTGCCCTCAGCTCCCCACCCCTGCCCTCTGCCATCCCATCACCTCCGCCCTCAGTCCTCACCCCTGCCCTCTGCCATCCCACCACCTACACCCTCAGCTCCTCACCTCTGCCCTCTGCCATCCCATCACCTCTGCCCTCAGTCCTCACCCCTGCCCTCAGCTCCTCACCCCTGCCCTCTGCCATCCCATCACCTCCGCCCTCAGTCCTCACCCCTGCCCTCAGCTCCTCACCCCTGCCCTCTGCCATCCCATCACCTCCGCCCTCAGTCCTCACCCCTGCCCTCAGCTCCTCACCTCTGCCCTCTGCCGTCCCATCACCTCTGCCCTCAGTCCTCACCCCTGCCCTCAGCTCCTCACCCCTGCCCTCTGCCATCCCATCACCTCCGCCCTCAGTCCTCACCCGCGCCCTCTGCCATCCCATCACCTCCGCCCTCAGTCCTCACCCGCGCCCTCTGCCTTGGTCTCTGACGCTGGCACACGCTGGCCGGACTCCCTCCTGCACGGTCCCCTCCTGTCTTTCTCAGTCTCACACACTCCTTTTCAGATGCACCTGTCACATTAGCTTAGGAGCGGGGACAGCAGGGCCAGAGGATGTGCCAGGGTGGCCGGCAATGCCCACGGGCTTTGACAGACGCACCTGACGTCCAAGGCTGTCGTCTGGAAGCCGCCTGGCTGGCTCGGTGAGCTCAGAAGATGCATTCCTTCCCTCCCTTCTCCCGAAGCTCAGCCAAAGAGACATCCTGCAGAACGGGGGCATCTCTGTGACTTTGGCAATGATGCCAGCGATGGGTGGAAGCAGGTGCACACAACAGCCATGAATTAGATGAACACAGGCAGCCTCTCCAGCCACTGAACCCAAAGCCCGCAAGTCCCCTTCTGCCTCCCCCGGAGACGCCGTGGGAGGTAAGCTTTATGTCGCCGTATTTCATATCCGTCTGATGAACACTTCTCTGTGAGCACCACTCACACTGGGTTAGAGTTCTGAGCAGGCCTTGGCATTCTAAGTGCTGGAATTGATTCGCACGTGGCTGCTGGCTTGCTTTGGAGGCCATTATCTCTTTGACAACCGGGAAAACGGTCTTTGGATCCGACCTGCTGGATTTGATTCCCAGGGACTGACGAGCGTCCGAAAGAGTGAGCGAGCCGGGGGGATGCTGAGCCGCATACTCCGTAATTATGCCCACAATTGCTTCCACATTTAAAACACATGCCGGAATTATTTGCATGCATCACTGAAAACCAATTATTTATACATGTTGCAATTTTGACTCATAAAAAACGAACATTGTTTTATACTTTTCCAGGAGAGGGAAAATGTGATAAGCAGAGTATAATAGGCTCTCTGAAATTATCGGTTACCAAAAATATTTCCTTTTAATCCAAAAAGGCCTGTTCAAGAGGAGTGTTGGCATTGTTCAGTTTGTTTACTTGCTTGTAGTTATTCTTGTTAAAATGTACAAGTCCAATTATTTGACTAAGACATAGGAATTTTGCCCAAATAATTAGAGAAAGATTTGTCCATGGGTAATTATAGTTGCGAGGGTGAAAGGAACTTTAAAGATTATGTAAGAGATAATAAATAATATCATCTCCCAGTGAGTAACTGTCCCCTCCCATGTTGGGAAGGGAACCCAGAGGCAGAGAATGGTGGTAGCTCCCCCAGCCGGCACGGTTCCCGCTACTCCGCTGTGACATGTGGCACGCAGGGAAGGGTCCGCGGCAGTCCGTGAACAGCTGTATGCCAGATTGGCTCACGGAGAATGAGAACTCGAAGATGCATGGGAAACACCTCTCGCCTCCGGAAACCTCAGTGTTTTGGGCGGAAGCCGCTGGAATTTAGAAGAATCACCTTTGAGCGTGCCTGCAAAAGGCTCACGAGGGGCTGGCGCCGTGGCTCAGTGGATTAAGCCACTGCCTGTGACGCCGGCACCCCATATGAGTGCCGGTTCGAGTCCTGGCTGCTCCACTTCCCATCCAGCTCCCCACTAATGCGCCTGGGGGAAAGTATCAGATGATGGTCCAAGGACTTGGGCCTCTGCCATATTTGTGGGAGACCCGGAAGGAGTTCCAGGTGCCTGGCTTCAACTTGGCCCAGCCTCAGCCATTGCAGCCACATACAGAGTGAACCACAGGATGGAAGATATTCTCTCTCTCTCTCTCTCTCTCTCTCTCTCTCCCATCACCCCATAACCGTGCCTTTCAAATAAATAAATACTTTCAAACTTCTTTAAAAGTTTGTGGAAAAGTGGAATTAAAATGTAAGTCTATTTTAATGCAAAAGAATTTTGAAATCCATGCCAGGTTTTTCATAGCATTCATTTTCCATGAACTTTTTGAAGACTCCTCATATGCATGGTTTTCAACGTTTTTTCCTTGCACCAAAATGCACTCATTTTTGAATTCCACTTTTCTAAGCACTTTTTTGAATGACCTGTGGATAGGAAGTTATCTGCGCCCCAGTCCTGTCCCTTTGGTGTGGGAAGCTGGGCAGGCTCTCAGACAAGGGAGCTGGAATCTCCACCAGTGCCGCCTTGCAACCGTATTTCTTCACCTGTCAATCTAATACATTCCCAGGATGCACCTGTGTCTCACCCAGGACCCGGCAGGAGGAGACGCCCTGATGTCCCCATGGAGTTGCCATTAACAATCCCAGAAGCCCTTAAGCTTGCTAAGAGACAGCCTCATTTTTTTACCCAGTGAAGACAACAGCCACCACCTCATCAAAGAGATTGGTAAAGGGGGCCCTGACCATACCTGGGGACCCTCCTCCCACTGCCTGTCTCTCCTCATAGGCGGCTCCCTGGCCTGCCCGTGACAGGTGCCTCTTGGTGTGGGGTGGCCTACACCCACGTCCGTTCACTCTCTCACCTCCTCTCGCACCCTGCGCTTCTGCCTCGACTTCGAATTCTCACCTCTGTGCCGGACAAGGGCCTGGACGAAGCAGCCTGGTGCCCGGCCAGGTTCCCGCCACGTCGAGGGATGCCCAGGCACTCCGAGTCCTTCCCTGACCTGCAGGAAGGAGGCTGCGGAACCACCTGCAGTGATACGTGGAGCTGGCGACATGCGCAGGCGGAATGCGGGGTGCTCCCGGCTTTTGCAAGCCCCGACCCGAGGCAGGCAGCTGCGGGTTGCGGAAGCTCCCTGCACTGGCCGTGGGGTGAGGCCAAAACCCCCCGTGCTGTTGTTAGCGTCTGACTTTGTGCGACTATTGAGCGACCCCTTGCCTCAGTTTACCCCGCTACAAAACGGAAGCAGCAGTTGCGCATTCACCTTTAGGACAGGGCCGGAGGGGGCTTAACAAACGCAAGCAGCAAGCCGTGCGTGCAAGGCCTCAGACGCCTCCCTCTCAACCCAAGTCCCCACTTTGGAATTCAGCTCTGCACCCGCTCCCACTGGGTCCGGTTAAGATCAGCTCCCGAGGTTTCCCCGGGGCCGGCTTGGCAAGGAGCAGCAAGAGGAGTAAAATGGTCCCCGCTCTCGTTTGCAATGAACTCATTAGTGGCTCATTTCTGGGGTGTGCTGCAGGCTGTGCGGGCTTTGAAGAAATCCATCTCAAAATGCAGATGTCCCTGGGCGAGGAGTCGTCCAGGTTCAAGGGGAACACAAGTGGCAAAGCACAGGGCTCCGCGGGGTCGGGCGGCGAGGGCGGGGCAGCAGCCTGTGCACTCTGCGTGGGAAGCGCAAACCATCCTGGCCAGGCCCCTCCCCCAGCACCCTGAGATCTGCTGCCGGTCTCTCTCCAGCGCTGCCTCTTGTCTCCGCACCCAGCACTGGCAGGAACAATTCCAGGCGCCAGGGCCCGGGAAGCCGGGAAGAGCCTGGGGGAGCGGGGAGCAGCCGCCCGTTCTTCCCTCCACAGACCTGGAGGGAGGCCGTGATGGAAGCTGAGGTCTGAGCAGGTCTCATTCTAGCGCAGGTCGCAGCGGGAGCAGAGAAGTGCAGGTGCAGGGTCTGAAGGGACCAGCACAGCCCAGGAGAAGCAGCGCAAGGTGCAACGTGAAAGGAAAACGGAAAGAGGAATTCATTTTATTAATTTATTTGAAAGACAGAGTTTCAGAGAGAGGTAGAGACAGAGAGAGAGAGGTCTTCCATGCCCTGGTTCACTCCCCAGTGGCCGCCAGGAGCTTCTTCCAGGTCTCCCACGCGGGTACAGAGGCCCAAGCACTTGGGCTGTACTCCACTGCTTTCCCAGGCCACAGCAGAGAGCTGGATCAGAAACAGAGGAGCTGAGACTCCAACTGGTACCCATATGGGGTGCCAGCACTGCAGGTGGAGGCCTACCCGTCTACACCACAGTGCCAGTCCCAGCCCCCTCTCATTTCTATGAGGATTATTTTAGAGTTACTCCGGGAATTATTTCAGAACTTTATTTTTTAAAAAAAGATTCATCTATTTGAAAGGCAGAGAAAGAGAGAGAGAGAGAGAGAGAGAGAGAGAGAGAGAGAGATTCACCTTCCCTCTGCTGATTCACTCCCCTGATGGCCACAGCAGGCAGACCTGGGCCACACAGAAGCCGGACCCAGGCGCTCCACCCAAGTCTTCACCCACTGCTTCTGCAGGGGTTGTCGCGGGGAGCTGGAGTGGAAGCAGAGCGGCTGGTGCTCCAACCTGGGCTGCAGCTTAGCCCACGGTGCCAGGACCCCAGCCTCTGTTTCAGAACTCCCGCTCCCGGCACCAAGAACTGCACAGAGCCCAGTTTTGGGTCAAAAGCAAGTTTATGTGCCAACATATATTTCATAATAATCTCCTTCTCTCACTTTCAAATGCCCTTAATCCCCAGGCCCATCACGTCGCTCAACAAATGGGAATTTGCCACGGTGACTTCAGAGCAAAGCGTCGTCTGAGAGACGTTGATGGATAGAGTGTGCTACTTGATTGACAGCTATAGCACATGTTGTCCGGTGCTTAAGCAATGTCAGGTGCCAGGGACTGCATCCCACCCAAGAAGTGGTCCTTTTCCACAAAGTGGCTGAATTCACAGCACCAGCCCCTGCCCCGTAGAATTCTTAAGAGCAAGATTCCAGGATCGATACAGCTCCCCAGGTACGAGACTTCAGAGTGCATCCGCTACTTTGATCTCCCAAGCAGGTTCTTGAAAAATATTTGTCAACTGGGTTTTCTAACTATCCCAAGTATTTCTATTCTGATGGAGTTTCCATCAGAGTAACCGTAATGGACAGGAGGAAAAAGCATATTTGAACTTGTCCTTGAAAAGGGAAAAATTATAACCACTCGACTTAAAAAATACAGCCGAAATCCAATTCAGCTATTGCCGAGAAACTCAATCTCTGTTATCAATGTGCAGGTCACAGCTGGGCTGCTCATGGAAAATCAAGAGAGAATTACTTTTCTAATGACCTGAGCGTAGCTCTTCTCAACAAACAGCAAGCAGGCAAACGGGCAGCTCACGGATTCCACACGTGTTTGGGAGGAGACCGAGTTCCCTCACTGGAGACTCTGAAGGAAGCTGTCCACAGCTTTGGCCCTGCAGAGACAAAGCCCTGGAAACATTCGGGGGTGCCTGGCGATCCTGGCTTTTCCCAGCAATGCGTGCATGATCCGTCAGCTGCTACTCTAATCTTTTCTGATTACCTTTGACGTCTGTCATGCCCCCTTTCACCTTCCTACACTTTGGAGCCTTTTATTACAAGCATCGAATTCAAATTTCATAGCGTCCTTCTCATCCACCCACGCACGCATCCATCCACCTGCCCACTAATGCATGCATCATTAGTTCACAGCACTCCAGGGGCTGCAAATGTGATGTTAAAAATGAGACACAGGCATTGGCCTCAAGACATTTAGGATTCGTCATTCAGTGAAATCTGGGGACAGGGCAGCAGGCTAAGCTGCTACCTGGACTCCAGCATCCCGGACCACAGTGCAGGTTTGAGGCTCAGCTACTCTGCACTTACGATCCAGCTTCCTGCTAATGTGCCTAGGAGGCACTGGAGGGTGACCCAGGCACTTGGGCCCTTGCCACCCACTGGGAAGACCCGGATGGAATTCCTGGCTCCTGGTATCAGCCTGGCCCAGCCATGGATACTGTGACCATTTGGGGGAGTGAACAAGTAGATGCAGAATCTCTGTCTCTCCCTTTCTCTCTGTTGCTCTGCCTCTCAAAATTCCTTTTAATAAATCATTTTAAAAAATTAAAAATAAATGAAATCTGCGTGTCAGGAATGACACATTGTTAGAGGCCCCAGTTCTCCCAGGATAAGTCTTTATGTGTAAGCTGAGAGGTAGATGATTTGAAATAGATTCATAAGTTACACTGGGGGCCGGCGCTGCGGCTCAATAGGCTAATCCTCCACCTAGCAGCGCCGGCACACCGGGTTCTAGTCCTGGTCAGGGTGCCGGATTCTGTCCCGGTTGCCCCTCTTCCAGGCCAGCTCTCTGCTGTGGCCAGGGAGTGCAGTGGAGGATGGCCCAAGTGTGGGCCCTGCACCCCATGGGAGACCAGGAGGAAGCACCTGGCTCCTGCCTTCGGATCAGCGCGGTGCACCAGCAGCACGCTGGCCGTGGCGGCCATTGGAGGGTGAACCAAGGGCAAAAAAGGAAGTCCTTTCTCTCTGTCTCTCTCTCTCTCTCACTGTCCACTCTGCCTGTCAAAAAAAAAAAAAAGTTACATTGGGGAGAGGGACGTATACCAGGTTCTAAAGAGTTGAGAAGAATCAGAAAAACCAGCTGCTCGGGCAAGTACATACCACACTGTTCACCGACTGCTGCGGGATAGTTGTTGAACTAGAAATCATTAGCTGCATAATCAAATCATTAAGAAGGCGTCCACCCCACATCCCGGTGGCCTGGGGTTAGAGCCACCCCTCGTGTGTAGGATTAGTAGCTCTGCTGGAGAGGGGTTTTGGGAGAGTGAAGGGAACAGGAGTGGATGAAAACTTAAGGAAATTTAAGGAAATAAAAGGAGAAAAAAAATAAAATCAACACTGAGAGTCAATACAAAAAAAATCAACTGAAAAAAAAACCCCACTGCAAATCAGCACAGTAAAATCAGCACACTTCAAAAAGTGGAGCCCGGGGCCGCCAGAAAACGGGACTCGTGCACAGGTCCAGCCGCTGCCTGGAACATGAACTTTGGCCCCCGTCCAGCCGCAGAAACACCTGGAGCAGCCGAGCCCTGAGGGTCACACTGTGTCCCGAGGCCCAAGGTGAAGGTCAAGAGGTCGTCAGACTCCTGCCTTCTGCACGTTTCCTTTCTAGGTGTCGGTTTCTTTCTCCGCTGTGGGTCACGGAGCCCCCGTTCCTTCTCTCGGCAACGACCGACCGCCCAGAGAAACTTCCGCTTTTCCTGCTGGGAACGCCAGGAACACTGGGAACATTCTAGAACCCCAGAGAAAGTCCTCTTGCTTGGCAGTCCCTGGGTTTGGACTGACCCTTCGGTCCGAACGTGGAGTGTTTGAGCATGGAAGCGGCGCTGCCCTCGGGGAAGAGGTGCAGAACTGGCATCAGAAGCCCCTGAACAGGTGAATGAGGGACCAAGGACGCAGCCGGTTGGGACTTACCCTGGGCCCAACCATGGAGGCCTGAACAAACAGGCGCATGAAGAAGACAGAGAGCCACAGGGAAGGGGCGGGCACAGAGACAACTTTCAGAGCTGTCACTCGTTTGTTTTTAGTGCTTTGGCTAATTTTTTAAATGGAGATAGATATTTGGAAGAAAGACCTCAGGGTCAGCATGGTCAACAAGCTATCCTGCCTTAAGTCTTGTGAGTGCCAGGCTGCCGAGGGAAATGTTCAGTTCCTTAAAATTCTAGATGACCATGTAGATTTTATGTTTTCTTTTTAAAAAAAGTATTTCTTTGTTTATAGGAAGAGTGGGGGTGGGAGAGAGAGAGAGAGAGAGAGAGAGATCTTCCATCTACTGGTTCACTCCCTAAATGGCCCCAAGGATCATGCACTGTCTAAGATGAATTCGAGAGCCCAGAGCTCCACCCAGCCAGGTCTCCCACGTGGGTAGCAGGGGCCCAAGCACACGGGCGGGCGTCTTCTGCTGCCTTCCTAGTGCCTCAGCAAGAAGCCGGAGCAGAAGTGGAGCATCCGGGACTCAAATCGCTGCTCCAGTATGGGGTGCCAACACACAGGTGGGAGCTTAGCTCCCTGCACCACCACGGCGCCGGCCCCTCTAAATAACCTTTGAGATCGTTTTGCACTTTAGGGCTTAGGGCCCCTTATGAATTATTCTGAATGGGAGGACACAGGCGCCAGGACTCCTGGAGTTCCTTGCAGGTGGAGTTTGGCGTGCGCGCTGCACTTCACCAAAGTCACCTGCTGGTCACGTGCTCACTGGAGGTGGCCGAGGGGCGGGGTGGGAGGAGGTGGCGCCCCCCCCCCAGAGCGAGGGTGTTGCGGCTTGCTCGTCTCCCTCCGCTGCCCTTTCTCTGTTGATGAGGTTGACATCACATGTAGGTGGAAGTGTTGGTGTCTGCCAAGTACGTCCGTGCACCCACAGCTGCGGCTCCGCATTGTAAGGTGGGGAGTAGCCATTTTCCCAACAAGAGGCCTCATCGTTCGTCTGTGTCGAGATCAGCTTGCGTCCTGCCACTGACCTGCTGTTAAATAAAAAAAAGAAATTGGGAAGTTTGGATAGGGGTCCTGGTTTCTACGCTTGACCCCTTTTCCCATTGGAGAACCTTGCCGTAAACATGCATTACCCAAAATACTAACAGTAAATACATGCTACCGTGATGTGTTTGTCGGTTGAGCTGGTTTCCATGTCTTTATAAAGAGCTTCAGACGTCCTGTGCTGTTCCCATTCAGACTGAGAACCAGGGAGGGGACAGAAGAGCTGAAATATTCAGGAGAGAAGAGGTTTCGTTCACGTAATCTCAATTTAGCCCAAACTAGCAAGGACCAGAGCCAGTCTGCGGCTGATGGAACAGTTAACCCGGCGAAGCGGGGCTGCACTGTGCTGTCATTTTGCGCCCTGACTGGCGACAGCTACAGCTGAGCTGGGACGGGGGACTCGCTTCCCACCGGGTCCGCCTGTTCCTGGAGTCGTCAGCAGACTCTGCCGTCCCAGACTCTTCTCCTTGACCTCTGCCCCTCGCCCGCGTTTGCCCCTGTTGACTGCATCCTTCTCTCACGTGAGGCGCAGAGAAAGCGCGGTCCTGGTTCACCCCCGCAAGTCTCCCACAGTCAGGTCGGGGCCAGGCTGCAGCCCGGAGCCAGGGACTCAGCCCCAGTGTCTCACGTGGACAACTTGATCCATCACCCGTGCCTCCCATCAGCCAGAATCTGGAGCCAGAGCCGGGACCAGAACCGGAACCGGGACCCAGACATTCTGATGCGGGATGTCGGCCTCCCGAGTGGCACCCTCACCACCAGGTCAAGGGCCTGCCCTGGCCGCACGCTTCCTAAAACTCTGCCACGTCTCTGAGATTCGGGGAGGGCGATGTGCTTCTCGAGTCCCTATCGCTGGATTCTGATCGTAATTTTTCTGTCCAGACACAGCAACACAGAGAGGACACTCGAATTTTTGCCGGAATCTGTTTCTTGGAGTTTTAGCAGCACCCAGGGCCTGCAGGGACCTGGCACAGAGGGTGGAATCTTCCAGAATGACCAGAAGACAGGTGGGTCACCAGCCAGCTCCCCCCAGGAAGTCAGCACGGCCTTGCAGACGCAGAGCACCAGAGCACAGATAGCAATCCCTGTGCAAGTTCCGCGGCAGCCAAACGAACTTGACTTTGTATCGACCTTGGTAATGGAAGGCGTGCAAAAAAATTGTGTTTACCCGAATTTTACTACAGCGGAGCTGAAGGAAGTCAGCTCCCATCGGAAGTGAGCAGGAACGTCTTAAAAACTTCATCTCCGCCGACAGTTGTAGCCCTGGGACTCCGATGAAAATGAAAAAGGGGGGGGGGGGGCTCTGAACAAGGAGATCTCTATCTTTCCATCATTTTAACAGCAACCGCTATAAAGTATGCTCTAAAACAAACACAGAGCTCTAAAAATTCCACTGTTTAAGCTAAAAGTCAAACATCTCCCTCACGCCTGCTCGCTTCGCCTTGGTTCCTGCAGGTCTCAACCGCAAAAAAAATAAAATAAAAAATCCAGAGAGTTGGCGATTCTCTCTCTTGCCTGCATTCTAAAAGAGCTAGTTCCGCGATCTTTAATCATCTTTATTGGTTCATCGTGATTCCCCGTCAGCCTAAGCAGATGTGGGAAGAGCACCCATCTGGGGAGTGCGATCCGCCCACGGATCCGAGGGTGCGGGCAGAGGGGCGAGGACAGAGGGGCGAGGACAGAGGGGCGAGCGCGGACACTGCGGGGCAGACTTGGGACGTTGCCTCGCACCTGCTTCCCAGGGGGCCTTGGCCGTGGTCAAGTGCGGAACCCGAAGGCACTTCCTGTCGGCCGTGCCTGTGCCGGAGGGTGCTTGTGGGAACCCACAAGCCTGGCTCACCAGGCTTGTGGCACCCAGTGAAAATCATTGCACCATTACCGCTCTGCTTCCGTGGGCGAAGCGAGGGTCCCTGCTCTGTGACTCCCCTTCCCAGAGAAACCACACTGTTCCCGTGCAGTGCAGCTGAGGCTGGGAGCCCGCCTTGTCTCTCTAGCCTAAGCCGCGTACTGTCCTACCACTGTATCTATTTATATTATTATTTATGATGGATGTTGTTTGTGTACATTTATATTATAAAATTATATTAAAAACGATACATTTATAACACATATAAGACATAAGACAAGTAACAGGAAATAAATATTTAAGTGCTACAGGAAGGCAGAAATGCTTTTTTTAACAACTTCCCTATAATTTACATGATTTCAAGATTAATGAAAAATACCCTTACTAAAACAAATCGTATTTTAAATGCGTTCAGAAATGTTTTGTTTTTCTAACTAAAACAGATTATCTTAAACTGTCCTACTAATCATCTCTCAAGGAAAGACTTATGGGAAGCATTCATTAAAGTCGATTTGCGGCGCTGTTCTGTGAGACAGGGGATTGAAGTAAGCAGACTTAATCTACTATTTTGATGAAATCTGAAGGATTTCCTTAAAAGCCGTAGTACTTGGAACCCACGCATTTAAGCTTCAAACCCAGCCCTAAGCACCAGCGGAAATGTAAGTAACATGGTGATCCAAGTCAAGCCAAGAGCCTCAGCTGGGAAAGTGCCCATGTTCTTAAAACTGCGCATTGGATAAAATTCTGGCGAGATTTGGGTACCCACATGTACAGACACACGTAGACGCTTCTGTAAGCTGTCAAACAACGGCCGGTTCATTTTGAGGCCTTGAGAAACACCATTGCTTCTACACTATTTAACGAGCATGTCTTGTTGACTATCTATCTACCTGCGCCAAAGACAAACCCAGAACAACTCAAGGTGTCCAAAGACATCAATAACACCAGGCTCTCGAGGAATCAGAGAAATTGTAAGGGGGGAGGAAGTCATGTTGGGCTACTAAAATCGAGTCATCACAGAGCCCTGTGATGGGGCCCTGCCCTGGGCCACACAGATGAACCCTCGCGGTGGCAGGCCAGGCCCTCCTGGCTGGTGGGGACTGAGTCCTGTTTGGCTGTGGTGTGGCCCCAGCACTGAGAACCCTGACCAGCGCACAGCAGGGCCCAAATTTACCTTCTCTCAAGGTCATAGGCCTGGCCACCTAGACACATCTAAGAAACCCTCGGAGCTGCTAGGTGCTAGCCCCGGTATCAGTAGGGATTGCTGGAGTTGTTTGGATGTACAATGATCGGGTGTGTGTGATGGAGGCAGCTGGTGCCAAGTAGAACTTTCAAGACATTCCAGCATGTTCCGTGTTCTCCGTCCTCCACTCAGCATGTCCATGAGGACAACGGATGTTCCCTTAGCCTGCTGGTATGGACACTGTAGGAACAGCCTCAGAGATACCCGCTCCACTTTGTCATTTTCTACACCGTCATTGATTATGAGCAATCGTTTCGAGGGTGCAGGCTTTGTCAAGAAACCAATAACCCTGGAAACCGAACATCCACAGAGCAAACAGCCCCAGGGTCTTGCTGCGACAATCAAGGGACCAAATGCAGCAAGCCCAGAGAATCCTAGGTTTTCTGTTACGAAGCAAAGCTCATCCTTGATGTCGAATGAAAATGCAAATCTAGGGAAAACAAATCGGGTTATTTGGAAGGTGGTATGCACTCAGAGGATATTAGTGTCACTGTGGCTTCCTGAGGAGAGATCTGTATTTTGCTTGCAAGCAAAATGTCAATTCTCATTATTCAAACTGACATCCCACAGGGACTCTTATGAAAATCGAGGTAGATCCAGAAGAATGAGCAGGAAGCAGGAGAGGCCAGCCCCTGCCGCGGCTCCAGAGGGAATTCTCGAGTGGCTGAAGTGGACAAGCGGACTCCCTCCGACACAGGCCCTCGCTGCAGTCCTGGGCAGCTCCGGGTCTCCCCACAGCTCCCCTTCTAGGAATTTGACTAAAGAAGCCGTCTTTAAAGTAAAAGCTCATTTTGTAGCACTCGGGACAATGTGAACCATGAAAATTAAAAAAGGGTTTTTCAAGATTATCAAATGGATAGTCTTGGGGCCGGTGCTGTGTGTAAAGCCACTGCCTGCGGAGCCCGCATCCCATATGGGCACCAGTTTGAGTCCCTGCTGTTCCACTTCCGATCCAGCTCTCTGCTGTGGCCTGGGAAGCAGTAGAAGATGGCCCAAGTCCTTGGACCCCTGCACCCGTGTGGGAGACCTGGAAAAAGTTCCTGGGTCCTGACTTCAGACTGGCCCAGCTCGGGCTGTTGCAGCCATTTGGGGAGTGAGCCAACAGATGGAAGACCTCTCTCTCTGTCTCTACCTCTCTTTGTAGCTCTGCCTCTCAGGTAAAATAAATAAATCTTTTTATTTTTTATTTTTTTATTTTTTATTTTTTTATTTTTATTTATTTTTTTTTTTGACAGGCAGAGTGGACAGTGAGAGAGAGAGACAGAGAGAAAGGTCTTCCTTTGCCGTTGGTTCACCCTCCAATGGCCGCCACGACCGGCGTGCTGCGGCCGGCGCACCGCGCTGATCCGATGGCAGGAGCCAGGAGCCAGGTGCTTTTCCTGATCTCCCATGGGGTGCAGGGCCCAAGCACCTGGGCCATCCTCCACTGCACTCCCTGGCCACAGCAGAGAGCTGGCCTGGAAGAGGGGCAACCGGGACAGAATCCGGCGCCCCGACCAGGACTAGAACCCGGTGTGCCGGCGCCGTTAGGCGGAGGATTAGCCTAGTGAGCCGCGGCGCCGGCCAATAAATCTTTTTAAAAAAGGATAGTCTTTATAAGTGGGCACATATTTTATGGCAATGATCACTATTGTCAGACATGTATTAGTGCCTATCTCTCCTATTTAATGCATCCATTACCCGTTGCCATGGCAACATTCTATAATGAGCAACTACAAAGCCCACTATCTACAGAAATAAACATTTATTTAAGTCTCGGGTAGGTAGGCTGGACAATTAGGGCAGGGCTCAGCTGGGCAGCTCTTCTGGTCTTCTCCATGACGGTGCCTCATACGGGGAGCGGCCAGATCTCTCCAAAACACAACCTTGCTGCAGGTTTTGGACAAGTCTACGGCTCCTGACATCGCGGCTTCTATTAATTTCACTAAATCAGCCCTCTTTTAAAGGAAGGGCTCCCTTTGTAGCTCTCAGTGCCACACACTCCAGGGCAACCACAGCCCATCCGCGGTCCAAACCTGATGTCCACAGCTCAGTGGGGGAGGGAGGCATGAGTCTGATTATCCACACCAAGAACCATTCACACTCACGTGGGACATTGGCATACACTTAATAAACATTCACCAAGGGTGAGGCGCTGCGCCTTGCGACCTCATTGAAACAAGCTCTCTCATTGGAAACGGCACGCGTGCAGCAGCCAGCAAAGCTGCCGTGGGCCAAGTCACAGCTTTTGCTTAACGCGTGATCGGATGGGAGAGGGAGGTCCCAGGTTTGAGTTTCCTATCGCAGAGGATTAGTTTTTGTTTGTTTTTATCTGGGGCAACGACCACTTTGGGGACTCCTGGTTATGCAGATCCAAGGCCTATTATCACCTAGTGTTCCCGAGAAGAGCGCAGATGCGCCCAGCTAACCTGAGCTCAAATATTCCACATTCTGTTTAGTCAGGGACGTCGGCGTAGGAGGGGAAGAGAGCCGCGCCGCCGCGGGCGGTCGCTGCCGGGGGGAGCTCTTACTCGCCTCAATCCAGCCCGCCGCTGCTCTGTGCCTCCTCGGCGTTGTGTGCTTCCCGGGGAAGTTTGCGTGTTTATTGTCCAAGTCATTATCCACCGCGTGCGAGAAAGAGAAATGGCCTCCATCAGCGCTGTCTACGCTGAGAAGGCTCGTAACCTCGTCCGCACGGCACCGAGAAGCCCTGACTTGGAGCAGATGTACTGAGGTCGGTTCACGGCGTGGGGTCCTACGGCTCTGGGCTTTACTGGAAAAAACAAGAACACTCTTCCTGCCAATGGCCACAGGAGCCATCATCGCTGGAGACGGGAACAGACTGGGAGGACGGGGTCGTTTGAGAAGAGCGTGAGAGGCCCCCTCTCTCAGGGTCTCGAATGCTCTCCTGGAGCGCAAAGCCAGTCCACCAGAACAGGGCCCTGGGTGGTGGCGAGCAGGCCGGCCACAGACACGCGGCGACGAGACGGAGATGCCGAGGGGGGGCGAGGGGCGCCCTGGGGCTGTGTCCGTGAGCTCCTCTCTGCTGTGACACCGTCCCTGTCTCTGTCGCACCTTCTGTCCGTCCGAGAACTGAGACCAGGGACCCAGCAAAGCTGGGGACGAAGAAAGAAAGAAGAACGGGGCTCTGAGCAAGGCCACAGTGTGCAGTGACGGTGACAGCCACGAGCAAAACATACCCTCGCCAGGCAGGGGGACAGACCCCTGTGAGGGTCACAGCCGAGGCCTGGGGCGGAGGGGGAGCACGGAGGATCGGGACCCGGCCGTCCAGGGTCTGAAGGTTTGTCAAGGGGACGCCAGGGGGCGCCAGGGAGCACCCCTCCCTTCCCCATCACGGGAGGTCGCGGCTCGAAGCCACCGCGCGTGAACCAGGGAGCAGGCGGTCCGCACTCGCTGAACTGCTGGGGTTTCAGTTGTGGACGTCTCAGCCCCCAAAGGCCGAGAACTACATTGATGCTGACTTCTGGTGTCGTATCAACCCAGCCCAGACGGACGGACACGCACACGGGAGACTAACCCCCAGCAGGAAGCTGTGTGCGTGGAGGGGTGAGGCTGGAGGCGTGGCCACCTGGGTCGGTGTCTGTGGGATTGCAACCGCCCAGGCCACGTTCCGAGGATCTGCACAGAACATCTGGAAGCATGGTGGGGGGGTGCTCCTGTCATTGTAGACGGCTAGCGGTATTGGAGCGAGTAGGTGGGCAGCGTCCCCTGCAGGGCAGCGCCCACACGGGAGACCCAGAGAGGCAGGGGCGCACTGAGGCTAAACCTTGGTAATTGGAGACCCTTGCATAAAGCCCGCCCTCGGTGAAGGGCAAGGGGAAAAGTGAAATTAATCCACTGCCATAGACGGTTAAACTCTTGCCTCTGCCGGGTCTGATTCAGGGTGAGCAGAATAAAGGCTCTTCTAAGAACCACCAGCCACGCCGCTGCCACGGCTCTGGTCTGATGTGAAGCCCACCACACCCCGGCAGCCTGAGAAGCCCACCCAAGAGTTCAGTGAAAATGAGGACCAGCACGGCTACTTCCGGTGCCTGGAAGAAGCCGTCGCACGTCTCTGGGAAAATGACAGCCCTATTCCCAAAGAATTCCTATGGATACAGTTTTCAAAACTACAAGTGGTAATTCACAAACACATGGAGAAACCAACAGTGTCAGACCCACAGGGACTACACATGTTGGGAAAATTGGGCATAAAATATAAATCCAGGGGCCAGCACTTTGGTGTAGTAGGTAAAGCCACCACCTGCAGTACTGGCATCCAATATGGGCACCGGTTCAAGTCCCTGCTGCTCCACTTCTGATCCAGCTCTCTACTATGGCCTGGGAAAGCAGTAGAAGATGGCCCAAGTCTTTGGCCCCTGCACCTGTGTGGGAGACCTGGAAGAAGCCCCTGGCTCCTGGCTTTGGATCAGCTCAGCTCCAGCCGTTGGGGCCATTTGGGGAGTGAACCAGCAGATGGAAGACCTCTCTCTTTCTCCATCTGTAACTCTGCCTCTCAAATAAATAAATCTCTTTTAAAAAGAAATTATTTCTTGTATCCTGTGGTGGACTGATTACAAAACAGACCCAGATTCTTATCTTTCCTGCACCTGTGTCCTCTGCCATCTCCCAGCAAACCAGTTCCACCACTCGGAAGTGTTGCCCTCCGGCTGCACATCTTGCCAGCGTGTTTCATGATGAGTGCCAGTTTTCCACTGCCTACTCAGTGTTTCTTTTTCTGGAATTTATGCAATGTCTCCTGCACCCTGACTCCCTTTTCCACTTGCAACCGGGCTGGCTTATTCCTTTTCACTCTTGTCTCATACCAAGAAGCATTTGCCTTTTAACAGAGGGTGCTTGGGTACCCGGCTAGAACTCACCATCTAAAACAGCAGGTGGGTGGGAGAAGAACTTGGGGGTGCCATCCCGGAGTCGAAAGCCAAGAGCAACCCGTGCCCCTTTGCAGCCCTGCAAAAGAGCTGCGAGCCAGACCCCAGCATCCCACACTACTCCACGGGCGGGAGGAAGCCGGTGAGTGTTCCTCGGGGTGTCCCAAGGGCCCCCCGTCGGCTTGCAGGTGCACGGACTCCTTGCTGCTGGACGCGTGGCCTCCCAGGAACTGACGGGTTAGCCTCCACTGCCCTGTGCACCACGGGCCGGGGATCTCCTGGCGGCATGCCGGAGCTCCACGCGGGAACCCGCACACAGTAAAATGTGTCAGTCCTCCGGCTCGAGCTGAGAGCGACCTCGCGGAGCCGCTCAGCTCTGCTCCCTGACAACAAGGTCCTTCCGTCTGCGTCCCTCAGCGGTGCCAGGCCAAGGCCAGACGAAAGCGCCCCCTAAGCGTGACACCTGTCCGAAGCCAATCTCTCTCTCTCTCTCTTTTTTTTCCTACATAGAGGAACTAATATATTTGAGGTGCACTAATTTAAGAGCTGTTTTTCCAAATAAACTTAATATACTAGAACACTCGGATTTCTAGAAATATCAGACAGTAGAGACGTTCCCATCTGCCCCCCATGCAGTCCCCCGATCATTCGCATGCCACGTTAGTGTGGACGGGGCATGGACGGGAGCCACAGTTAGCAGTGGCCACGTCCCCCTTGGGTCCTCCTGACTGCGACAGTTTCTCACACTCACCTTGTCCCGCTGTTACAACGATCCCGCACGGATAGCATTGCAGGTCTCTCCGTGAGCCTCTGGGACTGGGGATCACCCTGCTCCATCACCCCAGCTTCCCGATCGCATCCCAGAGTTTTCCTTCCACCTGGGGAATCTTTCCTATCCTGGAGCTTGATCCCCGTCTGTTTCAGATACCACACTGATTTCCAGTCCGTCTCATCCACCTGCTAACTAGTTCTGCAGCTTGCTTGATTGGGTCGCGAGGACAGGCGCTCCCTTGTGGTGAGTTTCAGCCCCTTAGGGAGCTGTGTGTGACCCCTGTTCAGCTTCCCCACCCAGGGCTCAAGTACCCCCCTTTCTTGGGGCCACTGAGAGAGCTGCATTCTAGCCAACGTCTTTTTTTTTTTTTTTTTTTTTTGACAGGCAGAGTGGACAGTGAGAGAGACAGAGACAGAGAGAAAGGTCTTCCTTTGCCATTGGTTCACCCTCCAACGGCCGCTGCGGCCGGCACACTGTGCTGATCCGAAGGCAGGAGCCAGGTGCTTCTCCTGGTCTCCCATGGGGTGCAGGGCCCAAGTACTTGGGCCATCCTCCACTGCCTTCCCGGGCCACAGCAGAGAGCTGGCCTGGAAGAGGGGCAACCGGGACAGAATCCGGCGCCCCGACCGGGACTAGAACCCAGTGTGCCGGCGCCTCAGGTGGAGGATTAGCCTAGTGAGCCGCGGCGCCGGCCAAGCCAACATCTTTCTAAATTCCACACTCACTTTCAGCTGCCTGATTGGGGATGCAAGAGACGTGTGCTACATGTCCCCGTCGTCTCTTCTCCGTCCTTCTGATCAAGAGAGCAGAATTATGACAGCAAACAAGCACGCACCCCTAACATGACAGGCATTTTTCCTGGGTGTTGCCAATAGGAATCCCTTACATACAATGGTATTTAACATGGAAACAGTCCTGTGAAGCACACATTCTCATCAGGCCCATTTTACAGATGGAAAAACTGAGGCTAAGAGAAATTAAGAGACCCAAAGTGATGCAACGCAGAAGTGGTGGATCCAGGAAGCCCCTTTTGTCTGTCGGAGCCCTTTCTACATTTTGGGAACAGAGTCAACACCACCACTCCCCTAACCCCAGGTACCTTAGCGCTCGAGACAAGAGCAAGAGAGACTGACAGCTGATGACCCGGTCAGAGTCCCTGGACCTGACCCCAGCAGTGGCTGGTGCAAGCCTGGGTGTGGCGTTTTGAAAGCCTGTTAACTCCCACCGTTCCTTATTCTAATTTGAGTTGGTTTCTTTTATCAGCGGCAAAGTAGCTACCTGGGCAGGGCACTCCTGCCGTGAGACTGGGCCAGTGCTCATTAACAGTCAGCCTTGGGGCCGGCGCTGTGGCGCAGTAGGTTAAGCCCCCCACCTTTGGCACCTGAATCCCATATGGCCTCCGGTTCAAGTCCTGGCTGCTCCACTTCTGGTCCAGCTTCCTATTAATATGCCTGGGAAAGCAGAGGAGGATGGCTCAAGTCCTTGGGCCCCTGCACCCACGTGGGAGACCCAGAAGACGCTCCTGGCTCCTGGCTTCATATTGGCACAGCTCCAGCCATTGTAGCCATTTGGGGAGTGAACCAGCGGATGGAAGACCTCTCTCTCTCTCTCTCTCTCTCTCTCTCTCTCTGCCTCTCAAATAAATAAAAATAAAATCTATTAAAAAAAAAAAAGCTTAGCCTTGAATCAACTGCTTCTCCACCTCTTTCAGCAATTTAGCGAGAGATTCTGGGGAGAACAACTCTTCAACAGATGACGTCACGGCTCAAACGGGCAGACTGTGCCGCTTGCGGCGAAGGCGCTGGCTGCTGCTCCCAGCACCGCGAGCGCAGAGACTGCCCCCATGCCGGGTGCTGCCCCAGCCCAGGGCACGGTGCTCCACGCAGCAGACGACCAGGAAACCACAGATGAAAAGCAGCAGCGATCCTCTCGCTCTTCTGCCCACAGTCAACGCAGGAAAGAGAAACACGAGAAAAACCACGCACAATTCCATCACCAGAGATAAAGGCCATTAAAACCTGAGGGAGCCTGTCAGCACATCTTCCTCTGTAAGTACAAATGCAGGCAGGCGTGTAGGTGTGTACAGAAATGGACTGGGGCCGGCGCTGTGGCGCAGCAGGTTAAAGCCCTGGCATGAAGCGCTGGCAACCCATATGGGCGCTGCTTCAAGACCCGGCTACTCCATTTCCGATCCAGCTCTCTGCTGTGGCCTGGGAAAGCAGCAGCAGATGGCCCAAGTCCTTGGACCCCTGCACCCACGTGGGAGACCCGGAGGAAGCACCTGGCTCCTGGCTTCAGGTTGGCACAGCTCCAGCCGTTGTGGCCAACTGGGGAGTGAACCAGTGGATGGAGACCTCTCTCTCTGGCTCTACCTCTCTCTGTAACTCTGTCTTTCAAATAAATAAAATAAATCTTTAAAAAAAAGAGAAATGGACTGTTTGTAAGCAAAATGTGATGGTCTAAATACATATTCTTTGTTAATCTGCTTTTTCCTTTTTTCATCCTTTCTTATTTTAGTGTTTTAAAATTTTTTTTTTATTTGCAAAGCAGAGAGACAGACAACCAGAGCTCCTCCACCCCCCAGCTCACTCCCCACGCTGACTCCAGGACCAGAGACCTCAAGCCGGGTCTCCTACGTGGGTGCCAGGGGCCTGGCAGCTGTCAGCAGCACCTGCTTCCCCACAGGTGCGCATCAGCAGGACGCCGGAGCTGGGAGTCGCGCCAGGATGCGGGCGTTTAACTGCCGAGCCAACGCCCACCGCCTTCCCTTACTTTCCAAAACCTCAGCACACCCTGGGCACTATTCCATGTCAACGGATCTTCCCTCCGCCATCATCCTTACTGGCTCATGGCTGCATGTATCTCATTGTCTGCATGAGCTATGATACCCCAATTTCCCATTTTTGTCCGTAAGTTAAATCCAGCATATGCGTACTGTAGGTGCCATGTGTGTTATACATGTATTATTGTGTATGCAGTGTATACGGTGGTTATGCGCAAATACACAATAATCAACACCCTTGGAGAAGTATTCTTGCCCATCAGTCTCCGCTAATTGGATCGGAACCTTCTCTCACTGTTTCTGCCCAGTGCCTACACCTTTTTCTCCGAGTCCCTGGGATCAAGCCAGCGAGAGTTAGAAGCACGTTCAGTTGTACACAGTACGTGTTAAAGGTTGGGGGTTTACCTACGAGGATGCAAGTGGGGCACAGGGGCTCGGGGTGTAGCGGTAAAGGCTCACCACGGTGCTGGCAAGGAGAGGCGTGTCGCTTTGAGAACTGGGGAGCCCTGTGGCTGGGCTGGGACAGGCAGCGCCCCACGCGTGCTGTGCACATCACCACATGCACTTTTCACGAACCTGGTGGAGTCCCCTCGTACTTGCTTGTCTCTGCGTTTGCTTATTTATTTACTTATTCTTCTAGGTTTGTGAAGACTCAAAATTCATTACATTTTTAAGCCTCGCTTTCACATGATGTTTTCACGGCCACACCGAAAGTTTTCTCAGGTGAGCTTTTAAAAAAAAAAAAAAGCCATCTTTCTGCAGGTGTTCACATATTCTGGGCAATCAGGTGTAACAAAGCTGGCGCTCAGATACGGCTCCGGCAACCGAGCAGGAATGCCAGGAGACACCGAGACTGCTGACCGGGTGTGATGAGAGACCTCCCAGACCTCTGCTTTGCACCCAGCCAGAAGTCCCCCGCGCACTGGAGAGCGCCCCGCAGAGCAGGAGGGAAGAGACGGCCTGTGATTGGCACACACTCCGTTCCGATTTGGAGCAGCCGGTGGACCGTCGGCTCTTTTATCTAAGCCGGGATGGGTTTCCTGGTTCCTCCCCCAGAACTGGATCATCCTCTCAAAGATCCCTGGGTATAAATAATAGAATACTTGTCAAAACGAACAAGCGCAGGTGCGCGGTTGCCACGGCAACGGGCGAATCACAGGACGAATTTCTCAGGCACCAGCCACTCGGTGAAGGGCCCACTTGTGCCTCTGCTACCCCGAGACGCGGGCGGGGAGGGGCCCCTTGCGCCGCCCGCGCCCACGCTGCGCCCCGCAGGGTCCCCAGCCGAGGTCCCAGGTTCACTAGCAGTGTTGGGACTGATGAACCGGGATCTCCTGGCCACACCCACTTCGAAATCAGTGTTTGTCTGTAGCTTAGTGAGCTGGTTTCCTTTGAGGCAACAGGGAGCGCTCTCCGTGGAACCGCCCCCCTCTGATGCGCGTTTGGGGGCCACATCCACCTTGTGCTGCTCTGTGCTCTCGTTTCTGACTCTTTCTTCTTCAATTCGTCCAGCTCCTCCACTTACGAAGACTTATTTAGTTATTTGAAAGTCAGAGTCAGAGAGAAAGAGAGAGACAGAGACAGAGAGAGACAGAGACAGAGAGACAGAGACAGAGACAGAGAGACAGAGATCTTCCACCCCCACTGGTTCAATCCCCAAATGCCTGCAACACCAGGGCTGGGCCAGGCTGAAGCCAGGAGTCAGGAGCTTCATCGGGTTTCCCATGTGGGTTCAGGGACCCTAGGACCTGGGCCATCTTCCACTGCTTTCCCAGACCATTAGCAGGGAGCTGGATCAGAAGTGGGGCTGCCGGGATTACGAACTGGAGCCCCTGTGGGATGCCGGCACTGCAGGCAGCAGCTTTACCCACTATGCCACGTTGCTGGCCCCCAGGGCCTTGAGTTCTTGTGCCTCATCGCTGCCTCACAGGATGCACGTTAGCAGAAGAGTGGATGGGAGGCAGCGGCAGGTCTCCATCCCGGGCACTCCAGTACAGGTTGTGGGTGGCCCACGCGGCGGCTTAACCTGCTGCACCACAATGCCCTACTCTCTGCAAACTTTGAAGTCCCCTTGTAAGTGAACAACCAAACAGAAGCCAGTATGGAAGGATAAAGGGCGTGGGGAGGGGCGAGGCAAGTCTCTCTCTCTCTCTCTCTCTCTCTCTCTCACACACACACACACACACACACACATGCACCCAGATGCACGCAGACCCATGCATGCACACATGGACACACAAACCCACGCACATACACACGCTTGCACCCAGACCCACACAGACTCGCACGCACGCACACTACAGGAAGGAGGGCTCGGAGGCTGGAGTGAGTGACGGAGGAAGCCAGTTTCGGATGCAAGTGCAGGTGGCGGGGTGTGCCCGGCCCACCGTGGGCGGAACTGAACGCTTGCGAGGTGGCTGAACTCGCCCAGGTGCACGGTGCTTCCCTGGGGGCCTTCCCATGCTGGTGGTCACTTCTCCCATCCGGGCCGGGGAAGGAGAGGAGTTTGTAGGAGACCAAGACTTTTCCCTCCCCCTGAGCGTGGCAGGGCTCTGCATAGTCTCTCCCCATTTCTAAAATACTTGTGGGAAACCAGTGGTGCCAAGAAGCTGTTTCCTTGTCACCTGGGCCAAGTGACCAAACTCAGAGGAGGGCTCTGTTATGGGAAGAGGCCGTGGAAGTCTCTCTTAGGCAGAGAGAAAAATAACAAAGGGTTTTTTCAACTTAAAATATTTATATGAACAGGAATTCTGGGCTACATCAATCAAATGCCGGGCTACAGTGCAGAGCCAGGGGGCCGGCCTGGGAGTTGTGGAAGACGAGTTTATATAACAAAGCGCGCCCAGTGAGCGCCCCACTACCCGCACGTGAGGGCCCCGGGAGTGAGGGTCTCGCCCGCGGACTGCGCGCCATCGGTTTTCCAAAACAACGGGAAAGGATGTATATTTTAGATCGCCCTGTTCTGGTTTCCATCATTTTTTAAAAGATTTTAATACAACCGTCAGAGCCGACTCAATGATTTGGACAAACCTCATCATGGCTATAAAAAAAAAATCGTTGCGTTTTGGAGTGTCTCTTGAAAGGTTGCACTGCTAGAGTTCAGAAAGTGGCATTTAAGTAACACGGTTTTCACAGAAATCGAGGCAAAAAGCCGCCATGCTGCGAGTCCCCTTCGGTGGCAGCTGGCTCCGAAACGGTGCAGATTACAGCTTTGTCACAAGCTGCCGGAGTCACCTGGAACACCGAGCAGCAGCGAGGTGGAAAAAGCAAACCGCGTTCCCAGAACCGGAGCGTTTTTATTTTTAACTCGGTTTTTATACAGTGCTGACATGACTGCTGAGTCAGCACATCAGAGACTGGCAAAGAAGTCGCTCCTGGGCTCCGCACGAATACGCGGGGCTGCTCGCGGTTAACACGATTTGGGGTGACTCGGGGGTGACTGGGGAGCCGGACGGGGAATCGGTGAGCACCCCGCTCTGTAGGCAGGGGCTGTGCCTGCCTGTGGAGCAGCCCAGAGCACTGGCACCTGTGCCCGAGCGTCCCTGGCACGGTCAGGTCCTCCTGGGGGGTCCCTTGCGTTCCCAGTCCTGCTCCGCCTGTCTCAACCCCTCGTCCACTTGACAACCAAGGCGATCTAGGCTCCCCAGGGGCTCAAGGCATCAGTGTCTTCCTCATCTCTCCGTAGAAATCCAAAGCTAAGCTGTGGACAGCCTGGCCTCAGCACCCAGTCGCTCAGCACCCTGCGTCCACCTCAAGCTCACCAGGCCCTTCTGCACCCTGGTAGCTCCAACAGAGCACGGCCCATGTCCTTACCATCATGGCCTACCCAGCCATAATAATCACCATGATAGCTGCTACATGCTAAGTGTACTGAGGGCTCCTTTCATTGCCGTAGACTAGGTTAAGCATGTAACGTATATTTTTTAAGCCCGTAAAACAGCCCTGTGTGGCTGGGTCTATGACCTTGTCAGTCGGCTCTCCATTGCCGTAAGGAGGTGACTGAGACAAGCTGATCTGGAAGCAGGAGCGATTTCATAGGCTCCCGCTTTGTGGGGCTGAACCTCCAAATGGCACAAGGCCAGCTCAGAACTGCTGAGTTAGACCACGTGGTGAGCTGGCACGCAGAGTGGGGTTAGGCCCAAACAGCGGTTTTTACAGCAGTACTCCTGGGAGAACCACCTAAGGGTCTCCCATAAAGCCCTGCTTCCTTAACGGTCCCCCCCAGCTCCCGGGAGTGTCAACCCGGGAACAGGCCTATCACATATGGCCCTGTGGCAGACACGCACCACATGAGCAGGAGCCACAAGTGACAACCCAGCTTCACAGAGGAGGAACCGGCCTCCCAGAGACCCGAGCCAAGCGCCAGCCTCTGCTCTCTGGCCAGCCTGAGCTCCCCAGCCCTGGCACCTTGCACAGATGAGGGTTCCAGTTGGATCTGACCAAGTAGCTCCATGCTTGCTTCTCACACCTGCATCGATTCTTGGAAGCTGCCATGCACATTGTAGGGAGTGGACAAACAAATAAATCCAATCAAACTGAATGCATGGCTGGCGCCGCGGCTCACTAGGCTAATCCTCCGCCTTGCGGCACCGGCACACCGGGTTCTAGTCCCAGTTGGGGCACCGGATTCTGTCCCAGTTGCCCCTCTTCCAGGCCAGCTCACTGCTGTGGCCTGGGAAGGCAGTGGAGGATGGCCCAAGTGCTTGGGCCCTGCACCCCATGGGAGACCAGGAGAAGCACCTGGCTCCTGCCATCGGATCAGCATGGTGTGCCAGCCGCAGTGGCCATTGGAGGGTGGACCAATGGCAAAGGAAGACCTTTCTCTCTGTCTCTCTCTCTCTCTCACTGTCCACTCTGCCTGTCAAAAAAAAAAAAAAAACTGAATGCAGTGCACAGGGGTCTCGGCAAACTGCCTTCAGCTCACAGAATCAAGGTTCTTTTGAGGTTGGGATAAGGTTCTCTCCTCTTCTCCTCTCCTGGTTGCCTCTAGACCATGCCTTGGGAGGCAGACGTCGGAGAGGATGGAAAGAGAAGTGGGTGACAGCCCGATGAGAGGCCCCAAGGACCCAGGGACCCCACCACCAGCACTAGTTTGCTCCCCTTGTCTGGTTTCTCTCCCCATTCCCGTCCGTCTGGACCAAAGTGACAAGTGAGAACCCTCAGAAAGGCCGACGGCAAAGGAGGGAGTCGGGACAAAGTTCTGGCAGCTCCGGGCCATGGGCTGGTCTCTAATTGGATATTTGGCCCTGGGTTCACAGTCTAACCCAGCGTGCTGTTCAAACGCCATCAAGTGGCCCACGGCCCAGGCAGCTGGACAGAGGACAAATGTCACCCTCCACCACTCCTCTGTCTACAGAGGCAGATGGCTCACGGTGGACAGGGCAGAGTGGGCACCCCCTGTCCACCCAAGCTGGGGTGGACTCTAAACTCTCTGGGGCCCCATAGCTGGGAGGGCGCTGGACGCTGAGGGTGCTGGCACCACCCCAGTCTGAGTAACTCACAGAATGGAGGTGGGTGTCACACAGGTTGACCCTAATTGTCCGGGTGATCAAGGGGCTCTGGGCCTCTTGCAGGAAGGCCTGGCCAGCGAGGACACACTGACCCTCTCGGAGCAGCCTTCTCCTTGCCCCTGGCCAGTGTGCAGGGGGAGGCCCCGTCAGCCCTGACCCTGTGAACCAGGGGTCAGAGGTCAGCCAGGAGATGCTTTGACCTGGGGCACGTTGGACTTGGTGCCGGAAAGACCTCCCCATGGGCTCCGGGCCCATCACTGGAGGAGTGAAACCTTCCTACTCCCGGCACCGCACCCTCAGCCTGGCCAGGCCCAGGCCCCTGCTTGGAGGAGCAGGAGGAAGGGTATTGCACTCTTGGGGGAGAGCAGACAGGCAAGAGCTGGCAGGTGCCGAGGCCTGCAGGCGAGCTTGGGAGGGGCCCCGGGCGCCACTTCCTCCCCTGCCCGCCGTCCTCCGAGCCCTGGGCCGGCTGCTCCAGGCCAGCAGCCTGGATGGAGCCGGGAAGACGAGGCCTCCACCCCGTGAGGGCTGTTGGGGGCCAAGACGGCGACCTGCACGACCTTGGAGGCTGCCTGGTCCCGCCTGGGCTCGGGTGGGTTCGGGTTCCCCTTGGCCTCAGCCCCCCTGGTGCTGGCGGGAGCCGTGACCGTCAGCTCGGGGCTGCCCTGGGGCGTGCTGGAGTCACACTCCTCATTGCGGCTTGTCCCCTCCCATCTTCTGGAGCCACCACGATGCTGATGTTAATATAGATCTTTGCAGGACAAGTGTGAGGACAGCAGCCTGACTTTTGCAAGGACAACCGCGGCTGCTCAGCGTGGAACTCATCGTCGCTTTTCAGATGTGGGGATTTGATTGCCTGCCTGGCGTGGGGACTTTTTTTTACCGCTCAGCCTGGCTTGTTTATAAAGTTCTCGGTCAGGAGATAATATCGCGGGAAGCTCAGAGCAGGGCGGGCCCGTGCTCCCTGGTGAGCGCCGTTGTGGTCGGAGGGTCTCCTCTCCCAAACCCCGGCTTCGCACAGACGGATCCGTGCGAGTGTCAAGGTCGTGTCGCTGGGGGGTGCACGAGAAGGCTCTGAAGCACCACAGCACGGGGTGCTAACAAGGAGGCGGGGCTGTTTTCTCTTTTGGAAGCCCACAGCTCACCTGCCCGCCACCCCACCGTGTAGACCCCTCCCAGCACCACAGAGCAGGGCTGCAGGGGCGCAGGGTGCAAACCATCAGACAGCCGTGATGGGAGCCGCAGGCCACGCCCAGGGCGCCCCAGGCCACCCCTGCAGGGAGTCCCAGCCCTGTCTCCAACAGCCGGTCAACCCCCGCCCCTGGGCAGCCCCCGCCCCTGGGCAGCCCCTCGCTCTTTCTCGAGTCCCGTGTCCAATGCTTTGCGATTCCTCACAGCGGAGGTTCATGGGGTTAGGAGGCTCGCCCAAGGTTGCACGGTGCTTGTGCACCCCCGAACTTTGGCTGTTCTGGTCTCGTCTCATTTTGCCCAGCAACAACCTGGGTATCTGTGTCCTATCTCACGGGGTCCACAGTCAAAGCCGCCCCCTTCCCAAGCTCCCCGCCCCGTCTCCTTCCCTGCCCTCGGCCGTCCGGGGTCCAGCCTGCAGGTGCATGCGTCCTGCGACGGCTCGGCTTCCAGGGCCAGCAGGGAGGGTCCGTCACCGCGCCAGGGAAGAAGCAGAGGCCGGCACCAGCCAGTCCGCGGTCTGACTTCCGGCTCCGCCCCTGGTTACCAGTGACCGCCGAACCTCGGTGTCCTCACTTCTCGGAGAGGCGTCCCACCCGGCCCCCCGGCCCTTCGGGGGTCAGCTCCTCACCAGTCCTAGTTCGCGCCCTTCCAAAGCTCCTCTCAGGCTCAGCTCTGCTCTGTCCGCTGTGGGGAGGGCTACTCAGTCCCGCCCAGCCAGGTAGGATGTTAAATCAGCGCTGGGGTGGGCGAGGGTGGCCTTGCCGGACTGTAGGAGCAGGAACGGATCACTGGGCGCCTCCTCCCGGCTCCGGGGGAGCTCTGAATTAGCACTTGCCGTGTCCGACCTGGCGCTCGCCTGCCAGCCGCCACCCAGGTCAAAGCCTCCCCTCCATCCCTTCTCCTACGCCCGCCCTGGGTCTCCCAGTTTGTCACCGGGCACGTAAGGCCAGTTCCCCACTTTCCTGGAATTGCCCTGAGGGTTTCCCCACGGTGACCCCTGTACTCTGGGAGCTCCGTGCACCTGCAGGCGGAAGCCTCCGGCCGCTGGAGGGAAGCTTGCAGTGTCCCGTCTGCCCGGCAAGGGGCAGCAGCAACGATTCGGGTGGCAGCTGCCCCAGCTGCCAGGGTCGCTGAGGCCTGGAACCAGCCCAGTGTGCGGGCTCCTAATGTGAATGACGACCCGGCTTTCGCTACTGGGAGCGGCGGTGGCCGGCGCCTACAGGGGTAGCCTGGCCTGTCTCACCAAGAGCTGGGGGAGTGCAAGGCAGCAGGTGCAAGGAGGGGACCGCCATCACACTGGGTGTTTGCCGCAATGCTGGCATGAAAATGCCACGGAGCCGAGCGCGTGGACGAGGCAGCAGCTGCACTCATGCGACACGAAGGTGGATCGTGCGTGAACGATCGTGGATTGAGTGTGTGCAGGTCCCAGGCACGGGGCAGAAGGCCCTGGGTGATCAGCCCGCTCACCTCTCACCATGGCTTACTGAGGTGGTGCGGGGAGCCACGAGTGTCAGGGAAGATACCACTAACAGGGAGGGAACGAGGGAGCCGGCTCAAGGGCCGACGGGGAGGGAGAGACCCGGCCCCCGGCCGAGGGGTCTGAGACGTGACCCCTCTTCCTCCCCAAGCTCCCAAGCGCTGGGGCTGACCCCAGGCAGGGACAGAACTCACCGGGGTGATCAGCTCGAATGAGGGGCGGCCCCTGCCGTGAGCACCACTGGAGCCATCCTGATTCCGCATCTGCTGGCACCGGACAGAAAGAGCGAAGCTAGGACATCAAGGACAGGCACACTAGCACCCAGGGAAGGGCGGGACAAAGGAAGACAGAGGGTGAGCTCCCATCGGGAGGGGCCCGGGGAAAGAGACAGGTGCCCACGGGGGTCCGAGTGAGGGCCAGGAGCCCCTGAGAGACCGGGACAGCCGAGCGTGGCCTCTCTGAATCCTAGGCAAGAAGCCCTCGTGTTTGCTCGTGTATGCTGCCTGGAGGAATAGTCACAGTCACGCCCCACGTGCAGTCACTTGTTTATCCTCACAACAGTCCATTCCACAGATGCGAAGACTGAGACATAGACAGGGTAGTAGTTTTCCCAACATCACACCACCAGTAAGGGATGAAACTAGGTGTTCAGGGCCAGTGCTGTGGCGTAGTGGGTAAAGTCACTGCCTGCCTTGCCGGCATCCCAGGTTCAAGACTTGGCCGCTCCACTTCGTATCCAGCTCTCTGCTATGGCCTGGGAAGGCAGTGGAGATGGCCCAAGTCCTTGGGCCCCTGCACCCACGTGGGAGACCTGGAGGACACTCCTGGCTCCTGGCTTCAAATTGTTGCAGCTCCGGCTGTTGCAGCCAACTGGGGAGTGAACCAGCGGATGGAAGACTCTCTCTCTCTCTCTCTCTCTCTCTCTCTGCTTCTCTGTAACTCTGCCTTTCAAGCAAATAAATAAATCTTTGCAAGAAAGAAAAGAAACTAGGTGTTTAACCCAGAGCTAGCTCTAGCCCCTAAGCCTCCTGACGCCAGGAATTTTTATGTTTCGTCGGCAGCTGAATTCCCAGTGTCTAGAACAATTCCTAGAACGTAGCGTGGCTTCAATAAGCAACAGTCGAATGAATGAATAATACAACATTCTATTAGAATCTGGTAGGTCTGCAGTTCAGAGCTTGTTCTGAACACAGCAGTGTCTTACGAATCCCTCTTTCAGCTGAAATTCCTTCCCTTCCACTCAGCCCCGCGAGTGGCGTGGATGGAGCCCCGCTCTATGCCAGGGGTTCAGGGGTGCGCTCAGACGTCACAAGCAGAGCTCGGGCTGCCGCCGAGGGGCACGTGCGTGAGCACGCGGTAGCGCCGCCCAGCCAAGCTGTCAGAAGGAGCCGTATAAAGACGCCGGTAACACGGATGAGAACGGGGGACTGTCCTGCAGGGGCGTCACCTGACGGCTGTGTGGGTTGAGCTGGGGGAGGCCAGGCACAGTGTGTGGGACGGCCTCCAGCAGGAGAACTGCAGAAGCAAAGGTGGCATCAAAATGCATGAGAAGGTGCCGCGCTGTGACATAGCAGGTAAAGCCGCAGCCTGCAGTGCCAGCATCCCATATGGGCACTGGTTAGAGTCCTGGCTGCTCCACTTGCAATCCAGCTCTCTGCTATGGCCTGGGACAGCAGTGGAAGGTGGCCCAAGTGCTTGGGCCCCTGCACCCACATGGGAGACTCAGAAGAAGCTCCTGGCTCCTGGCTTCAGATCAGTGCACCTCCAGCCATTGCAGCCAAGTGGGGAGTGAACCAGCAGATGGAAGATCTCTCTCTCTCTCTCTGTCTCTCTCTCTCTCTCTCTGCCTCTGTCTCTCTCTCTCTCTTTGTAACTCTGCCTTTCAACTAAGTAAATAAATTTACCTAAAAGAAAATAAAGGCCGGCGCCGCGGCTCACTAGGCTAATCCTCCGCCTTGTGGCGCCGGCACACCAGGTTCTAGTCCCGGTCGGGGCGCCGGATCCTGTCCCGGTTGCCCCTCTTCCAGGCCAGCTCTCTGCTGTGGCCAGGGAGTGCAGTGGAGGATGGCCCAAGTGCTTGGGCCCTGAACCCCATGGGAGACCAGGAGAAGCACCTGGCTCCTGGCTTTGGATCAGCGTGGTGTGCCGGCGGCGGTGGCCATTGGAGGGTGAACCAATGGCAAAAAGGAAGACCTTTCTCTCTGTCTCTGTCTCTCTCACTGTCCACTCTGCCTGTCAAAAAATAAAAAAATAAAATAAAATAAAAAAGAAAATAAAATGCATGAGACCTCGAGTCACCAAATGGAACTCCATCAGGGTCAGGGGCTCCCAAGGAGGGCGACGAGATGCAGGGAGTGGGTGCTAAGGAGTGCGTGCTCCTCTTCCTGTGCGTGCGCGGGAGGTTTCCAACAGCAAGGTGAAGCACTGAGCTCTGGCCTGTAGTCTCCCTGGGAGCCTGCCAGGGCCCGGTCAGCACAGTCAGCTGACCGGGCGGAGGAAGTGCAGGCCTTCTGGCCAGCGCTGATAGCTGCCCAGTCTCGCAGGCCATCGGGGCTGCTTTCTGACCCCCGCCCGCCGTGGGCCCGAGGGTGGGCCTCCCTCTCATCAACCCTCGGGCCTCCCTCGCGTCCTCTGGCAGATCTGCGGCCCCCGGTGCTTCTGCATGTGACTTGTACACCTGATGTTGGTGACTGCAGATGGCGGTAGCCAGGGAGAGAGAGCCGGTTACGGCTGGGGATGTGCACATGTCCCGCCAACAGGTGCTAGGCCCAGGAAGCGTTTCTCTGGGGACATCGCTTGGTGTTTCAGCTCCCTCCGAGGGCTTGCTGGTGCATTTGCTAATGGGGTGGGCAGCCTGGAGTGCGCTCTGCGGGACGCACGTGGATGGCACAGTTTGCCTTCACTGCGGCTCCCAGGCGTAGGCAGACACAGTCTCTAAGTGCTGAAGGTGATGCTGTAGACACAACAGCCCCAAACCACACTCCAGGCGAGCAGATGCGTCTGGGACACACAAGTCCCATGGGAGCACCACGGCCTCCACCCAGAGGTTCAAGACCCACATGGAGAGGGGGCCCCAGTGGGGTCTCTGATTGGGGCCTTTACAAAAGATTTGTTTATGTATTTATTTGAAAGGCAGAGTTACAGGAAGAGAGAGGGAGAGGCAGAGAGAGGTCTTCCACCTGCTGGTTCACTCCCTAAATGGACACAATGGCCAGAGCTGGGCCAGGCCAAAGCCAGGAGCCAGGAGCTTATTCCAAGTCTCCCACATGGGTGCAGGGGCCCAAGCACTTGGGCATCTTCCACTGCTTTCCCAGGCCATAGCAGAGAGCTGGGTCGGAAGTGGAGCAGCCAGGACTCATGCCGGTGCTCACATGGGATGCCGGGGTAGCAGGCAGCAGCTCAGCCTTCTGCACCACAGTATTGGTGATTTGGGCTTTTTTAGGTCACCTGCTGTATCTCTATTTCCGGTCCTGAAAATGTGGTTTCAGAATGCACCTGCCAGCGTGTTAGCCTGCGATCTCTCTGTGCCCAGGCTGCTCCTGTGGGGGCGGCTCCCTGGGACAGGCACCTGCTGCAGAGTAAGACGACGCCCGCCTGGGAAGAGTGGGGCAGGACCAAGAAGGCGATGCAGGCTGAGGACATGCCCCGGGATGGGGCAGCTTTTCCTTTCTCTGCGCAGGGTGTCCAGCAGGGGGCGCTGTGTCCCCGCCCCGTGTGGCTGGGATGGGAAGGCTATGGGAGGGCGGCTCCTGTGTGCTGGGGCCAGGGCCGAAGCAGGAGACACAGGGGCAGGCGGAGGAGAGCACGCGCCCCTCACACACCACGGAAAGCCCATCTGCGTGCCACCCTCCACTGGCGCCTCCTGCTGCTCTGCCCAAGCGCCCTGTGGAGGGAGCAGGAGCTCCCCTGACTCCACCAGGGCTCAGACAACAGCTGTGCGGCGTCAGCGCTGCGGGCAGCAGGCCCTGGAGGGGAGAGACGGGGACAGAGGAAGAGGGGAGTGCGGGCAGTTGCCCCTCTACAGCTGTGCCCGAGGCCCAGGCATGGGACAACCTCCCAGGACAGCCTGGGTGCCTGGGCCCGCCCCTCGGGCAGAGAGCAAGGTGCTGGGTGGAGGTGCAGGAAACGGGGGCCCGCATCCACGGAGCTGCCCCCACCAGCAAACCCACGATGCCCCGCCCATCGGTGGGCTCCAATCTGACCCGAGGCCCGTGTCTGTGTCCCTCCGGGCCTGACGCACTCAGGGCTGCTGATTGGCTTACCAGGGGCACGTGGGAGACAGCAGCATGGTTTCCTTTCAAAAGAGAAATGCAGAGAGCTCCAGACGCAGCGAAATCGAACGGGCGCGGCTGACCGGTCTCCTTCCAGGAGAAGCTACGGCCAGGGACCCCAGCGTCTGCGCCTCTCTGCTCCAGCTACTGCAGGCGGCCGTGCGGCTGGCCCAGTGCACATTCACTGCCCACAGCTCTGGAGCGCGGGCGGATCAGAGCACGGCCAGTCAGGTTTCTGGTGAGGGCCACCTTCTGCGTCTCCGGTGGCACCTGCTCCTGCAGCCTCGCCTCGTAGGGAGAAAGGGAGAGAGCGCCCCCTGGTGTCTGTTCTTGTAAGGACACCCTCTTCGGCATTTCACTCTTAGGATTTAACCTGGTTTTTAACCTGATTGCTTCTCTGCTCCAAACACAACCACTCGGGGGGGAAGGACTTCAACCTATGGACATCGGGGACACAGTTGGGCCTAACGCACCCTCTCCTTTGGACCCCACTGGCGCCCCGCCCCCACATCTGATCCTTTACTGCTCAATCCCCAAGTAGGAAGGGCATGCACACCAGGTAACCTACACAGGAGCCGGCGATGTTGGACTGGAGCATGCTCATCGCGAGAGAGCAGTGCAGGTCTGCCGCCTGCCTGTCCAGGAGAAAGAAAATGGCACTGCCGAGGGAGAAAACCAAAGCACAGATTCCAACCTCCATACCTCCCAGCGTTGGGGCACCGCGAGTGAACCTGCCGCTCGCAACGCCAGCATCCCTATCAGAGCGCTGGTTCGAGGCCCGGCTGCTCCACTTCCAGTCCAGCTCCCTGCTAATGTATGCGGGAAAGTAGCAGAAGATGGCCCAAGTGCTGGGGCCCCTGCCACCCACGTGCATGGAGTTCCAGACTCCTGGCTCGGCTTGGCCCAGCCCAGGCTGTCGCGGACATTTTGGGGGAGTGAACCAACAGGTGAGAGAGCTTCCCTCTGTCTCTTCCTCCTCTGTGTGTCAGTCTGCCTTTCAAATAAATAGACGATGGGACGTCATTTTCCAAGCCTGGAGGAGCTATGGGGCCCTGGGCTCAGAGTCGGCTTCAGACGACCAGTGTGCCTCCACTTCAGAATCTAGCGCCCCCAGAGGCAGCCCCTCCCCAGCTGCCCAGTCCAGACCCCCAGGTCCTCAAGGCCAAGTTCTGCACAGCTGCCGGTGGCCATCCCGGGTGGTGACGGAAGTGAGTGATCGCGACCTCTCGGCAGCTCGGCGGCCGTCTCCTCCCAGCCTGAACTGGGCGCCTGGGCTGTGCAGGGCAGGGAGGGGATCCAAATGACCTCATGGTGGGGGGCTTCAAAGTCTTGGCCTCTGGTCTCGCCCAGGCCCGGATGCTGCCTGGAAATCAGCTGTGTCTCTGTGAGCGGCTTCTGACCCCACACCCACGAAGAATTCTCAGGGGTGCCTGGTGCCTTCTGTGCACCCCATCTTCCCCCTCCCTCCACAGATGGCCCGGGCAGGCCCACCCCAGCTTCCCACTCTCGCCACCATGAAGCTGCCGTCACCCCAGGCCTCAAGCCCTTCTCCCCTTCCGCCTCGGTGACCGGGGGACCCCGCCCCACGCCCAAGCCGCTGCTTGGCTCCCATATCTTCTGCCGTCCACGCCGGGCCCCAGCGCCACACTTGCCAGAGCTCCCGGGAAGGCATCTGTGGCCAAGGTCACCGGAGGTTCTCGCCCTCTTGCGCCCCTCCCGGCTCCCCCTGCCATGGCCCAACCCCTCCCCATAGACCCCTCCCTTGCTGTTTGTCAGATTCTCTGCCTCCTTCCTGCTCTCCCCACTCCTCCTCTGCACAGCCCCGCCCTCTTTCCACAGCTGCAGCCACACCCTTGAAGATGGACTCGAAGCCTTCCTGGCTGTCCGTGTGCAAAGCCAGGCTCGTCTTATTCAGCTCTCTCCCCTCCCTCTGTCCACAGCTTCCGTCCCTGCGGCAGGCAGCGCCAGCCATCCACCACCTCGACTCCCTCTCCATCCCTCCCTCCTCGCTCCTTTGAGCACCTGAGAAATGCCCGAGAATCTGCCCACGTCCCCGCGGCCAGGATCTGAGTCCAGGCTTCAGCGCTGCTCCCGCGGAGTCCCCTGCACTGGTGTTCGGTTGAGATACAGGAAAAGACAGAGCACCATTTGCCTTCACACGTTGGCCAGAGCCCAGAGCACTCTGGGAGCAGGTGCACACGCCCGCCAGAGCCCAGAGCACCCTGGGAGTGGGTGCACACGCCCGCCAGAGCCCAGAGCACCCTGGGAGTGGGTGCACACGCCCGCCAGAGCCCAGAGCACCCTGGGAGTGGGTGCACACGCCCGCCAGAGCCCAGAGCACTCTGGAAGCAGGTGCACACGCCCGCCAGAGCCCAGAGCACTCTGGGAGCAGGTGCACACGCCCGCCAGAGCCCAGAGCACTCTGGGAGCAGGTGCACATGCCCGCCAGAGCCCAGAGCACTCTGGGAGCAGGTACAGACACCGACCAGAGCCCAGAGCACTCTGGGAGCAGGTGCACACATCCGCCAGAGCCCAGAGCACTCTGGGAGCAGGTGCACACACTGACCAGAGCCCAGAGCACTCTGGGAGCAGGTGCACATGCCAGCCAGAGCCCAGAGCACTCTGGGAGCAGGTGCACACGCCCGCCAGAGCCCAGAGCATTCTGGGAGCAGGTGCACATGCTGGCCAGAGCCCAGAGCACTCTGGGAGCAGGTGCACACGCCAGCCAGAGCCCAGAGCACCCTGGGAGCGGGTGCACACGCCCACCAGAGCCCAGAGCACCCTGGGAGCGGGTGCACACGCCCGCCAGAGCCAAGAGCACCCTGGGAGCGGGTGCACATGCCCGCCAGAGCCCAGAGCACCCTGGGAGCGGGTGCACACGCCCACCAGAGCCCAGAGCACCCTGGGAGCAGGTGCACACGCCCACCAGAGCCCAGAGCACCCTGGGAGCGGGTGCACACGCCCACCAGAGCCCAGAGCACCCTGGGAGCGGGTGCACACGCCCGCCAGAGCCCAGAGCACCCTGGGAGCAGGTGCACACGCCCACCAGAGCCCAGAGCACCCTGGGAGCAGGTACACACACCGACCAGAGCTCAGAGCACCCTGGGAGCAGGTGCATATGCCCGCCAGAGCCCAGAGCACCCTGGGAGCGGGTGCACACGCCCGCCAGAGCCCAGAGCACTCTGGGAGCAGGTGTGTGGGCTTCCCACACAGGCCAGCGACTCTCCAGCAGACAGCAGCTGGGTGTCCTGTAACAGTCCAGCTTGATTCTGTCTACTGGGGACAGACAGGGCAGGTCTCAGGGCTGAGGCTCCGCCCACAAGGCTGCCAGTAGTGACACCTGCCTTGTCACCTGCACTTCTCACTGACCAGTTGTGAATCAGGGTGCGCGTGAGCCCTCCCTCGGGAAGCGCTCAGGGAGCTCCGGGCAACACTTGCATTTGCTGGTTGGCTACAGCGGAGGCAGGTGAGCAGGCAGGTGGACAGAGACTCCCCCTCCACCTCCCAGGGCCACCCGGAAGCTGCCCGCACACCAGTCCTCTTGGGTTTCTATGGAGACGCGCGAGCATGGCTATCCCATCACTGGCCGCTGGTGATCCATCCAAACGTCAGTCCCTCTCTGCTCCCCAGAAGTTGCCTGAGGGAGCTGCAAGTGCTGGCCTGCTCCTGCCTTTGTCCTGGTGGCCAGCCCCCTCCTGAGCTCCACAGGGCTGCCAGCTTCCAGCCATCTGGAAGACACACGAAAGACACTCATCATTCTGCGGGTTTTAGGAGATGGGTCTCAGGAAACAGGGGAATGTAGCTACACCAAAGATAGATAGGTGGGTGGGTGGATGGAAGGATGGATGGATGGATGGATGGATAGATAGGTAATGCTATCAGAGATCACAGTGCCCCATGTTCTAATTTCCCTCCTCCCAATTCACTTCCTCCTGCGGTCAGTTATTTTTCTCTTTCTTTCTTAATGGGGAAAACAGCATGCTTAGAATTAGCCAGCTGGACTCAGCTGAGATGGTCCCAATTTTGTTGGCGACATCAGAGCGTCACAGTCGGGCGCCTTCTTCCATCGCTCAGGCCTGCCCAGGGGGCTGACTCCGGCCGCGGGAGTGGCCCGGGCTTTCTTCCCGGCCCGTCTGCTCCGGGCTTCACAGGCTGGACGTCCACAGGGAGCTCGCGTGTGCTGAAGTCTTCCTCCGTGGTCAGGGGAACTCGGTGTAGGTCCAGCTGCTTCCTCCTGGGGGCGCTCTCCCGAGGCTGTCCTGGGTAGCAGTCAAGTGGGCGCCCTGTGGCTCCTCCTCTTTCTGTGGCTGTGGACGCCGTTGAGCACCGCCTACTTGGCCTTCGAAGCCTTTGCCCTGGCGAGGGGCAGGAGCTTCCTTCTATGCCTTCAGTGCCATCTTGGTGAAAGGGCTGCGCTCAGCTACTTTGCAAAAACCCCGTATGATCATCTCATTGCCCTGCGCAGACCAGAGCTCCCGTCTGCAGCCTAGGAGGCCCTGGGAGACCTGGCTCCTGCCACAACCCCAGTCTGTCCAGCCGTTGCTCTGTGGTGACCACCCTCTCTCCGGCTCTGGGGACTCCTGTCACCAGTGCCGTGTCTCCAGGGCTCCTGTGGTTGCAAGTTTGATGAGAACGCGACTCGGGGGAGCCTGGTGATCAACAGGAGTTGCTGGTCCAGAGAGCGAGCGGGCTGTCTCATGGACTCCAGGGAGGCACATGACCTTCAAGAAGGCCCTGGACCAGGAAGTGGACCAGTGCACCAGGGCTGCCCTAGCCAAGTGCCCTGCCTGTGTGGCTGAAACCACAGTTCGTTCTCTTCCAGTTCTGGGCAACAGGAGTCTGAGGTTAAGGTGTGAACAGGGCCGGGCTCATCTGAAGCCTCTTTCCTGGGCTCCCAGACACTGTCTTCTCCCTGTGCACCTGTAGCGGCGCCCTCTGTGCGTGTCTGTGTCCCAATCTCTTCTTAAGAGGACACCCGTCATGTTGGACTGGGATAAACACAATGACCTCATTGAATGTTGAAAACCACTTTATTTTTTTTTAAGATTTATTTAGTTACTTGAAAGAGTTACAGAGAGAGAGAGAGAGAGAGAGAGAGAGAGACACTCTTCTATACTCTGGTTCACTCCCCAGTTGGCCGCAATGGCCAGGAGCCTCCTCCAGGTCTCCCATGCGGGTGCAGGGACCCAAGGACTTGGGCCATCTTCCACTGCTTTCCCAGGCCATAGCAGAGAGCTGGATCGGAAGTGGAGCAGCCAGGACTCGAACCAACACCCACATGGGATGCTGGCACTGCAGGCGGCAGCTTCACCCGCTATGCCACAGCGCCAGCCCCGATCACCTCTTTAAAGACTGTCTGCAAACGCAGTCACACTGGGTTAGGATCCCACGTGTTAATCCTGGAGGACACGATTCAGCCCCTCTGAGCCTCCACCCTCACGCCTGCCTCCGCACCAGGCTCCATCCAGCTGCAGACTTGCAGAAACATGGCGGCCCGCAGCCACGTCTCTGCCAGCTCCCGGCTTCAATCGCTGGAAAGAAAAGATTGCTCCAGCCTTCTCGTCTGCTGCCTAGGAAGTCCCGCCTGAGGTCAGAGCGCTCGAGGTGGCTTTCCAAATTCTAAGTTTGCAGGAAAACGTGATGCAACACATGCCATTCTCCCCCCAACTTTTATGCAACCCCCCCCCCCGCCCCATGCACAAACCCGAATCCCTCATTTTCTAATCTTACAAAGTCCAGCGTTGGAGGCCAAATTCCACTCCTCCTCCCAGCACAATTGATTCCAAGAATGTTCCTTCCTAGCGTGGGCTGTCTTGCAGGACACGCCTCCCCGCGGCCTGGGTGATTTCCATTCCGAGCGAGCTGAGAAGATTGGGGTCTGGGAGGCAGACACTGCGCCGGAGGTGCCGGCTCCAGATGTCCGCCCCTCAGCGGGGAGACGGGCACAGGGTGCATTCTCGCCCGTGCTGCCCGGTCCCGCCCCAACCCTGAATCTCAGCAGCGGGCACACTACTCAGGTGCAACCAAGCCCCTTCCGTCACCTGCGCCCTGTCCCCTACTGGATTCTGGTTTTGTACTGCTCTGAGGCGGACTTTCCTGGACCCAGAAACCACAGGGAATCCATCAGCACCGGTGGTTGCTACGGACTGGATCTGCGTGTTGCCCTACCCCAGCACGCGGTATTCGAGGCATGGCTTGGGAAGACAATCAGGTTTAGGTGAGGCCATGGCTGCAAAGCCCCTTTGATGGGCTCAGTGCTGTCATAAGGGGAGACCCAGAAAGCTGCCCCCCTCTCCCTCTCCCTCTCCCTCCTTCTCTCTCTCTCCCATCTCCCCATATGGAGACAGCAAGGGGGCAGCTGTCTTAGCCCTCGGGGGGGAGTCCTGCCCAGCAAACAGCAGTGCGGGCCCAGACCTTCCAGGCTGCAGAGCTGTGATCGGCGCTTCGCGTTGGGCACTGGGTCCCCGGCACCTCCACTGTGAGCAGACCACAGGCCCTGGGGCGTTGTTCTTGCAGGATGGGGCGCAGCCATTCGTCCCGGGCTTCGGGACCTCGCTGGCCGCCCGCTGCAGGCAGGCTGAGGCTTCCTGGCAGGTGCACTGCCTTCATGTCGGCTTGCAGGGAACACTCAGCGCGGGAGGTCCTGGGCGGAACACACCGTGACTGTGTGCACCCTGAGCCTGGTCCCTCTGGCTGTCCCAGGCCCTGGCATGTGGGTACCCACACACGTGGTGTCCCTGGTCCCTCCCACGTGAATGTCTCGTGTTCCTCATACGTGGATGTCCCATCCATGTGTGATGTCCCCACCAACAGCCCCAAGAGCCTTCTCCCTGGGAAGCCATTCTGGCCACTTCTCTGTCCCTCCCTCCCTGCTTGCAGACCGTGCAGCCACCGAAACGTCCCAGCCTTGCCCACCTCGCCCGTCAGGGTTCTCCAGACCCAGAGGCCCCTCCGATCCCCGCGTCCCCAGGCCGGGTTTCTGGATTCCCTTCCTGCGGGGCTCGTAAGAGGCCACCTCTCTCCCCAGGAGAGCTCTCTCCTCTCCCCCCACGCGTGGCCCGCTCTCCCACGTCACTTTCCTCCTGCTGCCTCCTGCCAGCGCCTCGTTCATTCATATCCAGAGCAGTCTCGCTTCGGGAGGCGGGGCGTCGGCTCCAGCTCAGGGGGTGCGCCTTCCGGGGGCGGGGCGTCGGCTCCAGGAGTGCGCCCCCCCCGGGAGGCGGGGCGTGGGCTCCAGGTGTGCGCCCCCCCCCGGAGGCGGGGCGTGGGCTCCAGGTGTGCGCCCTCCGGGGGGAGGGGGCATCGGCTCCCGGGGTGCGCCTTCCGGGGGCGGAGCGTCGCTCCGGCTCCTGGAGTGCGCTCTCCGGGGGGGAGGGGGCGTCAGCTCCAGCTCTGGGGGTGCGCTCCCGGGATGCGCCCTCCGGGGGGCGGGGCGTCGGCTCCGGGAGTGCTCCCTCTGGGGGACGGGCATCAGCTCCAGCTCCAGGTGTGCGCCCTCCGGGAGGCGGGGCGTGGGCTCCAGCTCCAGGAGTGTGCCCTCCGGGGGGCGGGGCGTCGGCTCCGGGGGTGCGTCCTCTTGGGCTGCAAGTGCAAATAGTGCTGTTTATTTGGGTCTCCAGGTACTGGCGTTGTGGCATCGTGGGTAAAACTGCCTCCTGTGACACTGGCATACCATGTGGGTGCTGGTTCAAGTCCTGGCTGCCCCACTTCGGATCCCGCAGCCTGCTAACGTGCCTGGGAAAGCAGCGGAGACAACCCAAGTGTTTAGGGCCCTGCCACTTATGTGAGAGACCTGGATGGAGTTCCTGGCTTCTGCCTGGCCCCTCTCTGCCCATGGTGGGCATCTGGGGAGTGAACCAGCAGCTGGAAGATTTCTCTCTCTCTCTCTCTCTGCCTCTCCTCTCTCTGTGTAATGCTGACTTTCAAATAAATAAATCTAAAAAAAAAAAAAAAAAAAAAAAAAAAAAAACTGGTTCTCCACCCTGCCTCCAGGAGAGGGCACGTTCTGTTCATACAAGGATTATAAGAATCCTTTGCTGGACTTGTGTTGTCTGTCAACAAACCCCGCCCCTGGTGTGGGTGACTCTCTCAAGCTGGGAGCAGAGCTGACAGGGCCGACGGGAGGCCGCGTGTTAGGAGCCAGAGACCGTCCCAGGTCCCGTCTCCAGCTCCCACGTGTGGCCCTGGGGGCGTCTTCAGCCACGCGTGGCCCCGGGTTGGAACCTCATGCGGAAGTGTTCCGTAGCACACGGGACCCTGTCCCCTTCCGTTCCGGTGCCTGCAGACACAGCTGCGGAGCACAGGAAGTCCCAGGTGCTGCTCCGCCCATCCCACGTCCGAGCAGCGTCACCCACGAGCCCGTGCCTGGGCAGGTCCAGGCCGAGAGGCAGTGCCCAGCACGCAGGGACCGACCACCCGAGCCGCACAGGGACAGAGGCAGCCCTCCCTCCATGCCCCGCCCCTAGACACCCCCCGGGGTGGGGGGGGCCTGGCACTTGGGAGCCTTGGGCCCAAAACCACCCAAGAGCGCATGCGCTTCTGAAGCCTCGCTCCCCACCTGCTCCGCGGCCATGACAGAATCTCCAGGTCCCCGGGCCTGGGCTGAACTGGACACCTGCAATCTCGGCCCGCCCAGGAGAGACGGCCAGCAGAGGTGGGTCTGCAGCCCAGGATGCCCGCACAGCTGCCCTGGGGCGTGGCACCTCTGGGGACCTCAGGTTGAACCCAAGGGTTTCTGAGAGATCTTTAAGAACACGGGACTGCAGTGGACAGGCCGCTGCCGCTGTGGTCCCCGGGTCTGTCCTGCCTTCCAGTCTTCCTCTATGCCAGGCGACTCCAGGAGCCTCGATGGCCAACCGCACAGAGCCTCCCTCCCCAGGACTCCCCGCCCGCCCCTGCGACCTGGAGCTGGCCGCCCCACCCTCTTCTGCGCTGCTGCTCCGCCCCAGGAGCCCCCGCCCCTCCCCGACGGCTTCTCTCCCATCACAGAGTCCCCAGGGCCTCGGGACAAAGAGGAGATGGAGCAATGGATCCGCGGCGCACCTGCCCCGGAGAGAGGCACCCGCCCCCGGAGAGAGGCAGCCGCCGGGCACCTGCCCCGGAGAGAGGCAGTCACGGTGCACCTGCCCCGGAGAGAGGCAGCCGCGTTGAAGCCGGCCGGTGGCAGGCGGCTCGCTGCCCTCTGATCCTTGGCCCCGAGACAGTTAAGCTGTGGAAACCTCGCCGTCCGCCGCGCCGTGAAGCCGTTCCCGCTGCCCACGAGGGGCCCTGGCCGTGCCTCTGCGTCCCGCTGCCCTTCCTCTGGCCACTCGCTGGCTCTGCGCAGCCCCTGCTGGCGCCCCTGCCCGGCATCGCTACCACATGCCGGCTAAGAAATGCTACATCAGAGTCTCCTCAGTCAATCCGGAGGCGGCCACGCTGGTCCCCAAGGCCACGGCGGAGGAGAGGGCCTGTCTTAGTGCTTCCAGGACAGCTGGGAACCGCTTCCCTCGCTGGACTGAGGCTGCAACAGCCACACAGCAGCTATGGAGGTGACCTCCCCACGCCTGGGCTCCAGCGGGAGCCACACGGGAGCCGCTCAGCCAGGGTCCTGGAGATGCACCTGCCAGTCCTCCAGACCCGTCCCTCCAGGGGCGCGTCCGTGCTTGCCCAGCCACTCCCTGGCCTCTCCCCGACAAGGTCCTTTTCTCCCTCCTGGCTGCCCTTCCACCCGTCGGCTCCTGCGTCCACGGATCGCCCACTCCGACCTTCCACGGAAATGGAGGCGCATGGTGTGTGCTCTCGGGCGTCTGGCAGCATCTCAGCATCTTTTCTTTTTTAAAAAAATTATTTTATTTATTTGAAAGGCAGAGTGGCATGCAGAGTGGGGGAGGGAGGGAGGAAGGGGAGAGAGAGGGGGGGAGGGAGGGAGGGAGAGAGAGGGAGAGAGAGAGAGGTAGAGAGAGATGGAGAGAGAGAGAGAGAGAGGGAGAATCTTCCATCCTCTGGTTTCGCCATGTTGTGCCTGAGCACCTGCGGACGGAGGAGAGCCACATGCTGATAACATTTGCTGGTCCTTTATTGCCAGCAGTGGAGAGCGGGCTCATGCCCCAAAGAACTCTTGACCCCGAAGCCCAAAGCAACAGGTTTATAAAGCCAAAAACCACAAAACCAGGAGGGGACTACATGGTTACTAGGGTCAAGCTAGCCTAAAGTCTATGCAAAACTAACGTCAATTACAATCTTAGCAATTTCAGTTATAATCTTGACATTTATCCAGGTATTGGCCTAAATCATATGTGGGACATGGACAAATTACAATCTTATCATTAACCCAGGTGCAGCCTATCTGTTTTTAAGCTTGAGCAATCATGCCGGGGGGTTTCTATGCTTTGCCCAGTGTGATGTAGGGGACTGCTGCTGTCTGAGTGTTTTAGGTCACAGTTTCAGACCAGAGTCTCACGGGGGCAGCGGCGGGGGGGGGTGGTGCAGGGTGCTTTCTCAAGATGGAGTCTCAGGTGCTCCAAAATGGAGTCCCTACTGTCAAGGCATTACTTCATGTCCAAATGACTACAACAACCGGTGCTGGGCCAGGCCAAAGCCAGGAGCCAGGATCTCCAGCCAGGGTACCACATGGGTAGCAGGGGCCCAAGCATTTGGGCCATCTTCTACTGTTTTCCCAGGCCATAGGAGAGAGCTGGATTGGAAGAGGAGCAGCCAGGACACAAACTGGGGCCCATATGGGATGCTGGCACCACAGACAGAGGTTTAGCCCACTCTGCCACAGCGCCCGCCTCTCTCAGTTAAGTTGTCTCAATACACTTCACTGGTCCACTTTTGATGAATAGTCAGAAAAAAAAAAAAAAAAAAAAAAAAGGCTAGGTTAGCAAAAATGGCTCCATGTCGGGGCTGGCACTGGGGCATAGTGGGTAAAGTCACCACCTGTGGTCATCCCATATGGGCGCTGGTTCCAGCCCCAGCTACTCCACTTCTGATCCAGATCTCCACTATGGCCTGGGAAGGCAGTAGAAGATGGACTGAGTCCTTGGGCCCCTGCACCTGCGTGGAAGACCTGAAGGAAGCTCCTGGCTCCTGGCTGCTGGCTCCTGGCTTCGGATCAGCACAGCTCTGGCCATTGTGGCCATCTGGGAAGTGAACCAGCAGATGGAAGACCTCCCTCTCTCTCTCTCTCTCTCTCTCTCAACTCTGCTTCTCTGTAACTCTGCCTTTCAAAAAAAAAATGGCTACATGTCATAGAGAGACCTCTGAGGAAGACACCCAGAGCAGCAGGCACTCACCCTGATGGCACTCACCTGCCCACAGCCCCTCACTGTCATTGCAACCTTGGCTAATGCCACGGGGACAGAGACTGACTGGAGTCCCTAGTCCCTAGTACCAGGCATGGAGCCTGCGGGGGCAGGCAGGCAGTGTGCATTTGCAGGAAGGACGGAAGGATCAGAGAGGCAGCAGGAGATTTGAAGAGGGAGAAAAGATGGTCTTAGGGTCAGCACTGTGGCTTAGCGGGTAAAGCCACTGCCTGCAGTGCCGGCATCCCATAGGGGCGCAGGTTCAAGTTCCGGCTGCTCCACTTCTGATCCAGCTCTCTGCTCTGGCCTGGGTAAGCAGTAGAGGATGGCCCAAGTGCTTGGGCCCCTGCACCCATGTGGGAGACCTGGAAGAAGCTCCTGGCTCCTGGCTTCAGATCAGCCCAGCTCCAGCCGTTGTGGCCAAGTGGGGAGTGAACTAGTGGAAGGAAGACCTCTCTCTCTCTCTGCCTCTCTTCTCTCTCTGTAACTCTGACTTTCAAATAAATAAATAAAGATTTAAGAAAGAGAGAAAGAGAGAGAGAGAGAGAGAGAGAGAGAGAGAGATGGTCTTACATTCCCACTGAATGCTGCCTCTTTAGGACATCCTGTAGAAGCCGAGCCGTCCGATGTGGCAGCCCTCCTCCATACGTGGCTATTAAAATGAAAATTAATTGAAATGAAGACCTCAGTCCGGCAGCGCTAGTCATATTTCCAATGCTCGATAGCCACAGACGATAAAGCAGGCAGGACGTCCCATTGGCTGTCCCTAGAAGCTTCCCAAACGCCCGTGAATGTTCTGGGTTGGTGGGGGGGGGGGCGTGCTGGTGTTTGGCAGTGGCTTTGCTAAGGTTGTGGTGAGAAAACCAAGACCCCAAGTTTCAGAGCCTGCATATAATGCGGGCGGATCTACTTACATTTCTTCGAGCTCAGATAGCAAAGCAAAAACAGAGATACTTGGTTTGTCCGAATTTCAGGTGGTAAATTAATCTGACAGTTTCATGGACCTCCACAACACAAACTTGAAAAAGCCCGCTTGATGAATGACTTTTATTACTGGCAGCCCTAATCGGTGCTGGAACTCCCCCGACCCCGCCACAGGGCTCACATCAGACAGGCAATTAGCAGGCCCCGATCAGCACGGGGGCAGCAGGGTTTTGCTTCACAGATCAATCCGCTGACACAGTCCGGGTGAAATTGTGTCTTCCCAAATGCACCAGTTTAGTTAAGGATACAGGCACGCTGTAGGAAATGCGCTTTGCATTTGGAAAGGCCTTTGGCAGTCACGTGCACGCATTCTAGATACTATCTGTGTTTTACACTTACTCGGGCATGTTCCAGCCTCTCTCCTGCTCACTTTTGTTGGGTTACTTCTTGCTCGAAACCGGACTTCACTCCTGTCTCCCGCTTCTCACCCGTGCAAACCCTGAGGGAGCAGGGACCGCTCCAGTGCTAGGGTTCCTGCCTCCCACAAGGGGGCGCTAGGTTGCATCCTTGGCTCCTGGCTTCAGCGCCTACCCCAGCCCTGGAAACCACACAGCAAACAGAAAGCAGCAATCCTCTGCAGGGTGGCAGAGAGTTTGTGACGAAGAAACCAAGAGAGCCGTGTCCACAGGTGTCCTCAGCTTCCTGCGGTTGTTTATATCCGCAGACAGATGAGAAGTTTCTATCTATAGCTGCGCTTTATCGAGACACTTTTTAGCTCGAGATCTATCCCAAGAATTATAGGTAAAGTGCAGCGGACTTTTTGCAAATGGAAAGAACGTCTTTTTCATTTGATAACTCGGATATGCAGGTTTCTTGTCCAAACCCAGCCCTCCTCTTCTGTGGGGTGAAGCCAAACAATGGGGGATCGAGGCGGGGGTGCTGTCGTAAATAACTCCAGACGCAAGTAAACCCAAGGTTGCCAACATCAGACACTTGGCTTGCACCCATCGCTTTGGTTCCAAAGAGCCAGAGACACGCTGGTGACCTCTCCCGGTGGGATCCCCTGTGCCGGGCTGGAACCTCACTGGGATAAGATACGCGTAGGCCAACAGCTCAAGACAGAGCGCATGACCCGAGGTCCTCCGTGCCCTTGGCATTGCCCCCTTCCCCTGTGGTCGTTGGAACACTGCATGCATCCGTGACCCTAGAACTCCTGCCTGCCTTTTATAAACTGGCGTAAGTGACGGGTTAGACACCCAGTCCAGCGCAGACCACCTTGCCCTGGCACTTCCCCCTCCTAAGTCAAGGTCGGCTCCGCCCTTGGGTCACTGGACCCCACAACCTTGAGGTCATCCTCGATGTCTCTCTCTCTCAGTCTTTCCCCACAGGAAGCATGAAAACCCCTGGCTCCGACCTTCCTACAGCCCCACTGCTCTCGCCCGGAGCCCAGCGGTTCTCACCCCCGCTTGCCAATTTTGCCTGGCAGTGTACATATGGTACCAGGCAGAGGTACGGGGGCATCACACCGGCCAGTCACGGCTGGGCCGTGCTGGGCATCCTGCGGTGACGGGCAGCCCTGCCAAGAGGAGGTATTCCACGTAAGACGCCAGCAGCACCCCCTCCCAGGTGTGACAGCTCCCTCTGCCCCGTGGATCCTCTCAGCTGCCTCCCCACTGTCTTCTCTCACCTCCGATTCCCCACAAGGCAGTCTGAGTTCTCCCACTCGGATGAGTCAGCTCACGCCACCTCTCAGCCAACTCCTGTCTTGTTCAGAAAATCCAGGTCTTTCCGGTGGCCCACGAGTGCTTGCACAGTCACCACCCTGACGCCCCTCTGACCTGGCCGCCTCCTGCTCCCCCCACCCCAGCCACCCTGGACTCCGGGCTGTGCCTGGAATCCCTCGGGTAACTCCTTGTCCCAAGGCCTCTGCTGCTGTTCCCTGGGCCTGGGACACTTTCCCCACCTTCTCCGTGGGGCACATCCCAGGGAGGCTGCCCCCGCCACGTGTTCTCCCACCCTGTGCTCTCTGCCTCCCTTCCCCGTCTGACTGCCTCCATCACACTTGCCGAAGTGGGTTTACTCTGTGTTCCTCCTGCTTGCATGGGGCAGAGTCTGCCTTCTGCCGTTACAGCGTGAACAAGGCCCGGCTTTGTGCTGTGCCCACCCCAAGTCTGGGCTGGCCTGGAGCCGCGCCTGCACCGCAGGCACACAGCTCTCCACGCACAGCTGAGTGATGAATGAGTGCGGGCAGAAAATCTGTTCACCATGGATGAATCAGAATATACAAAGAGGAGGAAAAAAGGAAAAAAATAAAATAATCTCAACACCAGAGTTAACTACTTGGAACAATTTCTTAAAAGATTTATTGATTTATTTATTAGAAAGGCAGATGAGAGAGAGAGAGAGAGGAGAGAGAGAGAGAGTTGGACCATCTTCTGGTTTACTCCCCAAATGCCTGTAAGAGCTGGGGCTGGGAACTCCATCGGGGTCTCCCATGGCAGGTGGCAGGGACACCGGGCATGGAGCCATCACCTGCTACTTGGCAGGCGCATCAGCAGGGAGCTGGGTCAGCAGCAGAGTGGCTGGGACTGGAGCCAGCACCCCAGCATGGGACGTGCGTGTCCCCAGCCGCCGCTGCCCCTGCTGTGCCCCTGCCCCTGCCCCTGCCCTGGAGATCGGGTCAGTCTTCCTGCCAGCCCCTCTGTCTCTTTGAGAATGTGGCCGCTTTCAGCCAGAACTCACAGAGCTGGAATTCCGATTCTATCATTTACATACGACCTTGGGCGAGTGATTTAGTTTCCTCCAGTCTCCGTTTTCTCATTCTGGAATGAGACATGCACCTCCCAGCACCTCGGGGTGTCGTGAAGATTACCGGGACGAGGCAGGAGCGCACAGCAGGTGCCTGATGCGTGGTGGCTTCCGCGTGTGCCTTCTGCAGCCTGCGCTCGGGGTTTCTGAACATGACTGCGTGTGCGTAAGTACAAGCCCCCGTCGCGAGCGGGTCCGCGATGCCCCTGCTTGCCAGCCCCTCCTGATGGGTCACTAGGTTGGCCCTGAGCGTCTCTCCATCAGTGTTGAGCTAAGGGTCCTGCTCGTCACTGTTCCCCAGATCCGATTTCCATCTTTTTAAAAATCTATCTTTAATTCCATTTTTTAAAGCTTTATTTCATTTATTTGAAAGGAAGAGTTACAGGGAGAGAGGAGAGACACACAAAGAGAGGTCTTCCACCCTCTGGTTCACTCCGCTGATGGCTGCAATGGTCAGGACTGGATCGGTCTGAAGCCCGGAGCCAGGAGCGTCTTCCAGGTCTCCCATGTGGGGGCAGGGCCCCAAGCACTTGGTGCGTCTTCCGATGCTTTCCCAGGTGCACTAGCAGGGAGCTGGATGGGAAGTGGAGCAGCCGGGACTCAAACCATCTCCTATATGGGATGCCGATGCCACAGGTGGCGGCTTTATGTGCTACACCGCGATGCCAGCCTTCTATTGTCACCTTCGAGGTAGAAATACTGGGTCAGGTGTCGAAGGCTCCTGCTGTGCACCTAAGATGTTGATGACAATGCGGGTGAAATGGCATGAGTTCCGAAGGTGTGCTGCCGAGATCAGAGAGTGTGGAGCCGCAGCACTGGAAGTGACAGGGCGGGACAGAGGGCCTGGGCTCATGCCCCGCCCCGCTGGTGGCAGTCTCTCCCATGGAACGTCAACCCCCAGGCTCCCAGAGCCCTGGTCCCCAAACCCAATCCCCGACCGGGTCTGCGCCCCACCCTACCTGGAGTTTTCCCCAGGAGAACAATGAACCAGCTCCTTTACAATCACAGGTCCTGAGCCCCAGGGCGCGGGGTCCCAGGGGGGCAGGGCCGTTGCTCCAGCCACAGCAGACGCCAAGACACGAGCGCTGCCTGCTGGCTCTCGGCTCTCGGTCCACCCTCCTAACGACTAAGAGGGGGCATTCCTTCCTCTTAGCGCCTCCTCGGACCGCTGCATTTCTTGCTGTTCCTTCCACACGCACATGAAAGTCCTCGGGTGTCTTTGGGGAGGTGTTGGGGAATTAGGAGACTCTCCACAAATGTGGCCACCCTCAGGCAAGTTGCAAGAAACAGCCACTCATCACTTTAAAAGGCTTTAAAAAATCTCCCAACTGTTGCATTTTAAAGTAACTTAAAAAAATAAAAAGGATGCTCTTTAAGCTGCTGATGAGCTACCGGCGTCTCCTTCAGAGCCGTTCCCTGGGCACGTTAATAAACCGAGCTAAACAGAAGCGGGCTGCACACTCGCCCAGAGCGGCCGCTCCAGCTGCCTTTTGATTCTGAACAGTGGGGTCAGCGTAGCCTTCCCATCTCCGGGTCTCTGAGCCAACACACGAGGGGCTCTGCATCCCGGGCCCCTGCTCAGCCTCAGGCTGCCCTGGACTTCGCGTGCTCGGCCGTCTCTGGTCCCGCGGTCTCCTCTCCACTTCACCTCCAGCGCAAGAATCCGTCAAACGAGAGCGAGGGGCCACCTTGACGCCGGCCCCCGGATGACACTCAGCGTGGCCCTGGCCCAGGCGATGGCAGGGGACCCTTTACAGGAAGGGACAGAGTGGCTGTGTGAGGCTGCCCAGGGACAAGTGTGTGGCCCTCCTGAGACCCCGGAGGTCTCAGACCTTCATTGTTGTTGTGTGTTGGCTCTCTCTCTCTCTCTCCCTGCCCCCAGTCTCCTGCTGGGTCTCCCACGTGGGTGCAAGGGCCCAAGCACTTGGGCCATCTTCTACTGCTTTCCCAGGCCATAGGAGAGAGCTGGATGGGAAGTGGAGCAGCCGGGACTCGAACCGGCGTCCATATGGGATTTCAGCATCCCAGGCAGAGGCTTGGCCTGGTGTGCCACAGCACCGGCCCCCAGTGTGTTGTTTCAAGGCCACTGTGTTGACGGCAGCTGTGACACTGCAAGGATGAAGAGCAAGAAGACTAGGCTGGAGGGGTGAAGCGTGGGGTGGGAGCCGGCGGTGAGCTCCGCACCAGCCTGGCCCCAGTCCAACGGCAGAAATGAGACCGCAGTTTTGGGGACAGAGGATGGGGAAGGCGCCGGGCACGCCGAACGCAGGCTCTGTGGTGCTGTTCATTTGCTCACAGGGGAGAGGGTGCACTCGTGTTTCCGGGGGCAGGAAGTACGTGTTATAGTGGACGCACCGCCCCATTGACCGAAAGGGGGCCAGAGCCAGAAACACCATCTCAAGTGCTGACTCGTCCCCTGGACTGCATCCAGGACAAGAGGCCACCTCCGCGGGCCTCTGGAGGGCACCTGAGCGAGGCCTTAGAATCAGAGTTAAGGCAGGCGCGGGGCTGAGCCGGCCGGGGCCAGTGTGAGAAGCACAGGGACCAGACAGGCAGGAGGAAACCTGGAGGCCACAGTCCCTGCCTCTGTGACACTTGTCCTTGTGTTGCTTGTCCTGCTCAGCTGCCTGAGTGGTCCTGAGCCCCACCCAAGAGCATGCGTTCCCTGGACGAGTAGAGGGACAAGCAGCCGCCAAGGAGCAGTGAGAGTGAGACCCGCCCTCGAGCTGTGCACCTGCCGGCTGACAGCACAGCCAGCCGGTGTGAGAAATGACCCACAGAGGAGTGGGCCGTGGTGCCAGCGACACCCCAGCCGGACCTCGCCAGCGAGGAGCAGAAGAGAGAGCGGTTCCTTAACCTCTGCGTTGCTCTGCTGGGTCTGTTTCGGCTCGGCCTGGGGGTCCTGCGGGCCAGCCCGGCCCCAGGCAGCCGTAACTGACATTTGCGGAGAACTTGGCAATCACAGTGAGGGTAGCTCTTTCCCACAGAGGGCCATGGCCTTCGGCTTCCCCTCGCCCTTGTGACGGAGATGGAAACGGAGGCACGGATGCCGCAGCGGGAGAGTCCCAGTCTAAGGCAGCTGTCCGTGTGCAGCCGCTCCGTCGGCGACAGGGCCTCTCTGCACCGCCACAGCCACCAAGGACGGCCACGAGTGCCACGCGGGCCTGAGTCTCTGCTCCCACCCCAGCGATGGTCGCGGGTCACTGCAATCCTTGGTCCTCTGAGTGACCCGGCAGGGCCACAGCGCCGGGGCAGTGAGCAGTGCAGTCTGGCTTGAAAGCGGTGAGCCTTGGCTCCACTGGACAGTGTTTAGTTCTATTTTTGAATGCAAGGGCGAAAGGTGGCAACTCAGTTCACTTAAGGCCCTGCAGAGGGTGGGAAGGAGACTCCAGGCCCAGGCAGCAGCGGCTCTTCCAGGGTTGTGTGCTTGCCCCAAGCCAGCCGCCCACTCTCTCGTCTGGTTCCCCTCCCATCAGGAGCACCGGGGAGGTGACCATCCCCCATATCACCTCCGTAACAGGCACCTCCAGCCACCAAGACTGTGCAGAGCCCATGGCACCCAGGAGGAGAGCAAATGTGGCACGCTGGCCTTCCGTCTTCTCACAAGATCTTCCATCTGCTTGGTTCACTCCCCAGATGGCCACAGTGGTTGGGCCCGGGTCAGGCCAAAGCCAGGAGCCAGGAACTCCGTCTGGGTCTCCCACGTGGGAGCAGGGCCCAAGCACTCGGGCCGTCTCGGCTGCCTTCCCAGGTGCATTAGCAGGGAGCTGGATAGGAAGTGAGGCTGCCGGTCTCAAACCTCATGTGGGATGCCAGCGCCGCAGGCTGCAGCTTAGACCTGCTGCGCCACAGCGCAGCCCCGAGCAATCGCCTTTAGCCCAGTCTCCACGTTCCGCGTGGCGCGCTCTCGGCTGTGTACGTCAGCGTCAGGTGCGCCTACAGCCGTCCAGGAAGCCACAGTGTTCACAGTGCTCAGGAAGTCACAGGAGAGGTTTGTGTGGGGCTGGCGCTGTGGCGCAGGGGCTAGGGCGCCGACATCCCACGTAGGCGCCGGTTCAGGTCCCGGCTGCTCCACTTCCAGTCCCGCTCCCCGCACAGGAAGTGGAGGGGCTGCTGTAGGTGTGGCTTGCCCAGAACGCGGGGCTGAGCTCCAGGCACCCCCCCCACCCCGTCTCGGATTAGGAGGTGGGTGTGGTGCTGTTGCTGTAGCTTTGACTGCGTGGACAGAAAGGCCACCGTGAGAGAGCAGGGCCACAAGACAGAAGGCGCATAGTCTCCAGACGCCCTCTCAGCCCAGAGCCCCAAACCCAAACCTCCTACCTATTTCCAGGAGTGCATGATGAAAGACCACCGTGTCTCAGCTACTGTGTGTTCAGGGTGTTTTCCGTGCGGCCGTGGGGCCTGGGCTCTGTTGGTACAAATGCCGGCAGAAGCGCACAGCGACTCCAACACCGAGATGTCTCCCTTCCGTTGGCTCTTACAGATCTGTGACCAGGACACTGGGCAGCAATGGGCACCACGAGTAGTGACGGACTGAAAGACCAGGTGCCTGTTTCCACAAATCTCAGCCCTCCAGGTCCCTGGGGAGGGCCTCTCACTGTGCAGGCCGTGGAGGAGGGCAGGGGGCGGCACTGCCCGAGCACAGACTGCCTGACTCTCTGCACCTTGCATCCTGGAACGGAGGGAGGGCGAAGGTACCTCCACCCCAGCCTGAACCAGGAAACAGGCTCCAAAAGGCTTGGTTTGCCTGAAGTGAGTGAGTGTTCGAGGGTCAGAATTAGAACCCCAGTCTGTACCCCAGCAGTCCCAGCTGCTCCACTTCCGATCCAGCTCTCTGCTGTGGCCTGGGAAAGCAGTAGAAGATGGCCCAAGTGCTTGGGCCCCTGCACCTGCGTGGGAGACCCCGAGGGGGCTCCTATCTCCCGGCTTCAGATCTCCGGCCATTGTGGCCATTTGGAGAGTGAACCAGCAGATGGAAGACCTCTCTCTGTCTGCCTCTCTCTGTCTGTAACTATATCTCTCAAGTAAATAAATACAATCTTTAAAAAAGGAAAAAAAAAAAAGAACTCAAGTCTGCTGGTATCCATGCTGCTCCTTAAGGCAGAAAAATCCAGAGAACAGCACTGGGCTGGCCCACGCAGCAGGAGCACCGCCCACTCATGTCAGAGTGCCGATGACACCAAAGCAGTGGAAGGACCCACACATTTTCCTGGGGATACACCCCCCTCGCCCTGCTCACCTCCACTTCCGGCTGGGGGTCAGGGTCAGGGTCAGGGCATGGTGTTCCCCGCCCACAACATCAGCCGCTGAGACCACGCCCCTCATCCCAGCTCCTGGACGCTCCCTCCCCATCCTGGGCAGAGCCTGCTTCTCCAGTGGGATGGGGCAAAAGTCTGGAGCCAGACTTGGTCACCAAGGCAAGAGCAGGACACTGAACGGCCACCCAGCACTGGGGTTCTAGCCCGGGTCCTCACTGCCCTCAATCTTGTGTCCCAGAGGGAGAGACAGGCAAGCAGTCAACGCACACATATTGTGGGAGGGACTGGCCACCCCTACAGAGAATGCCTCTGTCAGGACACCTCGCCTCAGCCAGAGGATGGAGCGAGCGTGCCGAGAGGGGCCGGCAGAGAGGGAGGGAGCAGCCCCCAGAGGCTGGGCAGCCCCAGGGTGAGGTGCACGCTCTACTGCTCCTGCCTCTCCGCCCATGGCCCCGCAGGGACAGGACGGGCTGCCCTCTCTCCCCCGGGACCAGCATCACGGAGCTCATGGCCATGACGGGGAATGAGGCAGGACACCGAGACCACGCCCCCAGAGCGCCAGCTGCGGACTGGGGTCTCGGGAGCTGGGGACGGGGAGCAGAGGGTATGCAGGTGCAATGCCTGGAGAAGTCCTGTGCGAACCCTCCTCCCTCACCCCCACACAGCCGGCCCCCACCCTCCCCTCCGCCTCTGCTCTGCTCTGCTCCGCTCCGAGTGTGGCTCCACCCCGCAGCACCTGCTGCCTGCCCAGGCCCGACGCCACCCGACCCCCGCTTTCCCTCGTTCTGGAAGTCCCTTCTCTTGGGTGCCCTCGGGCCTGTTCCTCAACTGCATCAAGCAGGGGGCCTGGGAGAGGGCCTGGAGCAGCCAAGGGCAGAATCCAAGCACCACAGCCCATCAGGTGTGAGCCAGGCCGCTGAGGCTCCCAAAGCGCAACCCATCCCGGCTCCAACACTCCCCGCTGATGGCCTGCAAGGTTTGGGATCCGAACAACATCCTTTCTCTCCCTCTCTCTCTCTCTCTCTCTGGATGTAGACAATACCTTACTGAGGTTCTAACTCAAAGCCCACAGAGGGCGCTAGGTCTCTGTCTCACGGGAGGCTGACTTCCAGGCCACGGCACTTTCACCAGCGCACGACACCCACAGGGACGGGCACTGGAAAACAGCCTTGGCTTTCACTGCCCCTGCAGTGTGGGGAGAAGACACGTCAGCTCCCCAACAGGGCAGGGGAGCACCCCGAGGGCCCCCACATGCGGAGTCCACGTAGGCACGGGCTCCCACACTGGTTCTCAGACACACAGACAGATGCGAGGGTGCAATCGGCCAGGCCCATGAAGACCGGGACGGACGGCAGCAGGTTAGAGCCTGAGAAAGCCGACGGGCCCCTGGTGGGACTGCAACACAGGCACCATGGCCGTGTGGCCGCCCTGTGTCCAGGAAGAAACAGGTGTGGCAGCCTCTCTGGACCAGGGACAGTTAATATCCCTGCAAAACAGCAAACCGGCCGGCGCCACGGCTCACTAGGCTAATCCTCCGCCATGCGGCGCCGGCACACCGGGTTCTAGTCCCGGTCGGGGCGCCGGATTCTGTCCCGGTTGCCCCTCTTCCAGGCCAGCTCTCTGCTGTGGCCAGGGAGTGCAGTGGAGGATGGCCCAGGTGCTTGGGCCCTGCACCCCATGGGAGACCAGGAAAAGCACCTGGCTCCTGGCTCCTGCCATCGGATCGGCGCGGTGCGCCGGCCGCAGCGCACCGGCCGCGGTGGCCATTGGAGGGTGAACCAATGGCAAAGGAAGACCTTTCTCTCTGTCTCTCTCTCTCACTGTCCACTCTGCCTGTCAAAAAAAAAAAAAAAAAAAAAAACAGCAAACCAGCTAAGGGACGCTCGGGGGAGAGGCTCCATCCCTGCGGGCCAGGCAGCCTCCACCCCCTCCACCAAAAGCCACCAAGGTCAACGGTGTCCCCAGGCCTTTCCAGAGCCAGGGTGTAGATGCAGCATCACCCTGACCCTCCCTGTCCGGCGGCAGTTCGACAGCTCGCTGTGGGGAAACATGGGGGCCGGTCCAAGCCTTTTTGTTCAAAGCACAACCCCGTGCGTTTCGCCCTGGGGGGATCCCTGTGGGATCGCTGCATCCTGGTTTTGATTCATCCCTCCTAAGGGAGACCCCCGTGTGAGCTCACGCACATGGAGTTTAATGCCAGCCTCCTGCAGGCAGAGAAGCGAGACGACCGAGGTGCACGGATGGCGGTTTCCGCTCCCGATCCACCCCTGCAGTGCCGGGGCCCGGCACACTCCGGCAGCTCAGGCAGTGTTGGGGATCGTGTGGGAGGAGGACACGGTGAACCGGTGCACAGGTGCGTAGATGGGTTGACAAGGAAATCCCTGGTCTCTCTCGGCACTCCAGGCTACCCTCACTGCTCTCCCGTTTGTGGGCAGGGCCGTGGAGTTTAACAAGTCCCTGTTCTCGGCATCCCACGTGTCCCTGTGTGTCCTCAAGTTAAGGTCAAGTTCCTGGAAGGCCAAGGCCGCAGAGACTGACAGTAAAGAACCTGGCAGGTGGAATCCCAGCTCTGCCGGTACTCGCTGGAGGGGCCTGCACCAGGAGCTGAAGGTACCTAGCACCAGTTGCCGCGAAGTCAGGCGGGGGAGCTCTCTCTTGTACCTCCCTCTCCTGTAGAACTGAACTGGCCAGCGGAGAGCTGAGGACAGACCCAGCCAGTGGCACACCCTCGGCACACGCTTGGTCGCTGCCCACCTGACCGTGCTTCTGCCACCACTCCGCTGCTGCTCACGGTGGTGAAGCCCACGGAGGCACGCGGCTGAGACTTCACCACCGACTCCGGGCACTTCGCTGGTGCCATGCCCCCTGCGCCCACGTTGCTTCCGACTCCTGGTCAACATTTCAGGCCTTATCTACCTCCTAGCTCGGGTCAGTGCAAACACTGAGCCAGTGCTCATTAAGTCATTCCATGAATGTTTTATCTACTAGGAACCACGGTCGCAGCCGTGAACAAAACAGCAGAAACCCTGCCCTTTGGGAGGCTCCACGGGAGAAGAGGGGACAGAGCTCACAGAGAGAAATGTCAGAGGCAGCCACTCTGTGAATCTGGCGGGTGGAATGACTTTTGTCTTGGAAGTTGCAGAAGCAAAATGACCGCGGCTGTCCATCGACGCCGCTCCCACGGCCTGGCTCTTTGCTGTACTGTTTAGTTCATTCATTGCAGTGACGAAGCCTTGATGCCCCGACTTCCCTCTCTTGAATACCCCCTTCCTCAGGTCCTCTCAGCCCCTCCCTCCCTCACCTCCTACTCCAGTGCAGCTGCTAACAACGCGTGTGTGTGCCAGACCTCAACAAACGTGGAGCTGCGAAGCCCTCTGCGCCCGTGCACTGCGTCCCTGGCACGAGCCGGGATCCTGGAGTTGCAGCAGGCGCGGCCTCCCCTGGGGCTGTGGCGCTCATCCATCAGCCTTGTTGATGAGGACGGAGAGGGAAGCGTCCTCCAGGTCTGCCCTCTGAATGTAATTTATTGTGTCCTGAAAGGAAAGCGGTGAGCGGTGATAACACAAATGAATCGTGATGGATGATGCTGGGATTTCAGCTTCAAAGAACCATGCTTCTAAGTCAGTAAATCCTTGCCACGGTAAGGAGGAAGCCCCCACAGCTGTGCCACTGGGGCTCCTTCTGAAAGCCCGGCGTCCATCCGAGTCCCCTGGGCAGTGCAGATCTGTAACTACAATACAGGAGGTAGTAGAATGAGCACGCCGTGCACCTGCTGCATGGACTTGAACCCAGACCCACGGCGTGGTTCTGGGCCTCATCCCCTCTCGTGTTGGAGGGCATTCAAGCAGCGCCATACTCGCGGGTTTGCTGGGACAATATGATGAGCTGCTGTCTAGAAAGCAGTTGGAACGGCCCCGGAGCGGAGTCAGGGCTACACTGGAGCTGACCCCGTGTGTCGGGATGGGTGGTGAGGTTTGCCCTCTGCCAGGCCCTGAGCTAAGCCTGCTTGTCTGTGGCTCTGGACAAGGGACACTGTGCGTTCTGAGTCCGCCTGAGTTTCTGACATTGTCCTTGTCCTTATTCACACTTGCCACGGGTGTCTTCTGTTTATTTACTTGCATTTCTAATTGTGTGTAGAAAAAAATACTTAAAACTCTAGCAAGAAACCCTCCCAACCGATTGTCGCGGCCGTTTTGGAGTGACAGGCTCACAAGAAACACGGCTTTCTCCCTTCTATTTTTCTGCGTTCTGCACATCTCTAGGACCAACTACGTGCGTGTGTGTTTACAGAGGAATGCATAGAACGGAGGAAGTGCAGCTGCAGTCCATCCCCCGCGTCCTGGGAGAACGTAATCAGCCTCAATCGGAGCTGGCTCATCAGCAGCCAGGGCCCAGCGCGCCACATCCGGGACCAAGCCTGGTCTTGCTCGCACTGGCTGGGGACTCCCAGGTCCGTGCGGCTCCCTCAGTTCACGGGAGGAGCCTGCGGCACACACACCCTGCCCTTCTCTGAGAGGATGCACGCAGCGCAAGCCATCGACAAGTGGAAGGGAAATAAACTGCAGCAGAAGCGACAGCCCCTCCCAGGGCGTGAGCACGAAGGCCGGGTGGGCTTGGGGTGACGCTGTGCCAAGGATCACCCCACTCCTTAGCAGCTACCGGGCAGGACGTCTCAACCAGGCTTGCCAGGCATCTGTGGCCAGCTGGGGGGCTGGCGGGGGCTCAGCTGGGTTGGCCGGAGCCCCCCGGCCTCTCGTTCCCAGCAGGCTGGCCCTGGCTGGACCCCGGGCAGCTGTGTGACCACCCTGCAGTCCTAGCTTCACCCTGACACCTCGCCACGGCCGCCTCGTCCCAGGAGCATGGATGGCAATAGTGCAGAGTCATGTAATGAAGGGCAGATACACACAAGGGCTGGAAAACGGTGGCCCCGTCTGCGGTGAACCCAGCGCAGGCTCGAAACGCCATAGCCCTGACAGTCCCAAGGGCAAAGGTGAAGGCCATCTCCCTGTTGTGGCTGTCCCGAGACAGGTCAGGCCCAGGACGCTCATCAACACAGACGCCAGGAGACACTCGCCATGCTAATCAAGGGCAGCCCGAGACGACATCGGCCACCACATCAGATCTGACCCCCTCCTGGGGGCTTCGCCCAACCCCGTGGATGCTCTTGATATCTCATGTCTCCAAGGATCATCACACGGAGCCTGGCACTGCTTTGGAGCCCAGAGAGGCGGCTGTAGGGGCCCAAGATGACAGTGGCCTCAGGTGCCCCAGGTGGCTGCCAAGGCCGCCGACCTCAGCTCTTTTCCAACGTGATCAAGATCAAACGTGGACAATTCTTCTACAGCTCCAAAAACCCCTATTCAAAGCTGTGTGCACACTGCCAGTGCCACCACGTGGGCCCTGCCCGGGGACAGACAGAACCCGGCCGGAAACACAGGAACGGGCAAACGGGAAAGTTCAAACGGCTGCGTTGTTCTCCCTTTCCCGAATGTTCCTGAACGCCGGGCTGCACCGGCTCACAGCAGAAGGGAAGCTATGTAAATAAGTGGAAAGCTAAGATTAACGAGCCTTTATCTTCAACAGCGCACACAGAGCACAACAGCGAAACTCGCTTTGTCTTTCCATTCGGTAATCCTCGGGGCTGACAATGAAACATTCAAATGCCAAGACACACAAAAGCAGTTCAGAATTGCACTTGAGGAAGAGTCATGCGACTCCACTATCATTACCTAATTCACACAAAGTACCCGAAATAAGCGGTTTTATCTTCGTCTTGAGATGCTGCTACTGAGCGCATCTCCGTGAGTGTCTGCTGGCGCGCGAGGCCATCGCCGTGATTCGAAACAAACAAACAAATCGTGGGAGGATCGCGGTGGCTGCCCCTTCTCCGGGTGGTGTTGCATGCTCGCAATGAACGTATCAGAAGCCAAAACAGAAAACCCTGGCTCACCAGGGCTTTAACTGCGACATGTTTCACTTAGAGTGCGAGCAATAAAGGCGACTTAATCCAGGAGCCGGGGGAACGTGCGTCTTACTTTGCTGTCCCGCGTGGAGCCCAGAGCTCTTCATTTTAATCACAGGCTTGAGAAAACGGTGCCGTGTGATCTGACTCACAAAGCTGGCTGTGGCTCCAGCCATCCTCGGTGCCCGCCTCTGCCGCACACCCCTCCCTTGTAACATCAGAAATAAGCAGAACTGGGGCCGGCACCCCATAGGGGCGCCCGTTCAAGTCCTGGCTGCTCCGCCTCTGATGCGGCTCCCTGCTAGTGCGCCTGAGAAGGCAGTGGAAGATGGCCCGAGTGCTTGGGCCCTGCACCCCTGTGTGGGAGACCCGCATGGAGTTCCAGGCCCCTGGCTTCAGCCCGGCCCAGCCCTGCTGCTGTGGGCATTTGATGAGTGAACCAGCGGTTGGGAGACCTCTCTCTCTCTCTCTCTCTGTTTGTCTCTCTCTCCCCGTTCCTCTATGCCATTCTATCTTTCAAATCAATAAGAATAAATTTTTGAAAAAGGAAAACTGGCCAGCACCGCGGCTCACTAGGCTAATCCTCCGCCTGCAGCGCCGGCACACCGGGTTCTAGTCCCGGTCGGGGCACCAGATTCTGTCCCGGTTGCCCCTCTTCCAGGCCAGCTCTCTGCTGTGGCCCGGGAGTGCAGTGGAGGATGGCCCAGGTGCTTGGGCCCTGCACCCCATGGGAGACCAGGAGAAGCACCTGGCTCCTGGCTTTGAATCTGTGCAGCACCAGCCATGGCGGCCATTTGGGGGGTGAACCAACGGAAGGAAGACCTTTCTGTCTCTCTCTCTCTCACTGTCTAACTCCGCCTGTCTAAAAAGAAAGAAAGAAAGAAAGAAAAAAGGAAAACTTTGGGGCCAGCGCTGGGGCGTAGCAAGTAAAGCTGCTGCCTGCAGTGCCAGCAACCCATGTGGGCACCAGTTCGAGACCCGGCTGCTCTACTTCCCATCCAGCTCTCTGCTGTGGCCTGGGAAAGCAGTAGAAGATGGCCCAAGTGCTTGGGCCCCTGCACCCATGTGGGAGACCTGGAAGAAGCTCCTGGCTCCTGGCTTCAGATCAGCTCAGCTCTGGTCACTGTGGCCAACTGAGGATTGAACCAGCAGATGAAAGACCTCTCTCTCTCTCTCTCCCTCTGCCTCTCCTTCTCTCTCTGTAACTCTGACTTTCAAATAAGTAAATCTTAAAAAAAAAAAAAAAAAAGGAAAACCATAAGTGGAAGCATTTCGTGTCCATGCCATGCTGATTCTTTCAGGTTATTTTTGCACACTTTCTTTTGAACATTTATTTATTTGAAAGTCAGTTACAGAGAAAGAAGAGAGAGATAGAGAGAGAGAGAGAGAGAGAGAGAGAGATCTTCATCCCCAGGTTCACTCCCCAAATGGTCACAATGGCAGGGACTGAGCCAGGACAAAGCCAGGAGCCAGGAGCTCCGTCCAGGTCTCCACACTTGTGGCTAATGCCCAAATACTTGGGCCATCTTCCACTGCTTTCCAGGGCCCATTAGCAAGGAGCTGGATCGGAAGTGGAGCAGCTGGGACTTGAACCAGCGCTCACAAAAGATGCAGTGTCACAGGCAGCAGCTTGCCCAGGGCACCACAAGGCCACCCCTTTTCTTTTATGTAGACAACAACATGATGGCCATCCCATGCATACATCTAATCACCGTGCTTCCCTAGTGAATTTCAGCATGCTTGGATGAGAGCATTTTTGAAGCTTCTGCTGGATTTTGGAAAATTGACACCCAGAAATCTCACACTGATTTATTCTGCTTTTGCCACTCTAGTTTCTTATAATTTCAAGATTCGAAGGGCTCAGACCCACGGGCACATCCGGGTCAGCACAGGGAGGGAGGGGTGTGACCGGTGCTTGGTGTCCCCTGAGAGCCCGCAGTCAAAGCTCATGGACCTGGTGTGCTCGGTGCAGCAGCAAACGTGCAGACCTCTGAGAGAGGAGTCCTGACACTTCTGCTTGTGCGCTGTGTCCCCCTGGGCAAGACACTTGACCTCCTGCCCCTTCCCCGTGAGCAAGGCACCCTGCCCCGTGGTAGGGCCCAGGTGAGACTGCCTGGGAAGCTCCGGCAAGGATGTCCTCGCTCAGTCCTGCCCGCCCCCCCAGGCGGCCTTGCTGGATCCTCAGTTTGAACGCACCATGGATACTTCTTGTTTTCGATGTGCGAAGTCTCCGATTGCGTTCTCCTTTCTGCCACCCTGCCAGCCTCCCCTCTCCTGGAAGGCGTCCCAGCAGCTGCCTGCACGTGGTGCCCGGGAAGCTCAGGCCAGCAGCCTGCGGTGTGGGAGGAGCCGCTCTGGGAGAAACGGCCGCCAGGGTCCGCGCTTGCTCGCGGAGCTGAGACCCCCAGCAGCAGCAGAGTCGAAGCCCGGGAGCTTTCAGCTCTGTTTATGCAAAGCCGTGAACTGCAGTTTGAGCTGCCATTCCGGTCCGTTTGAAACCGTTTGATGTGTGAGTTTGTGATCGACTTCTGACCAAATACCCTCTGCATGCATGATTTATTTGGGTTTTGGGGTGGGAGGCGGAACTGGCTCCCCATTCGTTAGCGTATTCGTGCAGTGAGCATTCCCCTAGCACTTGCTGCGCGCTCGTGCTGAGGCAGGAGATGAGCTCGGGGTGAGTAAGAAAGATGTAGCTCTGCAGTGAAGACCAAACCACAGATGGGGAACGAACGTGGTTGCACCGTGGATGAGGATGAGAGCACAGGAGAAGAGAGAGGCGCTGTGGTGCAGCGGGTAAAGCCGCCGCCTGCAGTACCAGCATCCCATATGGGTGCCAGTTCGAGTCCCGGCTGCTCCACTTCCCATCCAGCTCTCTGCTGTGGCCTGGGAAAGCAGTAGAAGATGGCCCAAGTCCTTGGACCCCTGCACCCACGTGGGAGACCTGGAAGAAGCTCCTGGCTCCTGGCTTTGGATCAGCCCAGCCACTGCAGCTATTTGGGGAGTACCAGCAGATGGAGGACCTCTCTCTCTCTCTCTCTCTCTCTCTCTCTCTCTAATTCTGCCTTGCAGATAAATGAATAATAAATCTTTTAAAAAAAGAAAAAGAGAGAGACTCCCTGGACAATGTCTATCCAGAGAAGCTATTTGGCAGGTGGATGAACCACCAACCCGTTCCTAAGGAGTGACTGGTAACAAACAGAAGAGTGACGATCTGTGGCAGATGGCGCCTGCCACAGGTCTGCCGTCAATGCCACTCCTGGGGCCACCACTCTCCATCAGGTGGTGGGGTCACCGTCCCGTCCGATTGCCCCTGGGCCGGCCTGCGTGGCTGCCTTAACCGACGGGGCGCATTAGGAAAGGTGCCGCGTGTCCTTAACGGACGCCCGCAGAAACTGACGACATCTCTCTGTGTGGCAGCTCCCTCAGGGAACCCAGCCAAGTGGAGGTCCCAGGGGAGAAGAACAGAGCCCCCCACACCCTCCACCTCGGACCTGGGCCCTGGCGGAGGTGACGGCAGCGCAGCTGGCCGCGGGAGAGAGCCATCGGGAGGGATTGCTCCAGCTCTTGGTCAGGCCGCCTGGGTGAGGCCGCGTGGAGCAACGTCGAGCTTTGCCCCGACCCCGGGTGCACCAAACAAGCGACGGCCGATGGCTTCCGCCACTGACGCCTGGTCGGTCGCACGGCAATAAATTAGCAAGGACAGCGGCACGGGTGACAGCTGGCACCGCAGGCCAAGGCCAGCTCCAGCGGGCTGGTGCTATGGCCCTGCGGGTGGGGAACTCCGTTGGCCATCATCTCGCTCTCCAGAGAATGCAGAGGGGACTTTAGGCTTGGTTCCAGATGCAATGGAGGTGGTCAGGAGACTGGACGTGTGGCCTGGCGTGACCGGGTGCCTTTTCAAGGCCTGCTCTGACGCCAGGACCAACCCCACCAGGCCAGCTGGGACGCTACGATCCCCAACTCTGCCTTACGCTAGGCTGGAGCTAGGGCGTAAGAATGCGGATTCTGAGTAGGTCTACAAAGATGAGCATATGCGAATGGCGGAACGCGGGGATGGAAAACAGGCAGGTGTCAGAAAACACCCAGGGGCCGGCGTTGTGCTGGTTCCTGTCCTGGCTGCTCCGCTTCTGATCCAGCTCCCTGCTAATGCTCCTGGGAAGGCAGTGGACGATGGCCCAAGCACTTGAGCCCTGCACCCACACGGGAGACCCGGATGGAGTGAGTTCCAGGCTCCTGGCTTCAGCTGAGCCCAGCCCCAGCCATGGCGGTCACATGGAGAGCTCTCTCTCTCTGTGTCTCCCTCTCTGTGTCACTCTGCCTTTCATGTAAAATAAAATAAAGTCTTTCAGAGACCAAAAGAACTCCCAGGTTCCTGGTGTGAGAATCTTGGGGTGCAGCGCTCCTGCGCTGATGGGAAACAGAGGAGCAGGTGGGGATAGCCGACACATGCCATGGGGACACCTGGGCTTGGGACTGGAAGCCACCCCGGGATGGGCATCCAGTAGGTCCTCGGATACACAGCCTGGAGGTCTGACCTCGGAAGACAGATCTCGCCAGTAAACAGAACTCCAAGGTCATCCTACTCTAGGGATGATGTGTGCAGCCTTGAACATGGACGACCTAGGCCAGCGAGAGGGGGAGGGGGGAGCTCAGGACTGGGGTGCGAGTGAGCCCCGGGGAGGAAGGAAAGGAGGAGGAGGAGGGACAACCAGGACAGCAGAAGAGAATTGCACCAGTGTTCAAGGTTGCAGTAGGGCTCAGGAAACTCTGACGACAATGACAATGAGGGCAGAACACAGGGGATGATGGGAGGAGGCCTGACCGGGCAGGGAAGACCCCTGCTGACCACGGCCGGCTGTGAGGGCCCCGCTGACCCCGACCGGCCACGAGGGCTACTTTTATGTCAGTGTGGCTGGGCTCAGGGGTGCCCAAGGAGCAATTGGAACGCAACTTCCGGCCATGTCTGTGACACGGTAGCACTTGAATCCGGGGCCCGAGTGAAGATGGACAACTTCAGCTCAGGGGTGGCATCGTCTACTCCACCAAGGGCCTGAGGACAGCCCAGAGCGGGCAGAAAGGACCATTCCTCCCCCGGCAGCAGCGGGGACAGCCGTCCTCGCCTCAGACCAAAAAGAAATGTTATCTTTCCATTCCACGCTCCACACGGCTTACACAGGACCTTCATGCACACTGCGCCCTGTTGGCTCTGTTCGTCTAGGTCATTCTGACTAACTCCAAGGCCGTGGGACGCAGTGGGGGTTGCGTGGCCGAGCGTGGACCCTCGGGGAGCAGTGACCGTGCACAGAGACAGGAACCACCGAGATGTTGGGTCTCCTGAGTTGGGGAAACCAAGGATGGACGTTCACTTAGGAAACATCGCCCAGTAGGAAGGAGCCAGAGGCCCAGGTTCTAGGAGGCTGTGCAGGGAGGAGCTCAGCACAGCTGAGCTGGGACGCGTCTCTGAGTGCCAGTCGCCACCCACGGCCCCAGGATCCCGCTAAGGGCGGATGCAGGGGTGGACCGCAGTGCGGGATCTCCCCTGCTCACAACTCTAACGGCTGGGGGAGCCCGCGGGCAGGGGTGGGCAGGGCAGAGGAGAGAAAGCTCCTTAGTGGGACACAGTGCAGGACCAGAGCTGTGGTAGAAGAGGCGAAGCCTCCGCCTGCGGTGCCCGCATCCCAGTTCAGGTCCCAGCTGCTCCACTTCTGATCCAGCTCCCTCCTGATGGCCTGGGAGAGCAGTGGAGGACGGCCCGAGTGCTTCGGTCCCTGCACCCACAGGGGAGACCCGGAGGAAGCTCTTGGCTTAGGATCTGCTCAGCTCCAGCCGTTGCAGCCATTGGAGAGTGAACCAGCAGATGGAAGACCTCTCTCTCTCTCTCTCTCTCTCTCTCTCTCTCTCTAACTCTACTTCTCAAACAAATAAAAATTTGAAAAACTGTGCATGGGTTTCAGCTATTTTTTGCATCAAAATGAGCTCATTTAAAAGTTCCTCTTTCTGCGAGTTTTGGAAGTGCCCTCACCCAGGCGGCCCCCATCTGCCTGGGGTTGATTCCGGCACCCGCACAGGTGCCAAATCCACGATACTCCAGTCCTGATTCAGGGCAGGGTTTGCAGAGAGCCCACGCACACTCGCTCCTGTATGCTTGGCGTCCTCGCCGCCTTCCATGCCAGCTTAATGCGAGGTAAAGGCTCTGCTTAGGTAAACTCCACTGTCTAGGGAGCAATGACAAGGAAAAAAATGTCCAGAACATAAAGTCCGGGGCCGGCGTTGTGGCGCAAAGGGTTAAGCTGCTGCCCGTGACGCCGGCGTCCCAAATGGCTGCAGGTTTTAATCTCAGCTGCTCCACTTCCCATCCAGCTTCTTGCTAACAGTGGAAAGCAGTGGAAGCAGTGGAAGATGACCCCAGGTCCTGGGGACCCTGCACCCACATGGGAGACCTGGATGGAGTTCCAAACTCCTGGCTTTGGCCCGGCTCTAGCGGTCACGGCCATTTAGGGGGATAGAAAACCTCTCTCTCTCCCTCCCTTTCTCTGCAACTCCACCCTTCAAACAAATTGAAAAAAAAAATAAAGAAAAAAAAGAGCTTACGTATACAATTTTCTGTTCAAATGTGTTCAATGTTTTGTGTGCATGCATGAGGAAATGGGGGTCTCTGGTGTACATCTGGCGTATACAAAGTTGACATAAAAGTCAGCCGCTGTCTAACCATATAGCTGTGGATAGATAGCAATTATGCCCAGCTGCACTTACCAGGGTACTTCAAAAGTTCATGAAGGGGCTGGTGCTGTGGCATAGTGGGGAAAGCCGCCACCTGCAGCACCGGTATCCCATATGGGCGCCCGTTCTAGTTCCGGCTGCTCCTCTTCCAGTCCAGCTCTCTGCTATGGCCTGGGAAAACAGTAGAAGATGGCCCAGGTCCTTGGCCCCTGCACCCACGTCGGAGACCCGGAAGAAGCTCCTGGCTCCTGGCTTCAGATCAGCGCAGCTCTGGCCGTTGTGGCCATCTGGGGAGTGAACCAGCAGACAGAAGACCTCTGTGTGTATGTGTGTGTGTGTGTGTGTGTGTAACTCTAACTTTAAAATAAATAAATAAATATTTTTTAAAAAAAAGTTTATGAAACACTTGGGGTCCCAGCTGCTCTGCTTCCAATCCAGCTTCCCTCCAATGCACCTGGGAAAGCAGCAAAAGATGGCCCAGCTACTTGGGCCCCTGCCACCCACAGGGGAGACCCGGATGGAGTTGAGGTTCCTGGCTTCAGTCTGGCTGCCTGGCTGGTGCAGTCATTTGGGAAGTAAACCAGCAGATGGAAGCACGCTCGCTCTCTCTCTCCCTCTCCCTCTCTCTCTCTAACTCTGCCTTCCAGATATCTTTTAAAATCTTTTAAAAAACCAAAGTCCATGCAGTGTTTTGTGCCTAAAATGCATTTTTCACAAACTTCCTGCGGCCCCTCATGTCAAGCTCTCGGCTCACAGCACGTACTCCACGCATGTTGGCCCATCAGATACACGCACGCATGCACACGCGTCTCAGCAACCTGGGTTTTTCACACGTAAGAAATTTGGAACTAGCAACGGCGTTCACGCCTGGAAGAACTAGTACTTTCAGGCCAGGGGGAAGCTCCCGGGCCAGCGAGGACACAGAACCTGCAGGTGCGTCTAACCGACGCTGGCCTGCGTCCTGCAGACGCCAAACAGAGCTTGCATTCAGCGGGCGCCCGGGCCTGGCTGGACAGCGGGGTGGCCTTGAAACAGCCAGGCCTTTCACGGCCTCGGATGGTGAATCCAACGCCTGTGTGACTCCCCGGGGCTCGGGGAACGCGCCTCTGGACTGCGTGGCTGTAGGTAAACCTTTTTTTAATGCAGATATCAATTTAGGAAACAGAAGGGCATCTGGGGTCCCCAGTGGGTATTCGAATGAGCCTCATGGTTCATGGCGGCGGGGTGGGGGCAGGATGCGTCACACACCCCTCTCTGTCCTGGGAGCGCCCCCTCCTCTCCCACCCTGTGCTCACCGTCAGACAGTGAGGAAAGTGGGGCACTCTTCTGTGTCTTAAACGACTCATTTATTGCAAAAACAACCGTGTAACAAGCGACATGAGCCATCATTCTCCTGAAAGGAAGAATTCCCCCTTGATCCGCACATACCAAGAAATCAGAATTTTTTTAATGCTATCAGTGCTGCTAATTTGCTAAACATTTCTGATGGTAGCGCAGGCCCTGCCGGGGCTGTGTGAGCTCCGGGACCCGCCCTCTCCCACCCAGACACAAGAAGCAAACCGTGGGATGCCAGGCTCGGCGGGCTGGGCCCTCTGCTAGACACGCAGGGCTTGGTGCCCGGCCTGGTCCCTCCCCGCCAGGGGCATTGCCATGGCAACGGGAAGGAGGCCAGCAGAGGGGCTGGGAAGAGGGCACCGTCACGGCGAGAGGCCAGGGCCTCGCGGGTCCGCGTGTGCGCGGAGGATGCAGCTGCTGCCTTTGTCTCTGGTGAATGAAGCCACGCATTGTAGTTCCTGGGGCACTTTCCCAAAAGTGTGTCGTGAGAAAGGGGCAAGACGTTCGCGCGCTGGGCGCAGGGAGCAATCCCACGGCCACAGGACTCCCCGGGCTCCAGGGCGCTCCTGGGCAGCGCGCAGCCCAGCCTCGAAGCGCGCGCAAGGAGCCCCCCCGCGACGGCGCGCCCCGGAACCTGCAGCCCCCCGGGGCTTCTCCCCTACCTCTCAAGGCCCCTGGCCTGCCTTCCTCCACACGCCTGGAAAACCGTGAAGCTGACGGAGGCAGGGCTGGGGATGGAGACACTTGCCCTCGCCCGCCCAGCCCACCGCGCCGCCCTGCGATGCCCGGGGACCCCCAGCCTCGCCCAGCTGCTTTGCCTCCCAGTGTCCATGGGAGCCCGGACAGCGAGGCAAGGCGGCCTGGGCCCAGCTCTCAGCCCTCCCTGGCTCCGATCCGCTGCCGCCTTCCACCCAGGGGTCCCCGGCTTCCGCTGCACGTTAGAATCTTCTTCCAAGTGCGTTGCTTTGTTTTCAGCCCCAAGCACCAGGCTTCGTCTCAGAACGCCCAGCACCGGCACAGGTCCCCTGGTGAGCCCCGCTACGAGCCCTGGGCGCAGTCGGAGGACACGGGTCTCAGGGCCGGAGGAGTTCCTTTGCATCTAAAAACTCTCGAGCCCAAACTCTGATTCACTGGTGCCTCTCCACTGTGCTGTCATTTATGACCAGAGAATTTTCTGGAACCAGCACACCCAGCTTGGATGCAATTCCTCTGCACGTGGCTGCAGCCCACTCCACACAAGCCCACGTGAAGTCCGGAGGTGGGCGCACAGGGCCTGCGTGCTGGCGATCCTGGGCCACCCCCAGGTGCTGCTGCCGACCATAGGGAATAGATGACCATTTCAACTAGATTCTAATGTATAGGAATACAGAAACAAGTCTTCATTTTAAGCTACAAATTGATAGGTGTACATGTATGTAATTTATATATATATAGGTATATATATATATACCTATATATATCAAAAAATAGGAGCCAGTGCTGTGGTGTAGCAGGTAAAGTCGCCTCCTGAAGGGCTGGCATCCCATATGGGCAATGGTTCGAGTCCCGGCTGCTCCACTTCCCATCCAGCTCTCTGCTGTGGCCTGGGGAAGCAGTAGAAGATGGCTCAAGTGCTTGGGCCCCTGCACCCACGTGGGAGACCCAAAGGAAGCTTCTGACTCCTGGCTTCAGATCGGTGTAGCTCCAGCCATTGCAGCCAATTGGGGAGTGAACCAGTGGATGGAAGACCTCTCTCTGTGTGTGTCTTTGCTTCTCTCTTTGTGTAACTCTGACTTTCAAATAAATAAATAAATCTCTTTTTTTTATTTGACAGGTAGAGATACAGACAGTGAGAGACAGAGAGAAAGGTCTTCCTTCCGTTGGGTCACCCCCAAAATGGCCGCTACAGCCAGCGCGCTGTGCCGATCTAAAGCCAGGAGCCAGGACTAGAACCCAGCACCCATATGGGATGCTGGCACCGCAGGCGGAGGATTAACCAAGTGAGCCACGGTGCTGGCCCCTAAATAAATAAATCTTAAAAAAAAAAAAATCCACTGACGCCGCGGCTCACTTGGCTAATCCTCCACCTGTGGCGCCAGCACTCCGGGTTCTAGTCATGGTTGGGGCGCCCGTTCTGTCCTGGTTGCCCCTCTTCCAGTCCAGCTCTCTGCTGTGGCCCAGGAAGGCAGTGGAGGATGGCCCAAGTGCTTGGGCCCTGCATCCGCATGGGAGACCAGGAGAAGTACCTGGCTCCTGGCTTCGGATCAGCGCAGCGCCCCAGCCATAGCAGCCACTTGGGGGGTGAACCAATGGAAAAAGGAAGACCTTTCTCTCTGTCTCTCTCTCTCACTGTCTAACTCTGCCTGGAAAAACACACACACACACACACACACACACACACACCTCTGTGTACGTAGGAGATCGTTGTTGTACTGGGAATGGGAGGAGAAGGTGTTGCAGTCGCAACAGCGGATCAGGGTTTAGCCAGCACGTCCGAGAAGCAGCTGTCGTGGCCGGAATAAAGTTCCCAGGACACGAACAGGAGCAGGTCCGGCCTCTGTGGCTCAGACGCCAACTCCAGAGGTGTCTGCAGGGGCCTCCCGGTGAGCTGGCTTCTTCAGACCTTCCTCCGGGGTTCGCATGCTCGCGGGCACCAGGCAGCCCCCGGCTCCGCACCTGCTCTGGGACATTGTGAAGGCAAAAACGGGCTTCCCGCTGTAGCGGCGGCTTGGCAAGGTGGCTGTGTTGGGTAAAGACGAGATGCAGCTCCTGAGCCTGCACAACTCCTAGGGGACAGCGGACCCTGCACCTGTCCGGCTTCCGTGCTGGGGCACTGTCTCAATGTACCCCACGTCCGTGTGTCCACCACTCACACGCACACGTCTATAATCCGATCTGTCTGAAGCCCGGGAAAGAGAAACACGAGATTCATCACCAGCTGCCCAGCACTAGAACTGCACACGCTGTAGGCATGGAAAAGGCTGGATAGGAAGACGACGTGTCCGTCAGCGTAGCCCGTCCACGATGGAATATTATTTAGCCATGAAAAAGAGCACGCTTGTGATCCATGCTACCAATGAACGAACCTGGAAACATCACACCGAGTGAGGTGAACCCAACAACAACAACAACAAAAGGCCATAAATTATGTAATTCTGTAAATGTGACAATCTACAGAGACAGAGACGGGGGGGTAGGTGAGTGGTTGCCTAGGGGTGGGGCGGAGGTGCTGGGTGGGGCACACGGGTTTGCTGTGGGTGGTGAAGCTCAGAATTGAGGCTGCTGATTGGTGGTGAGTGCATGCAGAATTGAGGTGATTGGTGGTGAGCGCACGTCGCCGAATGTGCTAGAACCTTTGCTACGCTTCAGTGGTCGAGTTGTGAGCTTCATAAAAACGAATAAACAGATAAGGAGTGGACGGACAGCCCACCTAGGGCCGACAGCATTTCCCTCTGCTGGTCACCACTGCACTTTCTGTAGCCACTCTCCAAACACAAAGTAGAGAATCAAAGGCCCTGTTACCCTGTTCTCACAGTGGTCCTCAGAAGCGATCTCGGGAGGCGGGTCCACAGCCGAGAGGGGGGCTGGGAGCGGGGATCCTGTTCCCCACCTCCCGCTGCTGCGGTGCACGGAGCCTCATATCACGCACACTCACACAGGCGGCGCTCGGACTTCCCAGCGGGGCCCAGCGTCTGGGTTTTCGAAGTGCGCACTCCATCGGCACTGGATGGTTTATAACTGCGGGCCGTCAGGCCAGGAAGACCTCGGGGTTGAGGGATTTAGTTCTGACATCTCTCACAAAGGCTCAGGAGGTTTGGGGAGCTCCTTCCCACAGAATTTCAGCCCATGGCCCCCTCCCCCTCTGCCTGGCTTGCTTCTCTCCTCTCTCCCCACGCACCTCCTCCCACGGCGCAAAGTTTGAAATTGCCTTCCTGGGTGGCAGAAAATTGAATGTGTTGTATTCCACATTCCTCTAACTCTCCTGTTTATAGTAAAAAATGTATGCTTGGTCCTGCAAGCTCTGGTACTGAATATTTAAATAAAGGCTTTGGGAATTCGGAAAAATACATTGTATCTTTCTCTCCAGCGCCTGGCTCTTGCAATTCCACGGGTGGCTTCCCCAGCTACTCTCAAGGCTGAAACAGGCATCGAGAATCTGGTTTTCATCATTGAAATCTCAACTTGGACTTGTCGCTTCCTTCGCACCCAATGACGGAAAGTCTGATCTCTCTTGAGGGCTGTGCCTCTGACTGGATGTTTAGCAATGATGTACGAGAAAGAATCGCACAGAACCAGGTGCACATCTGAAACTGGCTAAGGGAGGCCGGCGTTTGGTTCAGCAGTGAGGTGGCTGCTCACTCCCAGTGCCAGCTCCCTGATAATGTAGACCTGGGGGGCAGCAGGGGATGGCTCAAGACCTCAGGTCCTTGTGCCCGGCGCTGTGGTTTAGCGGGGAAAGCCACCACCTGCAGTGCTGGCATCCCATATGGGCGCTGGTTCCAGTCCTGGCTGCCCCACTTTCGATCCAGCTCTCTGCTATGGTTTGGGGAAGCAGTGGATCATGGCCCAAGTCCTTGGGCCCCTGCACCCACGGGGGAGACCAGGAAGAAGTTCCTGGCTCCTGGCTTCAGATCAGCTCAGCTCCAGCCATTGTGGCCATTTGGGGAGTGAACCAGCGGACGGAAGATATCGCTCGCTCTCTCTCTCTCTCTCTCTCTCTGCCTCTCCTTGTCTCTGTGTAACTCTGACTTTCAAATAAATAAATAAATCTTTAGGAAAAAAAGAGAGAGCTCGGGTCCCTGCCATCCACGTGAGAGACCAACATCATGTTCCTGGCTCTTGGCTTCAGCCTGGCCCAGCTGTTGCAGGGACTGGGGAGTAATCCAGCAGGTGAAACAGCTGTCTCTCTCTCTCTCTCTCTCTCTCTCTCTCTCAAGTAAAATTTTAAAAATATTTTTAAATACTCAATGCTGCCTTTCTATGGCAAATAGCATTCGCCCTCCGGTACAAAGCACTGCTTTGGTGCTATGGCTTCCAGGGAGCACAGACACGTGGCCGAGCGCCCCCCATGGGTGCACGTGCACAGTGTCAAGCATAGGTAGGGGATTTGCCGACGCCAGGTCTGCGTGGCCAAGCTGCGCTGCCAGCCACAGTGGCGCCTTCGTGTCCGGGAGTTGAGACGATGTTTGTGAAATGAATTTGTGTCGGAGAGCGAACAGCGAGCCAGCCCCTTGCACTCTTGGAGGTGGCCTCAATGCCCACATCTTGGCAGTGGGCGCTGGGTGCATGGGAGCGCTTTGAAGTCCAGTGCTACCCCTCGGCAGGCTCCGATCCCACATCCTTCAGGGCAGGGCTCGGTTCACGCCTGCAGACTGGGCATTATGGACCTCCTCTGGCCCAGCCAGGCGGGAAGACTGCAGGGGGGACGCTCCCTCCCCATGCTGTGCAGAGTAACAGATGAACACGGGCAAAGGCACTGCCTTCCGGGCCCCAGCCAGGCTCCCGCGGGACAGAATCAAGCCGGTGCCCGGCCGTGTTTCCATCTGGAAGATGAGCCAGGCTGGAGCCCACTCCTTCCCTTGGCCTTGTTCCTGAAGCCCGGGAGGGCCCCCGGCTCTCCTAGGCCATCCCCAGCAGACCTCTCTTACTCCCACTCCATACTCTGGACAGAGACTTAAAGGGCCAGTGCAGGTGCACCTGCCCTACCTGGGTAGCCCCCTCTGGAGGACAAGACTGATCAGATGCACAGAATCCATGGGTTTTGGGTGGACACTGGGAGGGGGTGAGGGCTTGGGATCCTAGGGTGGTCCTGGAGCCCCTACGAGGCGTGAGCATGGCCGAAGACGCCGGGCACCATGGGGGTGTCGCAGGTCCCTGACAAAGCAGCGCCTGCCACAGCCTCACCAAAGGGTGACATCAGCCCTGGCTCTAGACGAGAGTAGGGGTCCCAGGAGCCTCAGGCAGCTTCCCTGACATGACCCGGAAGCGCTCAGGCCTGGGCACAGGTCCCGAGGGCAGCGGGCTGGGGGGCAGAGCTGGGGGATGGAGGAGGTGGTGTCACCAAGGCCAAAAGCTGTGGAGAAGGAGCCAGGCAGAGGACGAAGCTCACAGGCGAGGACCCCACAGGGAGCCCGGGCCCAGGCTGCCCTTCACAGCTGAGAGTGGGGTCACCCACCCCTCCCCCGACCCCAGAGCCCTCCCAGGGACCGGGGTAGGAGGGGGATTGGAGAGCCTGAGCCACAGCCCCAGACCGAAGACACCTGCAGCTGAGACTCAGCTTCTGTGGGACCGAGAAAATCCTGGTGACCCAGAGTGACCGGCATGATGGCCCGAAGACATTGTTTAAATGACTAAACTCTGCTAGGATGTAAACTAATGCCAAGTCCACGTCATGCTCTGCCCAGCTCAGGGAGATGTCTCGGGGTGGCGCGGCTCCCAGCTGCAGGTGCCGGCTCACCTGCGCGTCACCGGAGCGCCAGCGCCGGTCCCTCTCCCTCTGCAGCCCTGCTCCACACCTTCCGAGTGGCCCTGGCCGTGCCATCTCGCTTCATCCTCACGACAGCACGGACACGCAGCCTGGCGGGGGCACGGGCACCGGCCACAAGTGGAGGATGAAAGCCACCTACAGCCCACGGCAGATGACCGCCGCGCAGGACCCCACGAGCCAGATTTTCCGTCTCTGTTCTCTGCACAAGCTGTCTTCAGAACCTCCCGGTCTCAGGCTCGGCTCAGTCGCATGAATAAATCACAATGCCAACTATGCATCAACGTCGGGCACCCCGCACCGAGTGCCCAGGGGCCGCACGGCCACGGTCAAGGCCCCGGGTGGGACGGTCAAGGCCCCACAGCAGCCGCCCGCGCCGGCCTTCATCCCCCTCCCCTGCCCCGGCCTGGCTGACAATAGGGAAGCCAGAACAAAGAGCAGGTTGGGGCCAGCTCTGGCCCTGGGCGATGCTTCCCCCTGCTGGCCAACCTGCCTCCTAGCCAGGAAGTGACGGATTCTCCGAAAGTCTCCCCTGCTTCAAGAGGGCTCACTTCCTCAGGTGAGACCCCTGGGCCCCGGGCCCCACTGCAGAGCTTTCGCTAAGGGCCTGGCTTCCTCGTTCTCCTTACTCCCACGCAGGTGCGGCAGGTGGAGGGCAGGGCCTGTGGAGGAAGCTGAGCTGAACCTGCAGGATGCAGTCCCTGACCCCAAATCCCAGCCAGGAGCTGCCCCTCGGATACGCACCTGAGTGGGACAGTCAGCACGTGGCCGTGACTCCTGTACAGTGGCAGCGGCTGATGGCAGAGGAAGCTACCGACCCCACCTTGCCTCCAACCTCCAACTGGTGCTCTTCTTCCTTCATGGGCCGGGGGGGGGGGGGGGGGTCTCTGCAATGGAAGGGAAACTGCTTACAACACTGCTGCTTTGTCTACCTCGGCCAACAAAGGGAGCTTTGAGACGGGTCAGCGGGGCCCCGTCCAGCTCGCCCCGCGCCTCCTCTAAGCCCCTGTCTCTGCAAGCTCACAGAACCACAGGACGCCCTGTGGCATGGGAGCCCCAGGAGCAGGACCAGGCAATGATGCGGGAGTGAGGCTGAGGGAGACAGAGGGGCCGGAGCGGGATGGGGAACAGGGCGAGGGAGAGCAATGAGCAGGCAGCATGTTCCTGGGTCATTGTCCTGAAATCCAAGGCTTCAAGGTCATGGTCGCTAACTGAGTGTAAAAGCTGCCGAGTGGACTTCCCTCGAGTCAGTGTCTGGGTAACTCGCTGGTCCCATGGAAGGCAGGGGTGGGGATGGAGACGGAAAATGGGGTTCCCACCTAGTGGGAGCTGCCCCTCCCTCTTCCCCGTCCCTCCCTTCTGTGCCCCGTGGGGTCATTCACAAGCCCTGTCCCCCTGTATGTAGCCCTGGTGAGAACTCTCACAAAGTGACCACTGGGGGCCATTGTTCTGCTCATCTTTCTCCACCACCGACCACAAATAAACCCTGCGATGGAGCCGACCGCTTTGCTGCATTAATGAGAAAGTGAGGGGCTGGCGCTGTGGCGCAGCAGGTTGAAGCTCCAGTCTGCAGTGCCGGCATCCCATGTGGGCACCAGTTCAAGTCCCGGCTGCTCCACTTCTGATCCAGCTCTCTGCTGTGGCCTGGGAAAGCAGTGGAAGATGGCCCAAGTGCTTGGGCCCCTGCACCCATGTGGGAGACCTGGAAGAAGCTCCTGACTTCAGATGGGCACAGCTCCAGCTGTTGCAGTCAACTGGGGAGTGATCCAACAGATGGATGGAAGACCTCTCTCTCTCTCCCTCCCTCCCTCCCTCCCTCCCTCCCTCCTTCCCTCTCTCTTCTCTTTACTTTTTCTATCAATCTGCTTTTAAAAAAAAAAAAAGAATTCTTGCTATTGTTCCAGCTGTGTGGAGAACGGTTGGAAGGGAGAGGAGGCACGGGTATCTGTCCAGGTGGGACGAGCCCAGCTTCCCCTGGGTGGGGCTCGTAGTGGGGACTGACGGGGAGGGCACGAGGCTGACGTGGGCAGAGATGGAGGCAGCCAGGGGGCGAGCTGGGCTGCAGCAGCCGCGCACGGCCACAGGGGCGCAGCGTGTCTCCCAGCTCGTCTGAGGTCCTCCTGGATGTGAGGGTCCTGGGTGACCCCCAAGAGGAGCCCAAGGGCCCCAGAGAGGCAACCGTGCTGGGCACAGAGCAGGCAGGTGGTCAACGCAGCTGTGTGAGTTCAGGTGCGAGAGGCCTGGGGCCGGACGGGCGTCGGGAGACGGTGCAAAGCCTGTGCCACAAGGCCTGCCGCGGTTTGTCTCCTGCCCTCGGCAGTACCACAGGCACTGAGGCTGCTAGCTGCTCACCATGCAGCCGTCTTCCTACTTCCTTGGTAACAGACCCCTCAACTGTCCACGTCCCGGTCTGTCCGGCTAGGGCCTGCATTCCCCCGCATCCTGGGCAAAGCGGATGGCTCAAGGGATGCAGGCCGAAGTTGTTGAATGAGATTTCTAAGACAGGAGACTTTTCCCTGGGGAACTGACTCTGCGAGGAGACACATACACTTTAGCTCTTCTGCCTTCTTGATTTCCTTCCTGGAATGTAGGCCTGATGGCTGGAGCTGTGGTGGCCACCTTGGACTATGAGCTAACCTGTGGACAGAGTCACACACTAAGATTGCAGGAATAGATAAAACATTCTTGGTTCTCTGATGGCTGCGAAGACACCACACCCACCTGGGTGACCGCCAGGCTTCTCTGATGTGAAATGATAATTAAAAAAAAAAAAAACTGTCTCTACATTGTGTAAGCCACTGGTGCTTATATTTTGTTGTTTATGCAGCCAGAATGGCCGGGGCAGGGCCAGACCAAAGCCAGGAGCCAGGAGATTCATCTAGGTCTCCCAGGCCATAACAGAGAGCTGGATGGGAAGTGGAGCAGCCGGGACTTGAACCGGTGCCCACAGGGGATGCTGGCACTGCAGGCGGCGGCTTTGCCCCGCTACACCGCAGCGCTGGCCCCTTCTTTGCAAGTCTTGACCTGAGCGCAGGGCGTGTGATCACCAGTGCCTCCCCGCGGACGTCCGGGACCCGCGAGAGCGCGCTCACTCCACCACAGGGAAGACATCCAGGAGCGGTGTTCAGCCTGAGCGAGCCCTGACAGCTGCAGCCACTGACGACAAGGCAAGGACATGGCCGGACATTAAAAAGCACAGGTGTGTCCACTGCCGTCGGCGCTCCCTGAAAACCAGCTTCGTATGAAAAGCCCGTGCTATTCCCAGGCGCTTTGGGCCTCCCACTCTTCTAGAATTCTCTCTAAGGCGGAAGGTGGGGGCTGCCTGGAGGCAGCGGCACTTCTGGCTATTTGGTCCTGTAAGAGCCGTCCTTTGGCAAAGGCCTGCAATGGAGCTGCTGGACGCACCTGCCCGCTGGGCCACCTCCCTCCCCACAACGCCCTCACAGTGGGGGCAGGGATCATGGACAGGGAGTCGGGGAATTAGGACGAGCACATGGGCTGGGTCAGACTGGAGTCCCGTGAGTGGGCGCAGCCCCAGGAGTGGCCGGCGTCTCCTTCCTCCCGGGCTAAGGGACATTGTCCACTCTTGGCCGCTTCTGTTGCTCTCTAGCGGCCCCTTGTGGTGCTGGCGGCGATCTGCAGCCCAGTGCCTCTGCAAGAGGTCTGAGCTCTGAGAACCGGCAGCTTTGAACGCATCGAAAGCCTAGTCCTGGGCATTAGAACTTTCTAGATCTCGCCAGAAAGGCTCGCAGTCACCAAAGGCGGCACTGGCTGTGGCTCATTAGAAACGATCGGGCTGGGAGCCTCTCCATGTCTCCCGCGTTAACCAAACGTTTAACAATACCCTCCTGTGTGCCGCCCGTGACTGCGGCTCAGCTCAATAAATGGACACAGTGTCACGGTCGGGAGCCAGGCAGATGGAGAAGCACCCTTGGTGCTCTGGGCAGGCAGCAGGCCGGCGGGCCAGGGCTGGGATGGAGAAGACGCTGCTGCAAGTGGGAGGGCACTCGCAGGTGCAGCGTGGCGCGTGGCTGGCGTGGGCACGGCCCGTCTCCTCCTCCCCACCCACTCTGGAGCCCCCCTCTGCAGCCCTTCTTGAGGAATTCCTGATGTAAGCCTTCCAGCTGTCGCTCAGGCGCCCACTGGACCCTGAGGCCCCTGGCACAAACCTCACCTCCTCCCTCACAGTCCATATGGGCCCCACCGCCCTTGAACTTCTTTACGCTCCTCTAAAAGATGGAACTACTGCAATCACTCCCGGTGATTGTCAAAAGGCTTATTGAGGGGCCAGTGCTGTGGCATAGCGAGTAAAGCCACCATCTGCAGCACCGGCATCCCATATGGGCACCGGATCGAGTCCTGGCTGCTCCACTTCCTATCCAGCTCTCTGCTGTGGCCTGGGAAAACAGTAGAAGATGGCCCAAGTCCTTGAGCCCCTGCACCTGCGTGGGAGACTGGGAAGAAGCTCCTGGCTCCTGGCTTTGGATCGGCACAGCTCCGGCCACGGCAGCCATTTGGGGAATAAACCAGCGAATGGAAGATCTCTCTCTCTCTCTCTCTGTCTCTCTCTGTCTCTCTCTCTCCCTCCCTCCCTCTCTGTAACTCTGCTTTTCAAATACATAAATAAATAAATCTTTTTTAAAAAGAAAGAAGCCTCTGTGGAGAGGACTTCCTGGTGTAAACAGGTGGGTGGTTTTGATCGTCTCAGTAGGCGCTGTCCAGGAGCCCCGCCACCAGCACTCAGCCTTTGCTTAACTCTGTTGTTGGTTTATAAAAACGTCTCGCCCAACTTGAATTGTTATTGCTGTAAACGCAATGATGCAGGAACACGAGAGCAATCGAGGACAGTTTGGGAAGGAAAAAAAAAAATAAAGCCTTCCACAGAAAGGAGATGGGGAACAAGGGGGAAATGGCCTTTTCCAGCAGCAAAATATTATTGTGAGTCCAAAAAATGGCAGAGTGTCCACGGAGCCCTCTGCAGTCGCCAAGGGCGAGCCAGAAAATCTCATCCAAGCCCACTGCAGAGGTGGAGCCCGCGAGAGTGACATTCCAGACTTCCCGGGGCGTTGAATGCTCACTCCACTCGGTGCCCAATGAGGCAAGATCGGTGGCAGAGCTGCGACCTCCTGCAGGCCAGGGAGGTGCCTGGGGTGCAGAATTGAGGGACCCTCAGGCTCCTCACTCTGGGAGTGCCCAGCATGGCCGTGGGAAGGGGCATTTCAGATGCCGTGGCCATGGAGAAGCTCCGTCGAGTGAGGAGCCCTCAGCCGCGGTGACGTCACCTGGACGCAGGGGACGGCGTGCACCCTCTGTGCCCGGCCTGGTCCTGCGCCAGGTAGCTCCCAGCAGAGCAGAGCCTCAGCCTTGAATTTCAAGAGAGGGGAGCCCTGCACAACATGTGCCTGTGCAGACCAGAAGCGGAAGAAATTCCAAGCCTTGGTGAGGTCTGAACGTGAAGCCACGCGTGACAAATCGGCGTGTCTCACGACAACAGCCGCCACCGGAGAGACCCAGCCATGGGCTGCATCCCAACTCCGCTGAGCAGCAGAAGCCCCCTGCCTGTGGGATGTCTTTCTTTGGACTCGTGCACTCCCGCCTTGCTGACGTTGCCAGTAAACTCTTGTGTTCTGTTGGAAATGAGACACGCAGTTCTTGCCTTAACTCTGCCGGCCAGAGAGCGCGTGCATGGAGCGCAGACTTGGCTGGATGAGACCGTGCCGCTCTGCCCCTGCTGAAAGTTCCCCTACTCCCGCACCACGACTGCTGTTCTATCAGCGACGAGCAAAGCTACGTGCAGCGAGCACCGGGGGCTGGGGCTCCGGGGCAGGGACCTGGGTGCCTGCGGGCAGGAGCTGCCGCAGACCCCAGCGTTGCTTTCGCCATCAGTATGCTGCCCTGTGGCACCTTTGCTCCTCCCTCTGTGCGTGGGGAATCCGTTAGCGCGTGCAGCCATGCTGCAGAGCCCTTGCTAAGGGCCGGTCTCCATTCTGGGCACTGGGGAGACAGCATGGACAAAACAGACACAAGTCCTGTCCTGGGTAGCTCGCATTCTAGCACAGGAGGTGGGACGTTGGAATGAGCACACTGATAGACTGCGCTGAACCACAGAGGGTTTTCATGGGGAAAAGAGAAAGTACCGGGGCAGAGGGGTGGGCAGTGGGAGCCGTTGTGAGCAGAGGAGCCGCTGTGACAAGCAGCCAGGGCCCAAGCAGCTGGGAGAGGAGCGGCCGCTGGCTGATAGGAGGGAGGCTGGGGTACATCCAGCCCCAGGGAAGGACAGGAGCCAAGTTTTGAATGGAAGGTGTCCACTCTGGGGCATCCTGATGAAGATGGCGGTGGGGGTGGGGGCGTGAATCTGTAAGGCCCAGAGAAGACAGGAAGCCAGGAGGTGAGATGAGACTAAATCAATAAAAGAGGAGGCTTGAAAGACAGAGCCCCGAGGGCATCTGAGGCTCAGGGAGAGACGATTCAGCAGAGAGAAAAGCCGAGACAGACGGGTGGCTTGGAAGGCCAGGGAAGAGAATGGGTTAAAGATCAAAGTGCCTACAACGTCCTAGTTTGTTGCAACAAAGTTGCATCATTGATGCATGCATTTGTTACAGGGTTTAGAAAATATTAAAATAGTCACTTATAAGGTATCTTGCTCATGATAAGATTAAAAAAGGTTGTGGGGGGGGGGGGGGACCTGGAAGCAGTTAGCTCGGAACCAGGGCACCTGTGTGGTCAGGAGCCCGAGCCCGCCTTCTGTCCCCACACTGCTGTTTTCAGGGGAGTGGATCTGAACTTCTTGGTTAGAAGTGACTGCTCTGGGGCCGGCATTGTGGCACAGCGGGTAAAGCTGTCTATGACACCAACATCCCATGTGGGCACCAATTCAAGTCCCAGCTGCTCCACTTCCAACCCAGCTCCTGGTGAATGGCCTGGGAAAAGCAGCAGAAGATGGCCCAAGTGCTTAGGCCCCTGCTACTCAACGTGGGAGACCTGGATGAAGCTCCTGGCTCCTGGTTGCAGCCATCGAGGGAGTAATCCAGCAGATGGAAGATTCTCTCTCTCTCTCTCTCTCTCTCTCTCTCTCTCTCTCTCTCTCTCTCTCTTTCTCCCCCTTCTCTTTCTCTCTGTAACTCTGACTTTCAAATAAATAAATCTTTTTTAAAAAAAGAAGTATTTTGCTTTCCAAATTTGGTATTAGAGAAAAGCAATACACATGGTATTTAGAGAGGATGTTAGGAGAGTTGATCTGCTCGCTGCTATTGCCAACACGTGCCGCTGGAGGTGAGGGAGTGGGCGGAGGGCAGCGTCTCGTAGCTGTTGAATCAGGCAGGAAGCTGGAGCACCTGACGTAGCCGGTCCCTGATAAAGGAGCCTGCCCGCTGACGCTGCACACCCGGCTAAGAGTCGTGACCAGACCCCTGCCCCCTTGTGCCCGTTTGCTGATCAGCCCCAAGCGTGCAGCACCGAACCGTGCTGCCGACGTCTCTGCATGGCACCCAGCCCGTTCTCATCTGAAGTGGGATCAGCTACGAGGGCGACTCAAGAGCCAAATCACCTTGCAGCCCATCATCATTTCAGGCTTACAGGAACCACTCGCTCCGTCCCTGCCTTTCAGAGAGCTGTTCCATCCGTAGATGGTGGGTGTCAAATATTCATGAGCACATTGCACGAGGGAACAGCCAGCCAACGAGCCCTGGCTTATTGCTCTTTTGGCCCACGCTGCACCTACCTCCTTCTCTGCCCCGGAGCAGGAAACCCTCCCAAGCCCACTCAGAATCCTCTCTGCACCTCCGCAGCCCGCCTGAGGAAATCCCTTTTTTTCTGGGCTCTGATAATACCCTGAATTACCTAACACACTGCATCTGACCAACATTTGTAAGATGCAATAAAATAATGCTTGGAGGGAGATTTACAACATTAAAACCTTATATTAAAAAGAGTCCTGGGTGTCAACATTGTGGCATAGCAGGTTAAGCCACCACCTGCAGTGCCATATGGACACGGTTCATGTCCCAGCTGCTCCATTTCCTATGCAGCTCCCTGCTAATGGCCTGGGAAAGCAGTGGAAGACGGCCCAAGTCCTTGGGCCCTGAACCCACAAGGGAGACCCAGAGGAAGCTCCTGGCTCCTGGCTTCGGATTGGCTGAGCTCCGGCCATTGCGGCCATTTGAGAAGTGAACCAACAGATGGAAGACCTCTCTCTCTCTGGCTCTACCTCTCTCTGTAACACTGTCTTTAACTTACAGAGATTTCATGGTCTCTGGAAAAAAAAAAAAAAAAAACTAGGGGGGGCCGGCATTGTGCAGCGAGTTAAGCTGCTACCTGTGTTGCCAGCATCCCCTAGGGCTGCTCTGCTTCCAATCCAGCTCCCTGCTAATGAGCTGGGAGGCACCAAGAGAGGGCCCCAGTGCTTGGACCCCTGCACCCATATGGGGGCCCCAGATGAAGCTCCTGGCGCCTGGCTTCAGCCTGGCCCAGAGCTGGCTGTTGAGGGCATTTGGGGAGTGAATCAGCAGATGGAAGATCTCTCTCCCTCTCTCCTTCTCTCCCTCTCTCCCTCTCTCTCTGTAACTCTGCCTTTCAAATAAATAGATATTTTTCTGCAGAGAGACTCTCTGTTCCGTTAATGTGAGGATCTTCTCTTGTATTCAGGACAAGGCTCTGAATCCCCGGACGCCCAGCACTGCCTAGCTCAACAGCAATGAGGAAGAGAGGGGGCTGCGCTTGATGGAGGCCAAAGCCGGCACAGCGCGTGCAGGGAGCGGGGCCACTGTATGGCTCCTCCAGCCCACGCCCCTGTTCTCAGAAGCCCTCACAGCTCTGTGTCCTCTGGTCGCTTTTATCAGAAGATTCTAGAAAGCTGCCCTCCACATCCTACTCCTTGGGCTTTTAGTTGCCGTCACAGCTGCATGGTGTCTCCTCCTCCTGCTGTGTCCTGCCCTGTGACGTCGTGGTCCCTCAGGTGGGCAGCTGGCTGGGACTTCAGCATCCCAGGGACCGATTCAGCCGTCAGCAGACCATGCCCCAGTAAGCGTGTGTGGGTGGGGTGAATTACAAGCGACTTTCTGTGGCCCAAGATGACGTCACGCTCTCACGCGTTTTCATCACAAACCAAGTGGCCAAGCTAATGGGAGAGGCATCTGCTCCGGAGTGCGCTTCCTCCACACCTGGTCCTCTGGGCTCCTCTGGGACGGAGCACTTAGAAGAAGACGGAAAAGATTCTCTTCGCTGCCCAACCAGGCCTAAAACTCTGACCGAATGATCTGAAAGGCACAAGCTCCAGGGAAAACGCTGGATCCGACTGTGCTTGGAGCAGCCAGCGTGAAATGCGATGCGATTCAGAACAGACAGCAGCCGCACGCTGCAGAGGGAAGTCATTAACGCCCATGAGTAATGACAGAGCAAGATACCATCTGCCGGGGCAATGCAGCACATCTTCTTAAAATTCCGATTTGCCCGTAAGCCAGACACGGGGAGCGGCGACGTCGCTCCAGCTGTGGCCCGTGCTGCCTCCATCGCTTCGTATGGAAACGAAGACGTGGATGATGGAAAACCACGCAGGATGCATTTTGGAGCTGACGTGCCTTGTTCTCCGGGACACGCCTGCTCTTCACGTAACCGCGAGGACCCGTGAGCGATAATCTGCTCACCCAGGGCACGCGGGGATTTTCCCTACATTGTGGGGCTGAGAAGATCATGTCTGGTAGAGGCAGAGTCTAAGGGTTTGGCTACAACAATGCAGCTGGATCGGATCCTCTTGGAGTCAGAGATGAGGAGGCAGCCCTGCCACTCAGCGACCCCAGGGAATCAGGCTCAGTTTATGATGGACTCGGATATTCTGAGCCACGGTCCCGAGCCGCCTCTTAGGACGCACACAGCTGTTAGAGTTTGTAATGCCCCTCACTGGGACTGTTGTGAGAAGTTGTTCTGATTGCAAATGTGTAAGATCACTCATCGCTTGTGGATGTGTCCCAGAATCTCCTGTTTTCCCGTGGCATGTTGGGTAGACAGAGGGATTCACTTATCTGGAATTCTTTATAAGAGATTTATTTATTTGCTTGAAGGGTAGAGTGAGAGAGAGAGGGAGTACAGAGAGAGACAGAGACCTTCCATCCACTGGTTCACCTCCCAGATGCCCACAACAGCCAGGGCTGGGTCAGGCGGAAGCCAGGAGTCAGGAGCTCCATCCTGGTCTCCCACAGGGGTGGCTGGAGCCTAGGCACTTGAGCCGTCATCCACTGCCTTCCTAGGCGAGTTAGGGGGAAACTGGATGGGGCGTGGGGTAGCTGGGACTTGAACCAGCGCTCTGATCTGGGATGCAGGCATTGCAAGCGGCAGCTTAACCCACTGCACCACAACGCCACCCCACGTCCTAGCCCCTAACCCCAGTGCTGTCATGTCTCAGCTACACGACTTCCAGAAAAGCCCTTGATTTCCTATCCATCACGTCCTCTCTGCCGTTGTCAAAATCCAAAAAAAAGGACCACAGTATCCAAAGAAGCCAGTGTCAAAGGATCTTCGAGAACTGTAAAACCCTTGTGGTCGTGGCAGGAGCAGGCAGAGCCTGAGGAAGCGGAACTGCACAGGTGAGGAGCTCCCGGGCCAGCGTGGCCCCCACCCCGCCCCACCCTGCCTAGGATCATTGTCCCAGCAGCAGGACGACGGGTCCCAGTGGGCTGCCTCCTCCCTGCGGCTGGGCCGGAGCTGGAGCCAGGACCCAGCCTACAGCGGCACCCCTAAGCTGGTGTGCTGTGAGCTGCAGGCTATTTGAATTTGTGGAAGAGGGCACTGTCCTCCAATTATTGACAACGTGACCCATTCCTACTGCCCGTGAGCTGAAGACACGAGGAGTGGCAGCCTTGTTGAAAGACCCTAGCTGCTTGATGACCAAGCTTCAGGACCCAGAAGGCACCTGCTCCCGCACCTACCTCGTCGTATCCCCTCTGGCCCCATCTTGAAGACTGCGGCCCCCGAGGGAGGTGCGGTGGAGGAGGCTGGGAGACTGCAGGGGCTCCGGAGAGCCCGGGACTCCCATGGCCGAGAGCTTGCTGCGCGGTCCTGTTCGAGGAGCTGGGCAATGCATGTCCTCTGGCCACATAATTTCATTTGTGGGGTCCCAAACACTACAGTAAGTGCATGAGGATGGACATGCAATGATGTTTGTGAAGTCATCTTTTTAAAGATATATTTATTTGAAAGAGCTACAGAGAGAGGAGGAGGAGGAGGAGAGAGAAAGAGAGAGAGAGAGGTCTTCCATCCACCCACTGGTTCACTCCCCAAGTAGCCACAATGGCTGGGTATGAGCCAGACTGAAGCTAAGAACCAGGAGCTTCTTCAGGGTCTCCCACGCAGGTGCAGGGGCCCACGCACTTGGACCATCTTCCGCTGCCTTCCCAGGCACATTAGCAGTGGAGCAGCTGGGACTTGAACTGGTGCTGGTATGGGATGCCAGCGCCACAGGCAGCTGCCATATCCACTACACCACAATGCCGGCCCCAAGAAGTTATTTTAATAGGAAACGATCAAAAGCTACAATTCACTGTACAGGAACATGGTTGCATAACAGGTGGTAGATGTACACAACAGGATACTATGAAGCTGACGGAAGACACTGGTTCGAGTCCCAGCTGCTCCACTTCTGATGCAGCTCTCTGCTGTGTCCTGGGAAAGCAGCAGAGGATGACCCAAGTGCCTGGGCCCCTGCACCCCTGTGGGAGACCGGGAAGAAGCTCCTGGCTCCTGGCTTCAGCTTGGTACAGCCCTGGCTGTTGCAGCTTTTTGGGGAGTGAACCAGCAGATGGAAGATTCTCTCTCTCTAACTCTGCCTCTCAAATAAATAAAAAATAATTAAAAACAAAACAAAACAAAAAAAAAAAAACAAAGAGAAGCACACTGCAAAGTATTACAAGTGCCACCCAGAAAGGAAACAAAGACATGTGTGTACATGAGTGTGCAGAGGCAGAGAGGGGCTGGGAGGCGAGAAGAAGGCTCAGCAGTGGAGGGGCGGGGCGGGGAGGCACACAGGGACCGGGAAGAAGACAGGGAGGGAAAAGGTCTGAGCGTTTCCCTTCATGCACTTGCAGAACGTTTGGAGGACACACAGAACAGGGCTCGGACGGGGCGGAGAAGGAGAACCGACAGCTGACACGGAAGACGAGCCGCCAAGTTTGGATCCGGGACAGCTCAGGGGCCCGGCCCAGGGATCAGCACGCCCCAGCCACGCCTGAACTCCAAAACCCGCCAAAAAGCCCAACACAGACGGCACCTGAAGCAGCAGGGCCCCCACCTGCTGCCTCCCAGGTGGGAGCAGGACTCGAACCCAGGCACCTTCCGTTCTGTGACGCGGACGGCCCGAGCAGCGACCTGACGGCTGCCCTGGCTTTCATTTTAGGATTAAACTAAAAACAGGGACTCGGCGTAACTTTAAATTACATATCATTTATTGAAATATAAAGATCTTCATTTACATGTCATAAAATGAAAACGGGCATGGGGCAGGGGGCATCTGTAACACATTTTGTCTTGGGAGACCCTCCCTCCCCAACCAGTTCGTCCTCACACACTCTCCACGCCACTGTTTGGGGAACACCTTAAGTCTTCTTCTCTTCATTATGTCTAAAATATAAATTTTGGACATTCAAAAGTGCAGCAGTTAATGTGCCTATAGGGAATATCACAGTTAAAAAAATATAAACAAAGGCAGTGAGACAGCTCGTCGTACATGTTTTGGCAGTATTCTGCAGGCCTACGTAGATACACATATGTACACATCGATGTATAACATCATTGCATCACAAGTCCCTCTCAGACAAACAGGACCGCTCTGTGCACGCGGGCAGACCACGGCGCGGGCACGGCCGCACGCTGCGTCGCCCACGCCGGCTTTGATTGTCATCAGGAAAAAAAAAAATCAAAGAGTGGGAAGCAGTGGCCAATTGTCTTTCTCTGGGGATTTTGCAGGAAGCAAACGGGACACAGATTGGAGATACACGGGACACTTTTTTAAAAAAAGCAAAAACTAACAATGCGGCCCCAGGCTCAGCCTGGCCACGGATTTGCACCCAGTCTTGTGGTGACGTGCAAGCCTGGGGCTTCGATGACCAGAGTGGCCACAACAGTGACTGTTAAGGGGCAGGTGACGGAGCGAGGACCCCCGAGCTGCGGTTCCAGCCACACAGAGGCTTCGCTGGTGCTACAGAACCCGGTCAGCTTGTTAGCTGGCCGATCCAGCTCAGAGCACACACTGGCCACGCAGAGGGTGGCTGAGAAAGCACCTCGGGGTGGCTCCCGCACCTGGCACGTGTCGCGCCCTGGGTGTCAGCAATTAAGCAACACGGCCGAGAACGCCATGAACCCACCCTGGCCGGCGTGAGTCACGGTGCATCGTCCCGTCTAACCCCGGTATAGCAGTGAAATGGTTCACCTCTTGGAGCAAAATGCTGGCCTCGTTGTGCAGAGAGGCAGCAGTGTGAGTGGCATCACTTCTATAGGTGTTTGTCCACGGGCTGGGGGTGCGGGCGGGCAGGAGCCGGTCCGTCCCCTCCAGGCAGGGAGAAGCAGTGGCCTTACCTTGAAGAAGACCTGCCCACGCCCAGTGTCCTGACCCTGACCCTGACCCTCAGCTGAGCCGGCTGGATTAAGTTGAGGGTAGCAATCTGGACGCACAGCCAGGCGCCGGGGACTTACACAGCAGGCTTCCGCATGGTGGCCCTCCAGCCCAGCTCCAAATTGCAAATCATTGCTTTTCCCACGGCAACCCCCAGGAACCCAAGCCAGCACTCCTGAAACTTGGCTCATCAGAACAGAACACGGGTGCCGGCTGCCCATCCACTCCCAACTCCAGATCCGGGCTGCCAGCTCCCTGGGGGCCAGAGAGCCGGGGCACACACACACGGCCGTCACTCACCACCACCCCCACTCCCAGCCTCGGGTTTCTAGCACTTTCTCTTTGAGGCCAGACAGGATCTCTGCTGCTCTTTCCCTCAGGGTGATGCCGGCCCGGGGGACTCTGACACCGGGGACCTGGGCTCGTCTCTCGTCCCGTTCAGTACCGCGGGCAGGGGGAGCGACTTGTACACAACCAAAGTCCATGACTTCCGGGACAACTGTGACCTTGTTCTCTGATGTCCGACCCACTGCGGTGATCAACATCATTTATGGGGAAACATAAGCTCTTTAAAAAAAGAAAGTGTCAAAAGTTGCAAACCTGTCACCTACTTAGGGTTCTTTTTTTTGTTTTTTAACTTGTGCTTTCTCGGGCAGGAGCCCGTGTTACGTGTTACACACTTAGCATCACTAATGACAGTAGTATGATTACAAACATAGGTTACGATACGAAAACGCGGCTTGGGGCTTCTAAACGACACACGTCTATTAAACGAGGCTGGTTAATGACTCTGCGCTACGCACGACTAAGATGCTCCAAGACCAGCACCTTTGAAGGTTCCGAAGTGGTTTTGTACAACACTGGGAGTCCAGAGCCAGTGGCAGCCAGGCTCCGACAGGGAAAGACACGGCTGGGCTGAGTGGTGTCTCAGAAGTCCAGAGGAGACGGACGCATCTCTCACCAGGGCTGCGTTCAGATTTATGTACATAACAGCGACACTGCAACTTCAGTGCGACTCCGGTTGTGCACGTGGACTTGAGACCCAGAGCTCACTTCCCGGGGTCCACCGTGCCCTTGAACCCCCCACGCCGCCGAGGCTGGCGAATCCAGAGGCAGTGCCAGCAGCGTCCACCTCCAAGCGTCCCATTCCCCCTCCGAGGCTGGTCACACGGCTCCCCCTGCCCCGCCCCGGAGAATCCCGGGCCAGGGCCTCCTCGTCCCGCATCCCCCACGTCGTCCTCTCCACCTCTGCCTTGCAAATAAAGTGGTTTTCTGAAAAGGATCCCAGGGCAGCTCCGGGAACGCGCGGGGACCTGCGGCTCACAGGAAGCTGTCCTCCACCAGGTCCGAGGAGTCCATGCCAATGTCGTCCATCATGTCCATGTCCTCGATGGTCTCGTCCTCTCTCTTCATGAAGGTGGAGCTGCTGGAACCCGTCTCGATGGCACTCTCCTCCGAGGTCTGCGAGCTGGAGGTTAGAGACAGAGGGCACGAGGCTGAGCACCGGGCACATCGCAGCCGCACTGCAGGGGGCGCCCAGCACCGCCCCTCCCGCCACGTGGGGCCATGTGGACAGCAGGGGGCGGGACGTGCAGCCCACCTCACACACACGGCCGCCTTCCTTCAGCACTGCCAACCGGCGGCCACCGAGCCCATCTTCCCTACTCAATCCCAGCAGAAGAGAAACCAGCAATGCACAAACACAAGGCAGCGGGAATGACAAGCAGAGGGAGGCACTGGGGGCGGTGCAGCCGGGCCAGCCACCTGCTCTTGGGGACAGGGACGCCTGTGTGCCGGGAGGCCCCCTGCCCCTGTGACCCCAGGGCTCCCAGTCCGGACCTCCCAGGGGAAGGCTCTCTGCCTCCTGGAGAGGGGGAGGGGGGGCCTTGCAGTGGACTCCCCCGGGTGGCACCCTCCGCCTGATGAACTTGAACGTACCTCCTTGCCTACACGAAGGGCATGCCAAGGACGCTCACAGCACGCCTGCTCGGCTGATGAGCAAGATACCAGCCGTGAGTGCCGAGCATGGGCAGGGCACGCGGCAGTGGGTGCTGCCCCTCCTGTCTTCTCACCCACGGCTGAGCTGGGCCCACACGCGCAGCACAGGGGGCTGGCACGGCGGGCGCGGGCAGGGGTGTTATTCACGGGCACGTGCGTGGGAGCCATGTCCTGGTGTCCCTTACTTAGTTCCAAGTGACTCAACCACTAGCAAAACGTGAGGACGCACGCAGGGGGCGTGCCTCATGAACACACCACGCGTGGGTTCCAACACTTCGGCACCAAAAACAGCTTATCTCCAGCGCCATTTCTGGAGTCCCCTCTATGTGACTGACACGCAATAACCTATGCCACACAGAGCTGAACACCTGCCAACAACTGTGCAATCTAAGTGGGAGGGAGGCTCATGCACTATTTTTTTGGCTTCTTCCCTGAAGACCCAGCCTGCGACCTGTGACCTGTGACCTGTGACCCGAGACCTCTTGTCTTAGCGCCATCCTGCCTTGCGCTGCTGTCCACGTTAGGTCTTTTTTGCCCCTCCAGATTATCACCTGCCGGCGAGGAGGTCCCTGTCCAACGTGGGACCAGCAGCAGTGAGGACACAGGGTCCCCTCCCTTCCCCATCCCCTGCCAAGCAGAGAACTGAGTCCCACAGCTCACGTCCTGCTGGGGAACACGGCGGCCACCACCCACGACTCCTGCGGCCCTGACTCCTCCTGGGCCCCAGGAGGCTGCCGGGCTGCGGGTTCCTTAGGCCTCAGCTCTGCCTGCACTTACACCTGTCCTGAGCCTCCGAATCCCATCCACTTGCTGATCCCGACAACCGTCCAAGGGCGGCCCCTCGCCCGGGACCTGATGTGGATGTGGACCCAGCCCAGCCGTGGGCGCTGGGATGGGCACTGCCGAGCCAGGCCCTGACCCTGCTCTTCCTCTGGAGGACACAGGGGTGTGGGCAGGGAGGACTGACCACCCCGAGACCCAGTACCAGCCCATTCCCGCGGCTCGCCCAGCTGCCCACACCCAGTGGCCAGTGCCCCTGAGCCCACTCCCTCCCCAAGGTCAATGTCCTGAGCCTAGAAGGAGGTGACTTCGGGGCTGACTGCCCAGCTGAGCCCAAAGCTCCCCCCGGCTCTGGGATGCCCTCACCCAGGGCCAGCTCGTCTTGCGGTTCAGGGCTACAGTCCCACCTGACTTGGGGCTGTTATCTGGGGCACACTGCCTCAGAGCCCCCAAACACAAAGCCTCCAAGGGGAGAGAGCCCCCAGGCCTCCACCCAGCCTCCCCCTGGCGCCCCCGTTCCAACACAGACCCCCAGGTTTGTTTACTAAAGGAACATAAACACACAGTAAAACAGCATCCCCCAGTCGAGGATTCCCAAAATAGAAGAAGCCAAAGCTGTACTTTGCAAAATCACCGGGTGCACGCAGATCAACAAGGGCTGCCGGCAGCTGTGCCGAGGGCCCCGACCACGCCACGTGCTCCTGCATGCAGCTCACGGAACGAGCAGGCAGGAAGGAAAGAAAAGGACCCCGGGCCACGTGGACCTTAATTAAACAGGCCACGATCAGCGCCTGGGGCTTGGGCGCCGGGAACCAAGGTTCTCATGCCGTTGCGTGTCTTGATAATGAACTAACGCATCCAGGCGGGAAGCTGGCTGGAAACGGAACTCCAGGCGAGTTTCGGGTGCAGGTTCGGTGCGCGCCTGAGACGCCGCCTGCGATGGCCATGTCCCGTATGGACGCCTGGGTTTCAGTTCCAGCTTCCTGCGACTGTGCGCCCTGGGAGGCTCAATGATTGGGTCCCTGCCACCCACAGGGGAGGCCCAGGTAGAACTCCTGGTTCTTGGCTTCGGCCTGGCCCGGCTCCGGCCACTGGGACATCTGGGGAGTGAATGAGTGGACCGGAGCATATTTCCTCTCTCTCTTTCTCTGCGTCTGTGCCCTTCTGCCTTTCAAAGGAGGACTAAGAATTCAAGAATGCTTTGTTTATTTTTATTTATTTCTATTTTATTTGTTATTTATTTGAAAGGCAGAATTGGAGAGGGAGAGGGAGAGGGCTGGGCCACATTGAAGCCAGGAGCCAGGAGCTTCTTCTGGGTCTCCCATGTGGGCACAGGGGCCCAAGGACTTGGCCATCTTCTACCGCTTTCCCAGGCCACAGCAGAGCTGGATGGGAAGCGGAGCAGCTGGGATTCGAACCGGCGCCCGTATGGGATGCCAGCACTGCAGGTGGCAGCTTTACCCGCTACACCACAGCGCCAGCCCCCATAATTTTTTTAAGGAGATAAACAGAAAGCCTTGCCAGGTGATTCGGAGGCGTGGCAAGCACGGGGGTGCGTCAGAGGCCCCAGAGCCACCTCCCTCCATCCGTCTCCTCCATCCGTCCCCTCAGCTCCAGGCCCATTTCAGACAGCGGCACAGGCTGCGCTCAGCACAGCAGCTACTGACCAGGTCCCCGAGGGCTCAGGTCAAAGGTCTGGACCCACTGGGGAAGTACCCCCCACACACACACATGCAGGTGCACACACACACTCCTATGAATGTATTCACACTCTCATGGATGCACTCACACACACGCACACACATGCATACACACTCAAGAATGCACTCGTGTGCACACGCATACACACATGCGCACGCATGCACACTCTCATGAGTGCACTCCACATGCACACACATGTGCACTCTCATGAATGCACTCCACATGCACACACGTGTGCACTCTCATAGAATGCGCACATGCACACGCATGCACACGCATGCATGTACTCTCATGGATGCACTCACACACTCAAGCACACGCTCATGAATGCACACTCATGCACACACATATACTCTCATGAACGCACTCACACACAAATGTACACGCATGCACTCACTCATCACATGGATGCACACACACTCTCAAGAATGCACTCACACATGCACACGCATGCACACACACACGCCCCCAACCCCAGCCCCAGCCCCAGCAGACGCCTCGGAGTCCCCTGGGGCGCATCTTCAAAGCCATGCAGCCCCCCGGCGTTCGGCAGGCTGACGGCTCCTGCAGACCCCCCTCCCCCCGCACAGCCCCCGGGGTCTGGCAGTGCTGGGGGCGGTGGGCGGCGCGAGGGGCGCCGGCAGCGCTGGGGGCTGCCTACCTGTGCCGGTTGCGCTTGCCCCCGTCCTCCTCGTCCTCCTCGGGCACGGGGTCGATGTCGGGCAGGGGGATGATGTAGCCGCTGTCGGCGCTCAGCCTCTGCTCGTCCAGGCCGCCCTCCCAGTCCTTCAGCTTGTCCTCCTCGTTCTTGTAGGTGACGCCCAGGTACGCGCTGTCGGTGTCCACACGCATGCGTGCCACGGCGGGGTGGTCGCTCCTCAGGAAGTCCAGGTGGATCTTCTCATAGCTCTGCAAGCACGCGCGGACCCAGGTGAGCACGCGCTGGAGCCAACAGACACCGACTGGACCCTCAGAACGCAGGCGAGGTCACTGCCCGTTGCAAACCAGCTCCTGGCTGCGAGCGTCACACAACGGAAGGGCATGGGCCAGCCATCCCCAGAGAGGGGGCCCACCAACAGGGATGCCAGGGGCCCAGGGGGTTAAGCTACAGCCTGTGACTCCGGCATCCCACATGGATGCCAGTTTGAGTCCCTGCTGCTCCACTTCCCATCCGGCTCCTTGCCAATGCATCTGGGAAAGATGGCCCAAGTGGTTAGGCCCCTGCACCCACGTGGGACATGTGCCCGAACCTCTGGCTCCCGGCTTCAGCTCAGTCCAGCCATGGCCACTGCTGCCATGTGGGGAGTGAACCAGCAGATGAAGATCTCTCTCTCTCTCCCCTCCTCTCCCTCTCGCTAACTCTGCCTTTCAAATAAATTACTCTTAAAAATAGATATATGGGCCTGCGCCGCGGCTCACTAGGCTAATCCTAAGCCTTGCGGCGCCAGCACACCGGGTTCTAGTCCTGGTCGGGGCGCCGGATTCTGTCCCGGTTGCTCCTCTTCCAGGCCAGCTCTCTGCTGTGGCCCGGGAAGGCAGTGGAGGATGGCCCAAGTGCTTGGGCCCTGCACCCCATGGGAGACCAGGAGAAACACCTGGCTCCTGGCTTCGGATCAGCGCGGTGCGCCAGCTACAGCACACCAGCCGCGGCGGCCATTGGAGGGTGAACCAAAGGCAAAGGAAGACCTTTCTCTCTGTCTCTCTCTCTCCCACTGTCCACTCTTTGTGTCAAAAAAAAAAAATATATATATATATATATATATATATATATATATATATATACTAGGAGCCCCTCCTCTGAGTCAGCAGCCAAGGCCATGTACCCTGCCCGGCCCCTCCAGCCCCATCGGGGCCCAAGAGGGAGCGGCCAGGCCTGCACTGGGAACACCGTGCCCCGAGCCCTGCTGTCCACACACTGGGAAGTCAGAACGACCCTGTCTCCCCCTGCAGCTTCCAGCTCTTCCTCCCGCCCACACCCCACTTCTGCGCCTCTGCAAAGGGCAGGGAGTTGGCGCAGGATAACTTCAAGTTCAAGTTCAACCTGCGGGTGCTTCCAGCACATCCCCCTGAGGACGAGAAAGAAGCAACCGCGATGGGAAACCTATCAGCCACAGTTCTGAAGGCGGGAAACCGGCCACTGGGTTTCAGGAAGGTGCCTCCCTCATTTACATATCCTGCTAGGTGCCCCGAAATCTCGCTCGCTCCTCAAACAATGTTTCCTGTTCCACAAAGCACCAGCTGGAGCCGCAGATAACAGCTGAGGCCGCCCCTCTGAGTCGGCTGCTCAAAGCCAGTTTTCCATGGATTTGGGCGCGTTCAAATTCGTGAGTTAATGGCCGCGGACGCCCGGGGACCTCCACGTGCACATGCAAACATGTGGAGAAGCTGGGGCTTATGGGGGCTGCTCGCTGCGGGAAGGGGCTTCCCATTCATCACTGCCACCAGGGACCCGAGCGCGTGCCGGAACCCCCAGCCCCGGGGCACGTGAGGTCTCTCTCCTCCCCCACCGCGGCACTGAGCACCTGCCCACCCCCTCCCCCCCGTCCTCAAGGGCCCAGACCTTTTTATACTGTCCGGGCAGCAGACTCTCCACGATCTCGCTCAGGTGGTAAAAGGAGGGCCGCTTCTCGGGCTCGCTGTTCCAGCACTTCACCATGATCTCGTAGCTGGAGAGGCAGAGGGCGGCCGCCTGGTGAGCTCGGGGAGGAGCACCTGGGCGCCCCGCCCCCGGCCCCCCGCCATGGGGAGGGGCTCACACTTCACTGGTGGCGTGGTCAGGCTTGGCCATCCGGTAGCCGCTTTTGATCTTGTTGTAGAAGGTGGAGTCCACCATCATGCCAGGGTAGGGTGTGCCCCCTGAAGTCGAGAGGGAGCAGGCAGGACTCAGCACTGAGCTGAGACATGGGGGACACGGGGAACCCTGTGGACAGGGAGCCGCGAGCCCTAACATCTGGAAGTGCGTGTTCTTCCCAGGCAGTGAGCGGTTACGGTCCAGTCCAAGCCTGCAGGCACATGCCCCCATCTCCAGAAAAGCACTAGGGTCGGTCCACGTGCCTGGCTGCTGAGGCCATGGGCAGGGACGGACTGAGCCAAGGGACAGCAAAGCCACGTGCCCCAGACACGGACCAGTGGCTAAGGCCAGAGTCGGGGCTTGGAAGGTCTTGGCTCATTCCCTGCTTTCGCTAAGGGGGTGTGAGACCCTGTTAAGCCACGCCCAGGGGAGATGGTGGTGACCGGCAGGGAGAGAGGGAAGGAGGAGGCCCACAAGGGATGACACACGTCCCAGGCACCCAGGGCAGCAGGGAAGCTGGTGGGCGGCTTCGTGTTCGCAGCCCAGGGCAGGTCAAGGTCAGTTCCCTCTCAGGCCTCCCCAGGACTCCCTTCTCTGGACTGAAGACAATGCTGAAGCAGCCCTGATGACTGACCACTAAGTGTCGGGAACCCCTGGGGCCGGGTTCAGTCATCTCAGGTCCCCCGGGGCCTGGTTCCTGGTGACGGACCCACCAGATGCCCAGGAGGCCTCTCTCCTCCAGGACAAAGACCAGGAAGGGAGCCGCACCTGTTCCCCCAACACACGCCAGCCCTCGCCTGAGCCCCAGCGCCAGCCGGTGAGCAAGGGGCAACTCCCCCAGGGAGCTCACGTGACCCAAAGTCACAATGACATATGTGTGATGAACAGGCAAGGCTGCCCTGTGTGGACTTGTCCCCTGTTTCCAGATCTCCCTGGGGGGTGGCATCGGGACAGAGAGGGGAGCAGAGACAGAGGCTGGGCGGAGGAGGGGATGGTGCAGCCCCAGGACCCCGACTCAGCCTGCAGAGGCCTGACCCGCACCAGGGAAATCACACAGCCCCCAGCCTGGAGCTGGGAAAGCACCCGGCTCCCGTCGGACCCAGGGCAGCCCGAGCCAGCAGGGCGGGGCCCGTACCGAGAGAGAAGATCTCCCAGAGCAGGATGCCGTAGGACCACACGTCGCTCAGCGTGGTGTAGAGGTTGTCGAAGATGCTCTCGGGGGCCATCCACTTCACGGGCAGGAAGGTCTGCAGGGGACAGGGGGCACAGTCACCCCAGGCCCGTGCACCACGGGCGACGGCAGCAGGCTCAGACAGCCGGCACAGGCCACCTGCCCCCGCCTGGGCCACGCTCACGGCTGCACCGGCCACCTGGACACCAGGAGCTCTCAGTAGCAGAGGGTCACGGTTCCCTTCTGAAACTCTGATAAAAGCTTAGACATCTTAGACGTCGGGACACCATCCCGGCAAACACGTGCCTTTCCACGCATGCACCTGTTCCACGTGCTACCGGCTGACACAGGGTGTGGCCAGACACCAGGCACCACCCCAAGGACTTCAGCGACTACTGGCTCAGCCCCCACAGCACCAGGACCAGGTACAGCGCATCTCCCCCCCACTCCAGATGGGGAGACTGAGGCACGGGAACCCGGCCGCCCAGGCAGCCCCTGCAGACCCCGTGTTAGGTGCCCGGCACGTACGCTGCCTTTGGAGACGTAGTTGGAGTCGTGCATGATGTCTCTGGCCAGGCCGAAGTCACAGATCTTGACAATCTTCCCTTGCGCCAGGAGCACGTTGCGCGCGGCCAGGTCCCGGTGGACGCACTGTGTGCAAAGGGGGCGGCGCGATGTTAGGGGCCTGTACCTGCGGCCTCACCCTGGCGGTTTGGGCCTCTCCCAGGGGGCCCGGGAGCATCCGGGTCTGCACCCAGGAAGTCCGCCCTAGAGGAAAGAGCTCTGTGGGCGCCACCCCCTGCTGCCCAGGGGAGCACGGAGGCCGAGGAGCTGGGCCCAGACCTCTCTCTCTCTCTGCGCCTCCTCCCATGCTCCCCTCACCCTGCCCCCTACAGCCAGGTCTACAGGAGTCTCTGCTCCCTGAACTCACATTTTTTGAAGCCAAAAATTCCATCCCTCGAGCGACTTGGTAGGTAAAGCTCAACAGATCCAACAAGGTGAGGCCTTCCGCGTTGTCATCCGAAAGGAGGTTTTTGACTTCGGACTCTGCAGGGGAGGAATAAAACGTCAGGGCAGCTGCACGGCCTGACCCGCCGCCCCGTGAGACCCGCCGCCCCGTGAGACCCGCCGCCCCCCCACAGCACGGATCCACAGCACTGCCTTCCACGGACTCCACCCCCACGGCGGCGAGCTCAGCTGTGCGGATTCCAGCTCCAGAAAGAACAGAGTCTGGGGCGGGGTGAGCGCGCTAGGCGGCTGCTGGGGACTCGCGCACCCGACTGAAGCTCCAGTCTGAGTCCCAGCGACTCCACCTCCGAGCCAGCTTCCTGCTAACGGGCCTGGAAACAGAATCTGCCACCCACGTGGGAGACCTGGATGGAGTTGCAGGAAGATGGAAGATTGCTCTCTCTCCCTCTCTCTGTCACTCTGCCTCTCAAATAAACGAATACACACACACACCCCCCTTACCTAAAAACCTGAAATCTGAAATGACTCAAATTTTGAAATTTTGGAGTGCCAGCCTGAAGCCGCCAGTGGAAGATTCCACCCAGACCTCACGCGAGTGCTGTGGACACAGGTGCACTGAGTGAGCACTGGGGGCAGTGGGCAGGACGCCTGTGGGATGCCTCAGCCCACGTCAGAGGGCCTGGGTTTGAAGCCCAGCTCTGCCTCTGATCTCAGCTTCCTGTGAATGTGCTGGGCACCCTCGGAGGCACTGGGGACAGCTCACTCCTCAGGTCCCTGCTGTCCACGCGGGAGGCCCGGACTACGCCCCGGCTGTTTCAGGCATGTGAGGAATGAACCAGCGGATGGAAGCCCTAGCTGCCTTCCAAACAAGTAAATAAATAATTTTTTTATAAAATTATCCACAGGCTGTGTGTATAGGCTATATGAAACATAAGTGAATTTCATGTTTAGATTGTCCCATCCCATAATATTCATTATGTTAGATGCAAATGTTCTAAAATCTGAAACTGTTTTTTTTTAATGTTTAAGAAGATAAGGTCTTTCCTTTAAAAAATTTGTTAGGCCAGCACCGCGGCTCACTAGGCTAATCCTCTGCCTTGCGGCACCGGCACACCGGGTTCTAGTCCCGGTCGGGGCGCCGGATTCTGTCCCGGTTGCCCCTCTTCCAGGGCAGCTCTCTGCTGTGGCCCGGGAAGGCAGTGGAGGATGGCCCAAGTGCTTGGGCCCTGCACCCCATGGGAGACCAGGAGAAGCACCTGGCTCCTGCCATCGGATCAGCGCGGTGCCATTGGAGGGTGAACCAATGGCAAAGGAAGACCTTTCTCTCTATCTCTCTCTCTCACTGTCCACTCTGCCTGCCAAAAAAAAATTTTTTTTATTTGTTAATTTGAAAGAGTTACAGAGAGAAGGAGAGTGAGAGAGAGAGAGAGAAATTCCATCCACTGGTTCACTCCCCCTGACGGCTGTAACAGCCAGGGCTGAGTCAGGCCGCAGGCAGGAGCCGGGAGGTTCCCTCAGGTCCCCCAGATGGGTGGCAGGCGTCCACACACTCAGGCCATCTTCCACCAGGCTATTAGCAGGAAGCTGGATCGGAAGTGGAGCAACTAGGACTCAAACCAGTGCCCGTATGAGATGCCAGCGTAGCACCATAGCTTTCCCTGCTACACCACAGTGCCTGTCCCAAGGTCTTTTTTTCTTTAAGTTTTATTTATTTACTTGTTTGAAAGGCAGAGAGGCAGAGAGATCCTCCGTCTGCTGGTTCACTCCCCGGCAACAGCCAGGAGCCAGGAGCCAGGAGCTCCATGTGGCTCTCCCATGGGGATGGCAGGGACCCAAGCACCTGGGCCACCACCCTCTGCCTTCCCAGGTTGCACTAGCAGGAAGCTGGATTGGAGGTGGAACAGCTTTGGGACTGGGACTGGGACTGGCGCTCCGACAGGCAGTGCAGGTGCCCCAGGCAGCAGCGCAACCCACTACTCAGCAAAGACCACCCCTGCAACACTTCCTGTCCCCTCCATTTTGCATAAGGGACACTGACCCCACTTACTGGCTCACACACACACACACACACACACACACACACGGGGTGCTGAGAAAGAGTGACCAGGAACGGCTCCGTTTGCTTTTCAAATCCCCCTTGGACATTTCTTAAGAAAAGCGGCCCCGATCCGGAGCGGACCCACCGCCCTGCCCCGAGTCCCGAGCCCCTCTCCCCCTTGTGCCCTTGTCCCCCATCTGGAGTGTCAGGGCTGTCGAGGAAGAAGGCAGGGAGGCCGCGCGGCGCTCCGCTCCCGATGAGCACTTCCAGGCAGGCGCGGTCTCTCCGCGCTGCAGCCAGCAGGCGGGGAGCTGCCTGCCAGCAGTTCCCCTGGCGTCCGGTGCCAAGTCCACCGGCAATGTCAACTATTTTTAACAACACGGGAGGGGAGAGGAAGCACTTGTCTGATAACTCGCACCGGCTCATCTTTCCAAAGCGCTTGGAAGTTCACCCATTTGGCAATGAGAAGTGAATGGAACCTGGAACGGCCGGAGTGGAAATGGCACTGTGTAGCGAGCTGTGCAAAGCAAGCACATTCTTTTTTTTTTTTTTTTTTTTTTTAATGGATTGTAGCTCTCACTTAGGAACCTTGAAAGCATTCAGAACCATCAGTGATTTTCCAAACAACTTCCGTGGCCGCTCAACCTGTCTGTGCGTCCCCCAATGGGCGGGTGTTCAGACAAGGCGGGGAAGGAGGCTGTGGGAGGAGCCAGCGTCAGATCTGTCCCGATAACCTTGGACTCCAGGTCTGTGCCAGCCCGAAGGCCTGGGGGCGCCTTCCCCAGGTGCATGCAAGGGGGCCCAGCTGGTGTGGCCAGCACCAGGATGGCTCCAGGCGTGTGCAAACCGATTCAAGCCTGCCACACACTCCTCAGCTGGGAAAGACACGGGTTCCCCTGGCTCCAAACGGTGCTCGGCAAAAGCACCTGCCACCAAAGGCGGCCTCCCATTGTGTGTTCTGCAGACTCGCCCATTTCGGAGACTTAGAAAACGTGAGGAGCTAACCAGTCTAGGAGCCACCCCAAGACGGCCGACTTTTAATTGTGCCAAGTAGGGGCATCAATAACTATCACTTTGCTTTCATTAGAGGGCAGAAAACGTTAACAGCCAAACCAAGGTCATTCCAGCAGAAATAGCCAGACTTCAAAATGGTTGTGTGAACAGACCGCACAGCCCCCTGCACGGAGCCTTGTTCATTCTTCCCCAGAAAACACGCCGGATGCCAGGCGAGGGGGACCTGTGTTAGGGACCCCCTTCCCACCCTCTCCCTCCTGTGGGGTTCCCAGGGGCACCGCTGTCCTCAGCGCGGGCACGGACGCGTTTACCTAGCGCGGACTTCTTCTTGTAGGAAGCCGGGCGATCGTACAGCGAGCGCTGGATGTCCGAGTACTTGGACACCTCTTTCCGCTCCAGCATGGGGACGTACTGCGTGCCGTCGGCCTGCTTCATGTCCATGTAGTCACCATTGTTCTCGAAAGACAGAATCACGTAGCTGCCAAGGCAGAGAACACAGCTCAGCCAGGGTGTCCCGCGGGGGTGGTCACCCAGCACTCGGTGGGTGAGGCTCAGGTGGGTGCTACAGCCTGCGTGTAGGGCCCTGGCTGGCGGCGGGGGGGGGCTCCAAGTGAGGTTGGGGGGACAGCAAAGCCAACCGCACCCTTCACTCGCACGGCCTCGGCGGGGAGACGGCTATGGAATAACCACGAATAATACGTGATCCTTGCCCACGGGCTGGGGAGGCCTGATCGTGCAGAAGGAACACGAGCCTGGCACATGCCAAGAGCTCCCGCCGGTGGCTGCCGTGACCTGCCGATGCCAGGTTGTGTCTAGGAGCCACACCGACCTGTCTGCACAGCTTAGGAGCCCAGACGCCCTGAAGTGCCCCATCTAAGACGGGACTTGCAAAACCTTACAAATCCACGACACTGGAGAGTTTGACGTGCAGGATTCCTTACTCCTTCTCTGGTTTTCGGGGCACAGATCCCGAATCTGGGCCCTGTGGCTTGGGCAGGGAACTCCTGCAACTCACTGGGTGTCCACCGGGGGACTCCAGATGAGCTTCTAGAACCTTCCACCTACAGAGAGCCTACAACCACCTGCAGGTTCCTGAGACAACCCTTGGCTTGACTGGCAGGCCCGGGTTCAGCAAGGAGCAGTGTGTGAAGCTTAGTGATCTCCAGGCAGGAGACCTCGGCACCTCGGCCGGAGCTGCAGGCTCACGGAGAAGCAGCAAAGGTGCTCCCAGAGGGGCCGCAACTCGCTCTCATCCCAGCCCGTCGGCGAGGCCTCCCACATGCTGTCCTGCTCCCAGTCCCTGCAGAAGTCACGTGTCCATCGGCACTGCCCTGGGACTTGCCCTTGGACAGGGTCATTTCGTTCTGCCCTGAATCTGCAGCCATGGGAGCCAGGGGGCATGGGTGCCCTCCACGTGCGACGCTCGTTGGACAATGACACATGGCAACCCCTCCCTCCATCCCTCCCTCTCTCTCTCTCTCTCTCTGCACCCACCTCCGTGTGCTTTCATCCGCAGGGTTCAACCCAAAGATGTCCAGCTCCTTCTTGGGCTTCTCCGGGTGGCGGCTCAGGAAGCTGTCCCTGTTCTTATGCAGATAGTTGACCAAATCCCCATAGAAGCAGTACTCGGTGATGATGTAAATGGGGCCTGCGGGGACCAGAGCGGGAGAGGACACGGCCGTGAAAACAAGGCACAGCAAAGCCTCGGGACGCCCTGCCAGACAGGCTGCCCGGACGCAGGGCCCAGGGGCTCCCATTCGCCGGCACGGCCAGGGTGGACAGCATAGGACTTAAGCCCGGCTCCAGTTTCCTCAGGACCGCCAGGATCGGGTGAAAACCCTCGCTCCCAGCCCCGTGCGCCCACCTGACTTGGTACAGGCTCCCAGCAAGTTGACGATGTTGAGATGCGGCCCCAGGTGGGTCATGATCTTCAGCTCGGACATGAGAGCCTGCTTCTCGCTGGACCTGGCCGTGGCTGCGGATGACATCCAGCCCGTGTCAGTGCGCCTGACCCGCCCGCTCAAGTGCTCAGCAGAAGCCGAGAATGTGGCCAGCACTGTGGCCGACCACCACTGCGCTGCCCCACAGGCTGCAGCAGACAGCCCGCCCACCCCTGGCTTTCAGAGGGCCCAGGGCAGGGGCTCAGGAGTCCAAGCTGCTGCCTGTGGCCCCGGCATCCCATACTGGAGCGCCAGTTCCAATGCCGGCAGCTCCGCTTCTGGTTCAGCTCTCTGCTGATGGCCTGGGAAGGCAGTGGCAGATGGCCCAAGTGCTTGGGCCCCTGCCACCCACATGGGAGACCCGGAAGGAGCTCCTGGCTCCTGGCTGGAGCAGGCTCAGCAGTTACAGCCATTTGGTAAGTGAGCCAGCAGATGGAAGATCTCTCCTCTCTCTCTCTCTCTCTCTCTCTCTCTCTCTCCTGTCACTTTGCCTTTCAAATAAATAAATTTTTATGTCTTAAGAAAACACACTAGAAATATCAACTCCTGAATTGTTCACCCCAGGGCTGGTGAGAAATCTAAATAAAGCTAACTGATGAAACAGACTAGGCACACATACAGCCTCTGGTCCTGAACGCGTGACTCCCCAGCCGCGTGCTCTGGCCCAACATGCGTCTTATCCCCGAGTTCCCAGAGTCCTCGGGACGGCAGCACTCACGTTTCAGCATCTTTACCGCCACCTTCATGACCGGCTGGGACCGGCTCAGTCCGTAGGCTGTCCCCTCCACCACTTTCCCAAAGGCCCCGGATCCCAAGATGCGACCTGCAGACAAGCAGAACCGTGACCCCGGTGCACGGCGGCGGCTCCCGGCTTTGCGTGCTGTGGCCAATGCACCAGGGTGTGTGCAGCTGGGCACGTGGGGCTGGGTGGGGAGTGGGTGCTCCTGCCCAGCCTGAGACTGGTATCTGGTGCCACAGGTTGACCACACCCCTTCATCAGGGCGCCTGGCTCGGTTTCTGGTCCAGCCTCCCACCAATGCGCACCCTGGGCTGGAGCAGATGACGGCTCAAGTGCCTGAGCACCTGCCACCCACATGGGAGACCCTGACTTGAGTTCTGGGCTCCTGGCTTCAGCCTGGAACAGCCCTGTTGTGGGCATTTGGGGTTGAACCAGTGCATAGAAGACTCTCTCTCTCTGCCTTTCCAATAAATAAATAAGAACGTTTTTTAACCTTGCGTTGGTAGATTATTCATTGAGACACAACCCCTGGCTCTGACTCCCACTTGCCTGCATCTTGCTTTCACGCATTCCGAACTTGACTGGAAAACAAACCAAACTGCCCTGGACGGCAGCCTCCTGTGCTTGGTCCCAGGCAAGACGGATGACACAAGCTGCCTGGCTGACTTTTACATGTTTTGCCTAAAACGCGCTTGTACTGTGACAGCCCACAGTGCAGATGCACCTGCCAGGACATCGAACACCTCCTTGGGCCACGCTGTGGCTGATTGTCCTCGGCCAGGTCCCTCCCGTTCTGCCTCACCCACAAATTCACTTCATTCTCCACCTGGGTCGCTTCTAAAGCAAAGCCATTTCAGTGGGTGGCTCTGCATGGCTTCCCAGGGTCTCCACTCGCTTGGTCACAAGTTCTTTAATCAGAACTCGTTAGGGAATAAGAGAGAAAGCCTGACTCAGTGAACGTATCAGCCAGAAATGTCGTTCTGAAAGCAAAGCTCTATCACGTAGCTCTGGTGAAGCACGGACCCCTTCCTCTGCCACTGGCCAGTAGGGAGCAAAGCTGTCCCCCCGGGAGCTCACCCAGCACGAGGCCATCTCGCGGAAACTCCCATCGCGAGTCGTACGGCAGCTGCATGGGGTCCACGTAAATGTATTCATGGCCGTCGGGGCTGATGGACTCGATGACCCGCCAGCGAATCTCGTACCTGGGTTTCTACGAGCAAGCAGGACAGGCACCGGCTGAGGCACCAGTGTCCCGGGGCACCACAGGTCCCCCCAGGCAGCAAGGCGACCGGCGCCACCTACAGGGGACTTCAGGACGTTCATGGAAAACGGAACATTTACTGGGGTGCAGGAACGCTAGACCCACACCCGGCGTCTCCCTAACACGGCTGTGCCGTGAGCTTCCCGAGGACCTCGTGTGACAGCTGAGCAAGCACCCACCTGCTTCCAGACGACAACCAGGATGATGAGCGAGACAATCACAACCACCAGCAGCACCAGTACCGCGGCCGCCACCGTGAGTTCCGAGCGCAGGGCTAGAGGGGCGGAGACAGACAGACAGGTGAAGAGCTTCCCAGGGCAGCAGGGTGGCACAGTCGTGGGGGCACATGAGGGACCCGGCCCATTCCAGGGGGTGATCGCAGCAGCCCTCCAACCCCCTCCCCCGCCTGGCACCCAGGAAACCAGGCCAGCTCTTCCACGGGGAGAGGATGGGACGCATGTCAATCTTGGGAGCGCGACGCTCCACAAAGTCGCCCCAGCCAGGCCGCTGGGCAGCACCTGACCCTCGGCAAAGGAGGCGGAGCTAGCGTTAAGGGCAGCCCCCCCCCCCCGCCTGTCCAGCTTTGTTAACCAGCACACACAGGGGCCTCTGCACGGCGCAGCTCCGAGGTGAAACCCACAGACAGCCCGGGGCCTCCACAGCTGCCCGCCCTGGCGTCCTCAGTCCTCCAGCCCCTTCTGGGAGGCCGAGCTCCCCCGAGGGACCCGGGGCCCAGCGGACGACTTGGTGTCGGCCTCACTCTGGAGTCACTCACTGGGAGCCACCAGCTTCAGCTCGCGGTTCTCCGTGCCCAGAGGATTCCTGGCCAGGCAGCGGACGGCAAGGGTCTCCTCCACCTTGGTGAAGGTCACCCGGCCCTCCACAGCGCCCCCGCCCCGGGGGTGGGTCTCCGTGACGATGTTGGACACGTTGTTGGCCAAAAGCGTCCACGAGGTTTCATTGTTACACCTGGAGAGGCAAAGGACACACAGGTCGGACCAGTTGCTGGGGCCCATGGAGACAAGGGCACCAGGGGGCAGCAGCTCAGGCCCCGCCCACATCTGGGCATGCTACAGGTGCAAATCAGGCCCCGCCCACATCTGAGCATGCTACAGGTACAGCTCAGGCCACGCCCACATCTGAGCATGCTACAGGTGCAGATCAGGCCACGCCCACATCTGGGCATGCTACAGGTGCAGATCAGGCCACGCCCACATCTGGGCATGCTACAGGTGCAGATCAGGCCACGCCCGCATCTGAGCATGCTACAGGTGCAGCTCAGGCTCCGCCCACATCTGAGCATGCTACAGGTGCATATCAGGCCCCGCCCACATCTGAGCATGCTACAGGTACAGCTCAGGCCCCGCCCACATCTGAGCATGCTACAGGTGCAGATCAGGCCACGCCCACATCTGGGCATGCTACAGGTACAGCTCAGGCCACGCCCACATCTGGGCATGCTACAGGTACAGCTCAGGCCCCGCCCACATCTGGGCATGCTACAGGTACAGCTCAGGCCACGCCCGCATCTGAGCATGTTACAGGTGCAGATCAGGCCACGCCCACATCTGAGCATGCTACAGGTACAGCTCAGGCCACGCCCGCATCTGAGCATGTTACAGGTGCAGATCAGGCCACGCCCACATCTGGGCATGCTACAGGTGCATATCAGGCCCCACCCATGTCTGAGCAGGCTCAATAAAATATCACTATGGGTCCCTAACCTTGAACCTCTGAGCAAACTCAAGAGTTCAGTAAGGCACGTTTGCTGATCCCAATCTCCAAACAGGAGGTAGAAACGTGGGCCTCACTCGGGACAATCCTCCTAGGACAGCCATTCTTAAAACTCAGCTTATTTCCTCAGGCTAGAGACCCCTGGGAGCTGCTGCAAGCCGTGGGCCAGCTCCTCACAGCTGTGCATGGGCCCACACACACCCAGATTAACGAGCACCGTGCATTTGGTCACCGGGAGTCACCAGCACAGACAAAGGATGGTGACAAGAAAGGGAAGGCCCTGGAGGTCTCCGTCCCCAGGCAGCGGCGGCCTGGATACCTCTTGATATCCTTGCAGATCATCCATTCGACATCCGGAAGAGGCGTGCCCGCAGCCGTGCACCTCACCGTCTGTCCCCCGGTGGGGGCGTGGTGGTCATCCACCAAGTCCAGGATGGATGCGGGCACTGCAAGAGGGGGGGAGGAGTCAGGATTGGACCTGTGAGGCCTGCAAAGTGAGAGCGGGGGTCGGGACTTGGGCACATAGCTCCTGGACGCCCCGCGAGGGGCTGAGGCAGCGGTGCGCACGGCACTGGGGCTCCGACTGTGCCACTGGGCTAAGCCCGTGCTCACAGCTCCAGCGTCTCGGGATCTGCACCTGCGATGCGCTAAGTCCAGGGTGAGCAGAGTGCCTATGGTACCTGGTTTGCTCAGCAGGGATGCAGAGCTGGGGATTCTGCCAATGCATTCGGCTCAATCAGCATTTGCCCAGGTGCGTCTGTCAAGTCTTAGTAGGCGGGGAAGATGCTAAGTGGCAGACGGGCTAGTGCTTGCACCACAGGCTTGCTGTGAGGACCGGCACGTGGGGGGGGCTCAGTGACTGGGTGCTGGGTATCATACAATATGATGTCAGCGTGATATGACGGGGTATGGTATATGATACAGGTATATGATGATATGGGTATGACATGATGTGGGTATGATATATGATACAATTATGATATGATATGGATATGATATATGATACAAGTATGTGGTATGAGTATTATGATATAATATGGGCATCATATATGATATGGCTATGATATATGGGTATAAGATGATATGATATTATATGGGTATGATATAAGATATGGGTATGATATGATGATATGGGTATGATATTGGTATGATGCAAGATATGGGTATGATATAAGATATGGGTATGATACGATGATACGGATATGATATTGGTATGATGTAAGATATGGGTATTATATAAGATATGGGTATGATACGATGATATGGGTATAAGATATGGGTATGATATGATATGATATGGGTATGATGATACAGGGATATGATATGGGTATGATATAATATATGTGTATGATATATGATATGGGTATGGTATGATACAGGGATATGATATGGGTATGATATAATATATGGATATGATATGATATGATATGATATGGGTATGATATGATACAGGGATATGATACGGGTATGATATAATATATGGGTATGATATGATACGATATGGGTATGATATGATACAGGGATATGATATGGGTATGATATAATATATGGATATGATATGATATGATATGATATGGGTATGATATGGGTATGATATGATATGATATGGGTATGATATGATACAGGGATATGATACGGGTATGATATGATATATGGGTATGATATGATGATATATGGGTATGATATGACATGAGCAGACTCGAGTGGTCTGGCTGGGGAGCGACCATTGCACAGTGTCTACAAGTGAAGCAAACTAAGCAAAACTCCCCAGAGCCATCCAGGCTCATGCAGACCACAGAGCAGGACTGCACACTTCTCAGAACTGGAGGTGCCACACTACAGGTGCAGAGGGGGCTGTCGGAGCCTCGGAGCTCCCGGTGAGAGCACTCTGGAGTAACCTGGAACCTTCCAGAATCACTCTGGACCCTGCTTCTCCCCCATAACCCGGGAGAGAAGCGCCTGGCTCTCTCTGGGAGGCACCCACTCGTCCAGTCCCCTGCCTGCTCACAGGGGTCCTCCTGCCCCCGCTCCCCACCTTGAGTTAAGAGCTCGAACGTGTAGCTCTGGACGTCATCTTCATTCTCAGCCACGATGGTGTAATGGCCGCTGTCCTCCTCCTTGGCCCGAATGAGCTTCAACTTGCATCGATACCTTCAAAGAGAAGACTCCGTCTCAACACAGCAGCGCTGAGCCCGTGCCACTCATCGGAGCCACCACGGTCTTGGGTTGAAATCCCAGGTTTGTAAAAAATTAAAACATCTTCTCCCCTTGTCCGTGCCCTGCCTTTTTCTGGGATTCACCCCATACTTTCTACATTTTGAAGTCTAACGAGAGGAAAAGACTTTTGGGACAGATACTGGTCATCTGCAAGTTCTGCTGTGGCCTGACTTTTGAACCAGGAATGCACAGCCTGTGAGCTTCTCTCATTTGGAAAAAAAAAAATTGATTTCTACCTTTTTTAAACAAAACACCTGCTTCCTATAAATATCCACCATCTGGGATCTCCACCGTCTCGGCCAGTGGAGCCCCAGGAGAGCAAAGAGCCAGGGAGCTCTCTAGGAACCCGTGTGGAGGACCTAACATTCCCACTGCTGGCGTTTGCCTACAAACTTCAGAAAGTTCCAGAAGAACCTAATGAAGCTGATACAAGTGGGGAGGAGGCGCGACTGGGCAGACGGACAAAGAGGAGTGAGCCTTCTTACGAGGCGTTTGTTTTGTTTTGTTTTGTTTTTTTAAAGATTTCTTTCTTTATTTGAAAGGCAGAATGACAGAGAGAGGGAGAGACAGAGAGAGGTCTTCCATCCACTGGCTCCCTCCCCAGAGAGCCACAGCGGCCGGGGCGGAGCCAGCCAAAGGCAGAAGAACCTTCCAGGCTGAGCACTGCACTATCTGCCATCCCTGCTCCACAGAGGTCAGAAAATTCCATTTTCCACATGCTGCTGATCAATTACACATGGAGCTTAGTCCAGAAGGAAGCAGGCAAACGCTGAGGCTAACGGAACAGAGGAGACAGGCGCCACCCCGCTTCTGCACAGGCTCGGAGCTGAAGGAGCCAGCCCTTGCAGACACAGCTCTGAGTCTCAGATCCCGATCACAGCCGAAAACCCCAGGAGACCTCAGGCTATCACCCGACCCCAGTCCTCCCCTCCAAGGGCCTAAGCTTTTCCCAAAGCTGCATTACAGGTCCCTGGGGGTGACAGACCCAGACTTCTCCACCAGTGGTCAAGAGACGAGAGCAACCTGCCCATGTCACCAAGCAGCCCCGGCACCACTTATAGCCAGGACATTCCTAGTGCCCATGGAGCCCCCTACCGGGGCAACTGTGTTCCACGCTGAGCCAACAACACTGTGTTTCCTGGAGACATCAAGGAATGCGTTCAACCCAAATGGTCTCCATTACCCTTTCCTTCCTCCCTGCCCCACCCCGCAGAGCCAGCGCCCTGTCTGTGACGGGGGTGGGGAAGATGACAGGTGGCTCCTGGTGCCACCGACACACCACCCATGCCGGGGACCTCCCACCGCCCCGTCTCAGGTCTGCCAGGTGCGCCTGGGGCTCCTTACCGCGTCTCCTGCACCTGCTCCACGTCCGTGGTGATCTCCGTGAGATTCTCGATCAGAGTCCGGCTGTCCTTCAGCCAGGATATCCTGGGCGGGGGGTAGGCACGCACCTCCACCACGAAATGCTTCACTTCGTGCAGGTTGACGGCCTCCGACTGGTTGAAAGTGGGCTTGATCTCCACAAACCCCTTCTCTGCAGAGGGAAGAGTGCGCATTGGAGCAAGGGCGTCAGTGCACACGGCCCCCGCAGTGCACACGGCCCCCGCAGTGCACACGGCCCCCCACAGTGCACACGGCCCCCCACAGTGCACACGGCCCGGCAGCCCTCGCGGGAGGCGGGCCCTACCATGCACGGCGATGGTGACCTTCTTCATCTCTTTGACCTCCCTGGTGGCCTGGCGGGCGGCGCACTCGTAGTCCCCACTGTCCTTCACTGTGGCCCTGGGGACCGTCAGCGTGTACACCAGCTTGAGCGTGGGGACTTTGATTTCTTCCAGCATTGTGACACCTTTGCCCTTCTGCAGTGGCAGAGGAAAAAAAAAAAAGCTTTGAAGACATGCGCTCTATTTTATTCATTTATTTGAGAGGCAGAGAGAGGACTAGCATGTTCCATCTGCCCGTTCACTCCCCGCAAGGCCCACAACCGCTGGAGCTGGGCCACGCCGCAGCCAGGGGCCAGGAACACAGTCCAGGTCTCCTGTGTGGGTGGCAGGGGCCCAAGGACTTGAGGCCTCCCAGGGTACACACAGTGGCATTAGCAGGCAGCTGCTAAAAAACAAAAACAAACAACAAAACAAAACAAAACAAAAAACCACGCAAATCCAGAGTGAAGCCAGGACTCCACGCCAGGCACTGTGGTGAGATGCAGGAGTCTGAGGCAGCTGGGCCAATGCCCACCCTCAAGGGAGGAGCCTGAAAGACCACCCGGTGCTCACTGCAGAGGCGAGGGGCCCAGCAACGCCGACAGGACATGGATCACTAGGGAGATGCACCTGCCCACGATCCCTAGCGAGATGCACGTGCAGCCAAGTGCACCACGGCCGTCTCCATGGGGCACCCACCATCTCCCCGGGGTAAGTCCACTGCAGGTCCACCACTTCGTTGTTGAAGACGGCGCAGGTGACCACAATCGTCTCTCCTGCCTTATACACAGTCTGGAGCGCTTCCATTTCCAGATCCAACTCCGACGTCGCTGCAACGAGAGCACACACGAGCGCCTGAATCCCCCGGTGCGCTCGGCTTATGAGACGGTTTCAAGTGCGCACGGGTGAGAAAACCCCGCAAAATGCTCCACCAATCAGTCTGGAGATTCCTCAGAAACCTGAATATAACCCTACCGTTCGACCCAGCCATCCCACTCCTTGGAATTTACCCAAAGGAGTTTAAATTGATAAAGAAAAAAGCGGTCTGCACCCTAATGTTTATTGCAGCACAATTCACAATAGCCAAGACCTGGAACCAACCTAAATGCCCATCAATGGTAGACTGGATAAAGAAATTATGGGATATGTATTCTTTAGAATACTATACCGCAGTAAGAAACAACGAAATCCAGTCATTTGCAACAAAATGGAGGAATCTGGAACACATCATGCTGAGTGAAGTAAGCCAGTCCCAAAGGGACAAATACCATATGTTCTCCCTGATCGGTGACAACTGACTGAACACCAAAAAGGAAACCTCCTGAAGTGAAATCAACACTATGAGAAACGGTGACTTGATCAGCATAGCCCTGACTGCTAATGGACAACTTAATACATTATCCCTCATAGTATTTTTTTTTGTCTGTTCTTAATATGACCGGTTTAATTCTGTAATTATCACACAGTTATTCTTAAGTGTTGAAAATTAACTGAAATGTGATCCCTGTTAAACATAAAAGTGGGAATAAGAGAGGGAAGAGATGTATAATTTGGGGCATGCTCGGGCTGACTTGCCCCAATTGGTAGAGTTGGAAACATACCAGGGGATTCCAATTCAATCCCATCAAGGTGGCATGTGCCAATGCCATCTCACTATTCCAAGTGATCAATTTCAGTTCACAATTGATCATAATGAAAGGACTAAGAGTCAAATGGAGCACATAAACAAGTCTAGTATCTGCTAACACTAACCGATAGAATAAATAAAGGGGAGAGTGATCCAACATGGGAAGTGAGATACTCAGCAGACTCATAGAATGGCGGATGTCCTAAATAGCACTCTGGCCTCAGAATCAGCCCTAAAGGCACTCGGATCTGGCTGAAAAGCCCATGAGAGTATTTCAGGCATGGAAAGCCAAGAAACTCTGGCAAAAAGATCTCTGCGAGTGAGATCCCAGTGGAAAGAACAGGTCTTCAAAGAGGGAGGTGCCTTTCTCTGAAGGGAGGAGAGAACCTCCACTTTGACTATGACCTTGTCTAAACAAGATAAGAGTCAGAGAACTCAAGGGGCTTCCATAGCCTTGGAAACTCATGACTGGTGCATAGGGAGATTACTGATGCCATAAACAGGAGTGTCAATTTGTAAAGTCAACAACAGGAGTCACTGTGCACTTACTCCTCATGTAGGATCTCTGTCCTTAATGTGCTGTACACTGAGGCTTAATGCTATAACGAGTACTCAAACAGTATATTTCACTTTGTGCTTCTATGGGGATGCAAACGATTGAAATCTTTACTTAATGTACACTAAACTGATCTTCTGTAAAAAAAAAAAAAAAAAAAAAAAAAGAAATTATCAATTCCCAACTTGACTCTCACTGGGATTAAACATGACAATAGGTCTGATCTGATTTCATCATCATTTAAAAAAAAATCATCTATTATTTTTCACTTTATGTTTCTGTGTGGGAACAAACTGTTGAAATCCTTACTTAAGGTATACTAAGCTGATCTTCTGTATATTAAGATAATCGAAAATGAATCTTGATGTGAATGGAAGGGGAGAGGGAGTGGGAAGGGGGAGGGTTGTGGGTGGGAGGGACGGTATGGGGGGGAAAGCCATTGTAACCCATGAGTCGTACTTTGGAAATTTATATTCATTTAATAAAAGATAAAAAAAAAAAAAAAAGAATGACATGAAAAAAAAAATGCTCCACCAATCAGTTCGAGGGAGACAGAATCTGTAAAACCTCAGAGGCCTGGCTATTGAGGTCCTGAAGACGGAGGGGCAGCCAGCGGCCGCACAGAAATACAAAATAATGACAAGAGCAGACAACAGTCCCACGTGAGCAGAACGCAGGCTCCCGGCTCCTGCGGGCAACTGTGCCCCGGCTCGCTCACGGGCACTGACTCGTTCACCAGCCAGGCTCGGCTGGCCAGCACCATGCGAGGCACTTGGCTCCTGTCCTGTGCCCACTTCCCCGTCACTCAGCTCCTCCCCAGAACCTAGCCCCGTGCCTGGCACAAGGCAGGCCCTCACCAAGGATTAAACAGCCAGCCACCCCCCACAACACTGAGCAAACACCTGCCAGTCCAGCACGCAGGGCCCCATCCGTGCCAGCTCGGCTCACATCAAAGTCCACAACCACACTCTCTCCCCAGCACAATCCCTTCTCTTAAGTTAATAAAATTCATCTAAGCCTCCACCGCCTCGCCCTGGGGTGTAGCTTTGTTTCCAGGGCCTGCGCAGCCAGGAACGTGCACAAAACGCTAAGAGATTTAGGCAAGAAAAGAATTCCTCGCAGTCTTTCGGGGTAACCGGGAGCTCCTACACAGGTAGGCACCCTGGAAGCCCGGTGGCGTCACGGCCACAGAGGTCAGGCTGACGCTGTCCAGCGACCGCGCGGGAGGGGACTGTGGAGCGAGAACCCCGGGGTGAGGGTGGGGTGGGGGTAGGGGTGCGGCACCTTTCAAGGCGTAGATGTTGAAGGGGATGGTCTGCACGGTCTTCCCGCGCACGGTGGCCTCACACACGTAGGGCCCCATGGTGAAGGTGCCATTGAAGCCGTGCCGGCTGTCGTAGGAGGCGGGCACCAGGCCCTGGCTGTTGCGCAGGGTGACAGGGGTCTCGGGGTCAGTGGTGCGACACGGGATGATGGCCGAGTCGTCGTCCTCCACGATGACCAGGTAGTCGGTCATCCCCAGGGGCACGAAGGCGACGTCCGGGTCTGGGGTTAGAGAGGAAGAAGAATCTTCCAGGCACGGATTCCAGCTCCACCCCTCCTTCCAGAAAATCACCCCGCCCAGCTACCCTCAGCACAGGTGCACCCCACTGACGCTGCCACCGCCACGCCCAGAGCTCACGTCCTTTTTTAAATAAAGATTTATTTATTTGAAAGGCAGAGAGAGACGGACAGAGAAGGAAGGAGAATTTTCCACCCACTGGTTTGCTCCCCAAATGGCTGCAATGGCCAAAGCCAGGAGCCTGGAGCTTCATCTGGGTCTCCTACATGGATGCAGGGGCCCAAACACCCTCCTTCTCTCTCTCTCACTCTCTCACTTTGCCTTTTGAATAAATAAAAAGAAATCTTTACAGAAATAAACTAATAAGCCAAATCTGAGAGAGAGAGATAGCAACAGGACCACAGGGAGCTCGGCCCGCGGCCCCACCCACTCACCTGGCACGTAGATGTACACGTGGCTGCCTTCCACGTCGCTGTCCTCCGTCTGCGTGTGGTTGTAGTAGCAGGTGTACAAGCCCGTGTGGGCCGCGGTGGCACTGCCCACCTCCAGCACGGCCACAAAATAGCCAGTGTTGTTCTCCTCGCTCCTGACGTCCACCCTGGGGCCCTCGTCCTCGGACACGGGGTACTGCCAGCTCACTTCACTCTCCCCGGAGCAGCGCAGGGTGAAAGAGGAGTTCAGCGGCACCACCCTCTCGCTGTCGCCGGGGGAGATGGAGGGTAGCGGGAGCTGGCAGCGCGTGAGGCTCGGCCCTGCAGGAGGAAGCCCCCGGTGAACGGGCCGTGCAGACACCACCATCTCGGTGAACGGGCTCTGAGCCTCCCCGGGGTGGACGTGTGAGAGCAGGGTGCCCCCGAGTGCACCCGGGCCACCCAGCACCCTGCAGAGGGGCTGCGGAGCTGGCGGAGTGGGTGCAGAGCCTCTGGTCTGGCTCATATCCACCACATCCCCATAGATAGGACCTAAAACGGCGAGCAGGTAAGCTAGCGCCTCAACTGGAAAAGGACGGGTGATGCAGGCACAAGTGGATAAAAGCCAGGCCCGTCCGACAGATGTCCCAACCAATGGCCAAACGACGACCTCCAGCGAGAGCCCAGGGGAGTCCCACAGCCAGGCACAGAGCCGCCACTCGAGTCCTGGGCACCAGGACAGGCACCTCCGAGACGGCCAGGCAACGGGAGAGCAGGTGTGACTTCCTGGGCACACACTTTCTGCTCTGGGTTCCTGGGAACGCCCTTTGTGGGCCCTGACCCACCCCTCCTGGAAGCCCATGTGCTGGGGTGGATGGGGGCTCTCCTCGCTGACCACCTCCCGTGCCGGATCCTGACCCTCCTGAAGCTGCCGCTAGGGGGACACCCAGGCCAAGGGAGCTGGGGTTTGTGGTCCCTGCAGCTCCGGGCGCTCCGGACACAAGCACCACACCCACAGGACATGGCTCCCCGGGGGCGAGGGGCCCAGAGGGGGCTGGGGCGCATACCTGCCAGGAGCCAGCCGAGGACCAGGACCAGGAAGGCCGGAGGGGAGGGTCCCATCGCGCCGCACAGCTGCAAAGCCAAAGGGAGACCACATTAGCAACGACGTCCCGCCCAAGACGGCCCAGCTGAGACAGGAAGAGGCGTTCAAAGAAGCCCCAGGTGGCGCGGGACCCAGGCTGCAGCGCCAGGAGCCTGCACGTGGCTTTCCCGCCCTTGAGTCCCGCTTTGTTGTCTTGGAACTGATCCAAGAAATGAGGAGAAACAGGGCCTTTTAGATCATGAAGTTCAGAATGGGCAAACCAGAGAGCTTGGGGCATGGACCTGGGCTTGCCAGCCCGCGCTGTCGCCCCTGTAGTCGCCTGCTCCCTGTTTCCAGAGGCCACAGGCGCTACAGCCCAAGGGGTGAGGGGCTGCACTTACCCACCGGGGACCCAGGCCCTCCCAGCACGCCCCCAGGGATCCCCACCACTCTCGTATGGGTGCCGGTTTGAGCCCCGGCTGCTCCCCTTCCCATCCAGCCCCCTGCAAACGTGCATGGGAAAGCAGCAGAAGACGTCCCAAGGGCTTGGGCCCCTGCACTGGATGGAGCTCCCGGCTCAGACTTGGCTGTTGTGAACCAAACTCCCACTAGCAGTCCCTCCAGGACACAGGCACAGTGCGGCTCCGTTCTCCCAGGGCCCCTCCGAGAGCCTGCTGCATTCACAGCCAGGCTGAACGAGTCAGGGACAGCCCAGGGCCCAGCCGTGTGGAAGGAGAGCCACAGAGAAACGGGAGTAGACAGAGAGCAAGCCGGGGGGCGATATGTGCCCAGAGCCTGGGGCTGGGGAACGCCGCAGATGTGGCGAACCCCAAGGAGCCTGAAGAACCCCGAGTTTCCCGACAAAATCTGGGGAAAGGAGGAGCAGGAGGGACTGACACTGCACAACCACGACCCACGCGGGGCATTAGAAAGGAAGGAACGGCAGGGAGAGGCGGAAATCTGACGGGAGCCTCTCTGCAGCCGCTCTCGGAGAGGCTCCTCCCGTGTTCCCACACCCCGGCGCGGACCAAGTGCTCTGGCTGAGGTCGCCGCCCAGGGGCTGCTACTGGCTCAGGGGAGTCGGGTGCCCAACCCTCACCCACAGAAGGTCATGCTGAGGGCCCAAAGTCGCCACACAGGCTCGACCTTGGGCACCGCCGTCCCCAAGGTGCACCCCGGCCATGCCATGGGATTCGATTTGCCTCTCCCCGGAGCTCGCCAAGCAAGATGCGAGGACACGACTTCTCAGGAATCTGGCTTCAGAAGGGGAGGGCAGAATTCGGCCTGGGACGGGGTCTGGCCCCAGGTGGGCTACAGAGACCCACGCGTAGACCTAAGTGTGGGTTCTGGCATCCGATGGGCACTTCCGCTGGATGGCGACCCAGTTACAGAAATCTTGATTTCTCCCGCGTTGACTTCTACGGGGGAAATGGAGGGGCTGCGGGGGGAGAGACACTGGCCAGTGGGGGCGGATGGCCGGAGAGAAAAACTTGAGAGGAAGACAGCCCATTATTCCTCGAGCCTAAGTTGTCATGGGTGCTGGTAGGAGCACCAGGACGCCGCTGATCCTAAGAAGTGGCAGTGGGCGGGGTCTGGGGCCACAGGCAAGCCACCTCTTGGGTAAGGGCTCAGCTCTGCTTCCAGTCCAGCCTCCTGCTAATGCAGACGCTGAGAGGCAGCGGCGCTGGCTCAGGTCCGTGGGTCCCTGCCGCCCAGCCATGTGGGAGAGCCCTGAAAGGCGTTCCGCGATCCTGGCTTTAGCCTGGCCCCAGCTCTGGCTGTGGCCGGCATTTGTTTGGGGACTAAACCAGCGGATGGAAAAAAAGTGAAGACAACAAATAGCCTTTTTCAATGGCAGCTGAGGCTCACAGAGGGTTAGCAAAGGACAGAGCAAAGTCCCACCGCTGGGGGCACAGCCAGGTTCCCGAAACACCTGGTCTCCCAGGCAGGGCTGTGTTTCAGCCCTGTCCTGACCCTCCCCACTATCTACAGACAAGCATGGTGGGATTTGGGGGGGCCCTGTTCCACTCTTCCTCCCCGCCAACCCCGATGAGCTGGGCTGAGGGTTCCTGGGGGTCGCAGCATGCGCCAGGGGCAGGACCACCTGAGCTGGAGGTGCTGTGTGTGTGTGTGTGTATGCGCGCGCATGCGTGTGCCTGCCACTGCTAATCCACTTAGTGTGCCTCAAAGCAAGCCCAGGGGCCTCTGAGTGCCTGGCTTCTGCCCCCTTCCTGGTTCCCTTGCCAGGCAGGCGGCTCGTGAGACTCCCCCAGCTTCAGAGGGGGCACAAGGGATGGGTCTCAGGCCGCACCAAACCTCCCCATGCATGTCCAGAGCCCGTGGGGCTGCCCCCATGAGCACCACGCCCTGGCACAAGCAGCGGTCAAGGACCACAGAGCCTCCACGGGACCGCGTGGGTCTCAGGTCCTGGCTCCCCTCGCTCCCAGGCCAGCACTCCCCTACAACTCCTGGCAACAACACTGACTCGTGCGTGACCGCCCAGGCCTTGCCTCCCCCGATGAGTGGCCCTCTGGGGGTCGACCCTAGGAGCGGAGGCTCACCCTGGGGACCCTGCCAGAGGTGGAGGCACAGCAATGGGCCACCACAGGGGACAGCAGCAGTAGCAGCAGGGAGCCGCGGGGGGGGGGGGCTGATGCACGCCTGCTACATCCCAGCTGTCTCACCCACAGCACAGACTTCCGTCTCCATCCCCTCCCACCACGCTCTAGCAAGAGAGCCCAGCAAGGCAGATTGGCCCAGGCGCACTCCTGGTCCTTCTCCTCTCTGGGGAGATGCCACGCATCTCACGCGGGAGTGGCTTCTGTCTCTTCCTCTACAAACCAGGACCGGGGGCAGGAGTGAGGCTGCGTGCACACCCACATCCAGGTCAGTTCTCTGCTTCCCGCCCATGCGCACCCTGGGGGGCAGCAGGTGCCGGCTGCTGTCACCTTTGTGGGAGACCCAGAGTGAGTGCCAGGCGCCTGGCTCTGAAGGGCAGTGAACCAGCAGGTGGACTCTCTCTCTGCCTTACAAATACAACGGAAATAAGTTTTTAAAAACATGCTTCCATCGAGGCTCGCCGGCTGGCACTGCAGGGACTGGTGTGCAGCTCGCCGGAGCACTCCGGGTTTTTTGTTTTGTTTTGTTTGTTTGTTTGTTGCCTTTCTTCCTGCAGAATCCTGCGATGCCTCGGACGCAGCAAGCTGCTCAGCGGCTCCCTGGGCTTCTCCTTGCTAAGAAAGCGGGAGCTGCCCTGCCTCTCTGGCTCTGACGTCCGACTCCCCACGGCCACTCCCACAGCCCTGGGAGCTGCCGCCTGTGCCGTGGCCACCACCGCCTTCTCCTGGATCATCTCAAACAGAAATAAGCACCCAGGGACAAGCGGCTCGGCTGGACAGGACAAGGGCAAGCAAAGCCGGACCCGTTCTCTAGCTCTGCACGGCGCCTCCTGCGGCACAGCCCGGGACACCGACGGTCACCCCGCCCCGGCCTGATTAAAGACCACGGGAGGCGCTCTCAGGGCCCCAAAGCCACCGAGGGCTTCAAGCCTCAGATGCCCGAGGTCCAGCTAATTCCAGCTCTGCTAAGTTAATTCTAACTGTGGAAATTACACGGCCTGTTTTTCCCTCTGCGACCAATGTTCTCCGGGATCTCACAGCTTCAGCCCAGGCGGCCGAAGGAGCGCATGGGTGGCAGCGGGCTGGTGTCCCGGCGGGGGAGGGGCACGCAGGAGCCCTGCGCCCCACCAGGGCCTGCTGCTGTTTTGCCTTCCCTGCGCGCGGCGGCACATTCCAGCGACGGGTGTGGGCTGGGACAGTCCTGGCTCAAACCTTTTCTGCCCCAGTTACGGAGCCAGGGAAGGCAATGACAACGCTTGCGTTGGACTGTCCCCAAACTGCTGTGGCTGCAGAGGACACATTCAGGAGCAGCAGCTAGTGGCGCACTGGTCGCCAAGGTGCCAACACCAGGTCTCCTTACGCGCAAACAGGAACAGGCACCCACCCGCCTTCCTCACAGGTGTGCTAGGATAACAAGGTACGGCAGGCGAACGCCGCTCTGCACATCAAAGCAAAGGATGGATAACTGCCTTCACAACCAAATAAAAAAAAATACACAAAAATCCACAGAACACACGCTGTCTGTGCACTGATTCTTGCAGCTTTAAGGAAAAAGGAACGGAAACAGCGTCTGAGCGTTGCTCCCGGGTGGACCCGCGCCCTCCCGAGACGCCAGGGCCACGGCAGCTCCCGAGGGCGGCCAGCAGGTGGCAATGTTGCTCCGAGGATGAGCGCCCCCCGGTTCGCCGCCACCACCAGTTCCGAGCTGTACACCCATCTCGTTTCCAACCCTTTCTGGGGTGGCACTTCTAAGTGTCGCTGGTGGCCACGGTGGAAAGCCCGCGGAGGGGGCGCAGGGATAGGAAAACCGCCACCGAAAGCGCCCGGAGCTCCCCGAGCACCCCTACCCCCGGCACCCGCGAGCATCGCGTACGGGCCAGGCCGCCGGGCGTCTGCGGTCCTCGCCAAAGCGCACGCACCGGCAGCCCTCGGACCGCGCCCGGCGGTGGCGGCCGCCCCTCCCCCGGGACCCGCCACGCTGAGCCACGACGACGCCCCCCGCCTCCAGCCCACGCCAGGGACCCCGGCAGGGGGCGCGGCAGCCCCGCGGATCTTACCCGGTTCCTTCCTCGCTCGCCCGCCGCCCCGCACTCGGGGCTCCCGCGCCCCGACAGCGCCGCCCGAAAGCCCTGGCGCGCGGTTCTGGGCCGGCACCGCCGTCGGGCCCCGCTACGCCCGCTCGCCCAGCCGCCCACGCCAACAACGCCGCCGCCGTTCCCCCTGCGTCTCCGGCGCCCAGAGGTCGGGGAGGGACCCCCGGGCGATGCGTGGCGCGGCCGCTCGCCCCTGCGCGCCGCGCCCCCGGCCTCAAAGCCTCCGCGCCCCGGGCGAGACGCTGGGCGTTTGCATTGTTTTCGACGGAGACCTGCGAGGCCCGGGCGGGGTGGAGGCGCCCAGGGGGCCGGGCCGCGGTTTAGGGTTACAGGCGCACGCCAGCGCCTCCTACGGGCCCGACCGCCGCGCGGCCCGCGCCGCGGTGCGGGGAGGCCGCGGGCTTTCCAGAACCCACGCTTGCTTGCCTGGGGCCCGCGCGGCCCGACGCTCGGAGGCGGCGGGGAGCGGCGCCCCCAGTGCCAGGTCCCCCCTGTCCTCTCCTGTCTCCCGCCCTCCGAGCCACCCCGGCTCGCGTCTCAGAGTAAAACAAAAGGACTTGGTACCAAGCCCTCTCCGCGAGACGGGCACCGCGGGTCCGGCCCTGCGCCCCGCGCGGTCCCCGAGGGCTGAGACGGGGCCGGGACTCTGGGGCCGCCGAGCGCCGCATCTTCGGGGCCCCGAGCGGGCGTGCCGCGCCCTCCCCAGCAGCACCGCTCCTCCCCCGGCCACTCGGACGCCGGGCGCAGCCGCCCGAGGGCCAGAGGTCCCGCCCGCTGGGGTCCGCTGGAAGGCTCCGGCCACAGCGTCCGGAGGACGCGTCCCAGCGCGGCGCACCGCCCACGGCCCGTCGCCAGGAGGCACCGAGCGGGCGGGCCGCGGCGCCAGACGCGTTTGCGGCTCCGGGGCCCTGTCCGACGCCCCTCCCCCGCATCCCTCCCCAGCTCACGGCCAGGAGCCCGGCCTCCGCTGAAAGCCATTGCCGGCCCCGGGACCGGGGCGAGCGCGCAGCCGTCCCCGCTGGCTCCCGCGGGCGAGGTCCTACTGTGTTGGGGGTCGAAGCAGAGCGCGAGGCAGGGGCTGGCCGGGGCCCTCCTAAGGGCCCTCCAAGCTGGGAAGGGGCGCGTGAAAGCCCGCGGCCGCCCCGCCTCGCGCTGAGTTCAGGGCTGTGCGCGGCCGAAGGCTACCGGACCCCGTCGGCCCTGCACGCCGCCTCCCGCTGCAGAGGCCGCCGAGCAGCGATCCAGAGCGACAGCGGCGAGGCGAGCGGGTCCAAAACATTGAGCAATCCCGCCGCGGAGCCAAAGAGCCATTTCCCACCCCGCCCAAGCCCCGGGCTTCTGCAGGCAGCTCGGCCCGGACCCGGCGGCCCTCACCCCGGAGCTGGAGCGAGCGTCACCTTGTTCGGGGGGCGCTTTGCGCGCCAAGCCTGAGGTCCTGGGCAGGGGCTGCGGGCGCAAGGCGCGGGCCAGGGTTCCAGCTGCGGCAGAGACGGGCAGGGGACGGCCACCGCGCTTCCCTGCAGGCGGCTGGCAGCTCCGCGCACCTGGCCAGGCGGCCCGGGCTCCTTCTCGCTCCGAACTGGCCGACACCCTGTCCACACAGAACCGCTGATCCCAGCTGTTTCAGGGCCAAGCGGACGCCGCCCGCTCCCTTGGCACTGCCAGGAGTTAATCTCACGTGCAAAACAAAAACAAAAAGCCCGCGATTTCCATGGGGACAGACGGCGGCGAGAGGAGGGGTGCGCGTGGACTGCTCCGAAGCGAGCCGGGAGGCTGGGACACGGCCGCTGAGAACCAAGCGGCTCGAGGCGAGTGCAGGGACAAGCGCCACGCATCCCCAAGCCGAGAAGGGCACGGCCCCGGCCACCGCGGCGGCAGCAAGGCGAGGGGCCGGGAGGCAGGGGGCCAGGGCGGCTCACCTCCCCCTCTCCTGCCTTCTTACCTCGCACCGACCGCCTCCGTCCCGAGGCCACCGACGTTCCTCCTTTAAGTTCTTAGAGCCTGTTCGCCGTTCCAGTCTGCGGCCGGGACGGCGCAGCGGCCCAGCCCCAGGCTTTTGCAGGAGCCACCCCGCCAAGGCGGCAGACGAGCCCAGACCGGTGGGGGTGGGGAGGGACCACCGCGCACGGCGAAGGCCCCTCGGAGCGTCGTTCCAAAGTCCTTAAGTCCCAGCTGCTGGAACGCGAGGTGATGACGACTTCTTCACTCCAGGCCAAATGTGTTTGTCATTACGCCAGACTGCTCGCCTGCGGCGCCCCCGCACCAGGGCGCACAGCCCGAGCGCTCCGCGGGGCCGGCGCCCGCTCTCCGTCGCCGCTCACGGGCCGCACAAACCGTTCGGGAGCTCCGCGCACCCTCGCCCCAGCCTGGGCGCTTCTGCTTGCCCCGCAGCCGCCGCCACCTGGCTGGGTCTGGCCCCGGCCCGCAGCGGGCGCAGCGCCGTCCAGCAATCACTTGCGCTCGGCTGGCGCCATGTGCACCGGGGGTCTGCTCCCGAGGTGCGGCCGCCTCCCGCCGAGCCCCGCGCGCCTCCCGCGCCCGGCTGCCCCGCGGCGCTCCACACCGCCGGCCGCTGCGCCGTCCCGCCAAACCGCGGGCCAGGAATGAAAACACTCATTAAAAACCTGTCGCCTTCCAAGACCCACTGCCAAGAGGAGCGCTCACACCCCTGCGTCCACCCCCAGCGCGGTATCCACGAACACCGCCCCCGCCCCGAAAAGAAACCTCAAAAATGTAAGCCTAAACAATTTGACTGGGAGGCCATAGGGTTGCCAGAAAAACACCGCTTTCAAAAATAAGTCTGGAAAAATGTGTGCGCTTTCTTTTTTTTTTTTTTTTAAATCAGCAGACTCAGTAACTCGGGTTCTCCCTCCCCTCCCCCTCCGCCGCTCTCCCCCCCCCCTCCCCGGGAGGTTTATTCGGAATTCACCCCCCTCGGGACGCACCGACTGCGACCCAGCGCTCCGACGCTGGAAGCTACTTCGCGTCCTCCACCCCAGCGTGCGATCAGGGACTTCCCTGTGGAACAAAAATCCCTTTTCTCTCCCTTACCTTCTCCTCCGATGTCACTCCACAATGAAAATCCTACACATGGGGTAAAAAGTGAGTCCACGGCCTGCGCTCTGCGCCCGCTGTCGCCGCCTCTGTTTCTGCGCCGCTCGCTCCCAGCGTAATGAGCTCAGAAACCGCGTTTTGTAATTGATTCAATGTTATAGTCCATCCTTCTAAAACTAATCATTTGCTCTAAGTAAATAGCTGTCAGGAAATGAAGCCCCCCCCCTTGGCCTCTTCAAAATAAAAGTTTCCCCGGAGCTCCCTGCGCTCTGAGTCTCTGCATCTCCGCGCGGCGCCCTCGCCTTTTGCTCTTACGCAATCAGGGGGTCCAGTCCCAACCCCCGATTTCGACAACAACTGGGGAGGGGAGGGGGCGGGGAAGCGGGCCAGATGGGGTGGGGGTGGCGTCAGGGGGGAGGTGTCGCCGTTCTGCCGGGAAAGAGGGTTCGTGAGCCTGCAGAGAGCCCCAGCATCACCAGAGCCACTTTGCCTCGCAACCCGGGGTCTGTTTTCTGGCGCTGCAAATAGTTTTGTATTCTCTTTGAAAAGAACAACAGGAACACATAAAACTCCGAGTCCGCGCCCAGAGAGAATATAAATCTGGAGTGAGAGATGTCCCTTTCGTACTAGGCTCCTGGCCCAGCTCGAAACGGGACCCTCGGGAGCGGTCTCCGAGTGGCCGTGCCGTTTTGGGCTGGAGGTCTTTGACGGAAAGTGCGGAGGAGCTGCTAATCCCTTAATGGGATTAGGCAAACTGCCGAGTCGGATGGGAGGATGATGGGTTTTTCAAAGGCTGGGTGGAGTCTGAAGTGGGGTCCAGAGAATGGAGGGTCTGTGTCGTCCGCCGGGGACGGTCTTCCGCAGGGCGACCTTTGCGCCCTCGCAGCCACGTATCTCGTTGCGCCTTTGTTTTGGGGTTATCTGGGCGAGGCCAGGGGCCCGGGGGCTTCGGCCCGGACGTCGGGGCGGTGGTCTAGGCAAGCCCGCGCGCCGCGTGCGTCCGACTCTGCCCGTGCCCCCGGAGTGGCCAGCGGGGCTCCTAAGCCAGCGCCGCCCGACGCGAGGCCCGGGACGGCGCCGGGAAGGGACGATCCTGCGCGCGAGGGAAAGGGGGCGCTGGCGCTCCAGCAACCGGAGCCGGGCGGAGCGGGGCTGCGGAGCCGCGGTGGGGGAGGGGAGCGCGTTCCCTCCCCGGCTCGCCCTCCTCCCCAGCTCTCTCGCCGCGGGCGGGCGGGGGGCGCCAGCCTTTATCCTCCCTGGCGCGCGCGCGCGCGCGCGCGCACTCAAAACGGCTCGGGCGGGCGAGCAGCTCCCCGCACGTCGAGCAGCCCACACCTCAGTGCCCGGGAGGGGCTCGTCGGCAGCGGACAGGCGGGGTTCGCCGAGCGGGGCTTCCAGGGGCGCAGGGTGGCAGGCCGGGGCCTCCGCGCGCCCGCCTCTCGCGCGTCCTCAGCCCGGGTGACTGCACGGCTCGCTCGCTATTACTTCCACATGTTCCTTCAGGAAGCCGTGGCAGGCAGATATATGAACAGCCCGTTGTTCGGAATGCGCACAGGATACCGTAATGCTTGTAGAAAACGAACGGCCGCTAGCTACCCGCCCACCCCCCAGAAAAAGCAACCGGGGGCCTCAGACCCCGGCCTCGCTGGGACGCCCCTCAGGGGCTCGGCGGCAGACGGCGACCTCGCGGGTCGCTCCGGAGCCGCTCGCGGGGACCCCCGAGGGGCGTCCCGGGGCCGCAGCTCCTCGGGAGCCGACAGCGGCGAGAGGGATGCGCCGACGAGCCTTGGCTACCCTCTGGTAGCGATTACCTGCCTAATTTGAACGCTGCCTTTGTTGCGATCATTAACAAACGGCTGCTAAAGGTTTCCATGTGTGACATTCTCCCAGGTTGAAAGGCCCGGGGCGCTGACGGCGCGGCTAGCACCCCGGTGGGGGGCGGCGCAGGGTGGCAAATGGTCGGGGGGCGGCGGAGCCAGATTTCGCCCGCTGCGGACGGACGGAGCAGAGGCCGAAGGGGCTGGCCATCTGCCGCCCCCTGGAAAGCAAAATAAACCCGGTGGCCGGGCGCCGCGGCGGGCGGGAGGTCCCCGCAGCCAGGCGGCGGGGGTGGGGGGTGGAGGGGCGAGGCCAGCGCGCCCCGCCCACGCTCGCAGCCCGGTCCGCACCGCGCCATCCGCCCTGCCCCGGCTCCGGCGCGGCCGGGGTCGCCCTACGCTCCTTCCACGTGGCTCCCTCGACGCCCAGGGCCCTGGGTGGTCTCCGGGCTGCAGCCGGCGGGAAGTGTGGCCTGGCCGGGGCGGGCTGCGGGGTCTTGTCTCCCTGACCAGGGCTGTGGCCGAGGCGAGCCACGGGGGACAGGGCGGGGGTTCACGCCTGCGCCCACCCGTGCGGGGATCGCGACTTTCGACCTCCTGGGCGCTTTTCTGGAGCGTCCATGGAAGAGTTAAGAATGAGGCTGCCCGCGCCAAAGCAGAGCAGGGGCCTGCGTGGGGCCGCGGGCGTTGGCCTTGGCCTGGCGTGTCCGGGCGGGCTGGACGCAAGGTTAACGCGAGGCCCCGTGGAGGAGCCCGGCCTGCAGTGCGGGCCCCGCCAACCTCTTGCAGCGGACCGCCTTGGGCCTTGTAAACAAAAAAACAACTCCGGCCCGGCCCGGCCCCGCCCTGCGCTGCCCGCGGGTCTCTAGCCCTCGGCGCCCAGGACCGCGGGGAGCGCCCGCGGGCCGGGCCTGGGCCTCGGGGGCGTGGCCCGCGGAGGGGGCCTGGGCATCTGCTCCCCACCCCCACCCCGATCCCGTCTTTTCTCCTGGAATTCGCGATGTCCCGTTGCTCTCTGAGACTTCTGAAGCCAGGCCGTTAGTGGGGAAAACCGCATTGAAGCAAACCTGTGAAGTTGTCTTTCCCCACCCCCAGGGACGCCGGCGCGGGGGGATGGGGGGCGGGGCGGGATGGGGGAGGTCTCGGCTCCGGATTTGAAAAGCAAGGGCCGTTTGGTGGTTCGCGGGAGAGCGCGGCGCTGACCGCCCCACTCCCACCCCTGGCCCTCCCGGCTGCAGCTTCCGGAGCCCCCAGCCCCTATGCTCGGGCCCGCCCCCGCAGAGGGGTCCATGGGTTCGGGGTTCACAGGGCCCCGAGGCTTGGCCCGCAAGTGGGGCGTGGGCGACCTGGAGGGCGTTCACCCCGTCTCGGGCGCGCGCGTCGCTCACCTCCAGTTGCCGCGGTAGCCAGGCCCGAGGGTGCAGCGTCTGCCTTGGGCTCCTTGGGGGCCCTCCTTCCAGGGGCGGCTGTGTCAGGGGTCCTCACGCCGCCGCAGGCTGCCCTGGGTGCAAGGCCCCGAGCTTGCGCGGTGGTCCAGCGCGGCTGGGGCGGGCTGCGAGCCCCTCGGAGCGGGCTCTTGGGGACCCCAGCTTCCTGGATTTAGAGATGCGATGGTCCCCCTTCCTCCCAGCGCCTTCTTAGGCCTGGGGTTTGTGTTGCTTTTAATTTGAAAGCCGGCGTGCGGGAGGCGGGGGCAGGGCGATGGGGAGGTCTGCAGTTTATTAGGGGCCTCAGCCGTCCCGTTCTGCAGCACGCAGCTGTGGCTGGGGAGGGAGGAGGGCTGGCTCCGGTGAGGTCAGCCTGCCTCTGGAGAGGGGGCCTTGTGCTCTCGGAGCCCCGCGGTGGAGGGAAAGGAAGAACTGGGCGGAGGGGCGCTGCCGCGCGCAGTCAGGTGGGCCCGGGCCCACTCCACGGAGGTCCTCAGAGAACATCGCAAGCCAGCGAGGCAGGCTCCCGATCACCATCCCAGAGCACTGGGATTTCACGCCGGAAGGACTCACTGAGCGCCGGCTGCCCAGGGCTCTGCAGCGGCGAAGCCTGGGTGAGCGGTCAGTGAACGCCAAGTGGCAGTGCTGGGCTCCAGCGAGGCTGGAGGTGCGCGGTGATGTCACAGCGCACAGGAGAGCGGGCACCAATCGGAGGCCCCTGGAGGCTTCCTGCAGGGGAGGCCGCATCCTGGGGAGCCTAGGAGGGTGACGCTGGGGAGCAGCCTGTGGAGGTGAGCAAGCCCCTGAGGTCAGCGGGAGGCGAGCGAGCGAGCGGCTGGGCAGAGGGGACTTCTGGGAGGCAGGGGGCCTTGTGCTGTGATCAGAGAGAGGAGGGAGTGGGCTGGAGTGAGGGAAGCAGCAGGCACTGCGCTGGCAGGAGATGGGGTCCCTGGTGTGGACAGGGGCTGGTGCTATGTTGAGGAACAACCAAGAACAACACAATCAGGAAACAAAATACTTCTAGCTTGAAGCATTTGAAAAAGCCACTAGGGCAGGTGTTGGGGCACACTGGGTTAAGCCACCACCTACAATGCTGGCACCCATATGGGTGCTGGTTCTAGTCCCAGCTGCTCCACTTCCCATCCAGCGCCCTGCTAACGCGCCTGGGAAGGCAGCAGAAGATGGCCCAAGTATTTGGGCCCCTGCCACCTACATAGGAGACCTGGATGGAGTTCCGGGATCCTGGCTTTGGTCTGATCCAGCCCCAGCTGTTGCAACCATTTGGGGAGTGAACCAGCAGCTGTAAGATCTCTATTTCTCTCTCTCTCTCTCTCTCTCTCTCTCTCTCTCTGCCTCTTTGTAACTACCTTTCAAGTAAATAAATACAAAACAAAGAAGAAAATCCTGGAGAGAATCCGTCGGCAGAGAAGACCCTGAGAATCCGTCTCCAAATAGTCAGCTGCTGTCTGAACCCACACAATGAGAGGTGGTTGAGGTTAGAGAGCTACCTACACTGTGCACTGGAGCCAGGCACACCTGATGGACTTGTGTTTTAGGAGTCATGGTGCAAGCACAGTATTTCGGCAATAAGGTTGTCCAAGCTATGGTCATAGCCACACCTGTACTCCGTGATCGCCCGTGATACCCCCAGGATGCAGGCTCTGGGGGCCCAGCTTTCCACCCACCAGCAGGAGACCCCAGGGTACTCACTCTCAGGGACAGACAAGCAAGGCAGACCCAATGCCGATGACTGCGTGCTGTCCTATTGCCGTGGTTCTGTCTTTCCTTCTCCGTCATAGGGTCTCTCTTTTTCTTTCCCGAGATGGAAGTCTCCCCCTCACTGTCTCTCTTGCAGCGAGGTACAATTCAGGACAACTGGATGAAAGCCGAAGTTGTGACTGCCACTGCTGGGAAGGGTCCCTAAAAACTCAAGGACACAGGCTTCTCAGTTGGGTCTTTCTGCTGGGTGAAAAGCGGATGTGTGGCTGGAGCTTCAGCAGCTAGGATGGACCATGAGGCTCCCCCAAACAGGGAAATTAGGCAATGGAGCTCGCTTCATGAACCTGGTAAACCACCCCCTGTCTTCTTGAAAACATAGTAGAAATAAAATTCTGTCTTCAGTTGCTTATGTTGGAAGTCAAAAGAGATGGTGGCTAATTTCTTTATTTGAAAAAGAGAGAGTTTCCTTCTGCTGGTTCACTCCCTAGATGGCTGCAATGGCCGGGGCTGGGCCAGGCTGAAGCCAGGAGCCAGGGGCTCTATCCTGATCTTGCATGTGGGTGGCGGGGCCCAAGGACTTGGCCCCTCATCGGCTGCCTTCTCATTTGCAGGAGCAGAGAGCTGGGTGAGCAGCCATGCATTCGGGAGCTTCCTGCATTGCAAGCAGAGACTTAGCCCACTGCGCCCCAGTGCTGGCCCCGGCCCCTCTCCAGTGCCTCTCCCCCCTGGCTCCCCCTAGTCTCACAGTTCCCCTCTCCAGTGCCTCTCCCCCCTGGCTCCCCCTAGTCTCACAGTTCCGCCCCCAGAGCCTCAAGGTTCGCACTTACACCATGGCTTGATCTTCAGTGCAGACCCTTCTGTGTTTGGAGGTAATAAAACAATCTCTCCTGGAGTCAACCCACAGAGCCTAGACTGGCTTCCCCCAGGCTCCTGGCCAAGACACTCAGCTCTGGGAGGCCAGGCGATGGCTCCCTCTTTGGCTCAGGAAATGAACAAACTGGACAACGGTCCTTGCACACCTCGTGGCTGCAGGACAGCCGTGGCCCTCTGGCTGCTCAGCCTTGGCCTCCTCCCGCATCCCCGGATCTTTAATCATAGACGTTTTCCACACAGAGAGAATCTGAGTGGAGGGCGCCCTCGCAGTCCTAACCTAAGCGTGGCCCTCGGCTTTCCCCCACGGCCTGGCCTGGCTGACTCAGCTCCCAGGTCACCCCGCGCTGTGGGAAGCCATCAGTGGGTGCCCCAGCTGGTCTGGCGCTCAAATAAATCTCCCCTGTGGAGGCGCTGTTTGCAACTTTGTGCAGGGGCCAACATTGTGGCATAGTGAGTTAAACTGACACCTGCCACTCCGGCATCCCATACAGGAGCTGGTTCGAGTCCCGGTTGCTCCACTTCCGATCCAGCTCCCCACTAATGTGCCTGGGAAAGCAACGGAAGATGGCCCGAGTGCTTCGGGCTGTGCTCCCACGTGGGAGACCTGGATGGAGCTGCAGGCTCCTGGTTTCATCCCAGTCATTGTAGTCATCTGGGGAGTGAGCCAGAGGATGGAAGATCTCTCTCTCTCTCTCTCTCTCTCTCTTATAACTAAATAAATCTTTTTTAAAAAAGATGGTGTGGTGCAGTTCTGAGGGAAGAAGCAGTCTGGAGCTAGTAATTTGCAGCCTCGGAGAGAAGCGAATGCTTGGGGCAGTACAAAGACGGACGGCCCTTAAGTGTCCCGAAAGAACCGTCAGGATGTGACACGAAGCACAAAGCGATTGCACACACACGCAGCTACGCAGCGCCTGGCTCGCTCGCGGAGCCATCCCGCCCCCACCCCGCGCAATCTCCGTGCGGCTGGGACTCCGGGGTGGAGCCGTCTGGGGAGATAAGAGGCCTTCGTGCTGCCCGCCAGCTCCTGAGCTAATGTTTCCCAGGCCAACAATGACGAGGAGATTGCCTTTGATTAGGGCGCGTTTTCCGTGATCGCCCGGGACCCCCAGCCTCCTAGACTTTGCACTGCAAACTCAAGAACCAGCGGCCCTTGCGGACGCCCGCAAGGCGCTCCGCGGCCCGAGCTGCGCGTGCACTTGGCGAATGGCTCTGTTGCGCCGTGAGCGCATTTATGAATCGAATTCAGGGCTCCCTCCCTGGAGAAGCGGGCCCCTCGCTGGAGCTCTAGGTCGGCCGTGCTGAGGTTTTGCCCCACTAGAGGGCGCGAGAGGCCAGCTCTGCAATGGATGCCCGGAGCCAGCCAAGCCAAACCTTCCTTCCCAAATATTCTGGAGAGAGACCAGGTCGAAGGCCCAGCCGTCCCGGAGCCTCTCCAGCCCCCTCCAGACACTGGCGCTGTTCAGTGCAGCCCCCAAGGAGCCCGAGGTGACACTGAACGCCTCCCCCTCCTGTAGGTGCTGGGGGAGGGGAGGAGGCTGGGCCACAGCTGCCAGCGAGGCCAGTGAGCACCATCCAGGGCAGGCCAGGCCCTGGGCTGGGCAATCCGGGAATTCCAACTGGAAAGCCACACACTCAAAGCTGCGGGAAGCCTGGGACTGAGCACCTCACCCAACTGCAGAGGGGCGGTGGCGGCTGAGCTGCGTTGGGACCCAGCTGGCAACCACCAGCGGAGACGGGCTAGGGGAGCGCTCCTGGCCTTGAAGTCGCCGACACGAGTCCATCTTCCCCTGGGTGACTGCACACGTGCAGAGGCACGTATCCATTGTAGAAACACACGAGAGGAAATTAAAGACCTACGTCCATATGGCTCGAGAAAACCAGACACAACGGACTGTCGCACGCACAGAGCAGGAGTGACTGATAGAAGAGCCTAGATTCCTGGGGGGGGGGGGGCGCTTGAATTTCCCGGTGACAGAAGCAGCAGGGGGGTGGGCCGGCGCTGGCATCTGGGACTGCCAGCTCCGTGCGTGCCTGCGTGCCTGCAGACACCGGTCTCGGTGACCATTAGCAACTCCCAACACGCCCAGTGCTCAGCCCTCTGACCCCGTGCATCTCCAGGGCTGCGCTCACCCCGTGTGTTTGTTCAGCACGTGGGTGGAGTCCCTGAGTTGTCCTTGGGGCACTGCCGTATTTAAGAGCTTGCCTTCAGCATTCAAGAGAGCACGCCTGTGCCTGTATTTCCAAAAGAAAGGCTCAGGCTTCACACAGCACTCAGCCCTTATCTTATCCGCCCATCCCCAAAGCTACTGATAAGACCTGAGAAAGTGGAACAGAGTTTGGGCTGGAGGCTCCCGCCCTCCCCAGCTTCTGGGCTGGGGCTTGCGTCAGCGCTGAGCCTTGGAGCGCAGGGATCAGGACAAGTTCCATTCCCAAGAAGCACACGTAACACACGGCTCATCCTGCTGTCACCAGCAGCCGGCGGGCAAACACCAGCGGGATCTACCCTGCCCCTGAAGGGTGGCTGGGAGATGCATATTCCAATTATCCTGAGAATCTCAGAATCTGGGCTCGCGGTTGGCAGAAGCGGTCATTTCCTGGAGGTTCAGGTCTGCGATGCCGTTGTACAAGGCGCCGTGTTCCGGTGCCGCGCCTAGCCCTTCTGTGGCATTTCTGGATGCTCCAGCCTACCCGATGTTCCTTGCAGCAGCCAGGACACGGAGGCGGCAGCACCGAGAGCCCGGGCACCCCGTGGCCGAGGCCACCAACCCACCGAGGCCACGATGTACACTCCAGGAGGGAAGGCACGGACGCTGCTGGCTTCCAGCGTCATCTCACAGGCGCCAACATTCCCTGAGCCCTTGCAAGTGTCGGGAATAAAACATTTTCTCCTCTCTTGGCCAGCGGCTTGGGCATCCTGTCTGCATGGCAGGGTTCACACTGTGCCCATGCCTCTTAGGTCAAAGGGCAGATGGACATCTTCCATCGATGGGCAAGGCTGGGTGGGGACAGGTGGTGGGAAGAAACAGCAAGGGGGGAGGAGCGGAAGGCGTCTCCCAGGTGTTTAAAGTCTAGTCCCCGAAAAGCACAACCTCTGAACCGACACAGGTGCCAGTGACCTGGGCACTGTCTCAACCGGGAGGATTTTTGCCGTGTCCCGGAGGTCCCCCTGCAGCCCCGTCTGTCTGTCCACCCGGATCCCCTGACTTGCAGGTTTCCCAAGTCAAGAGCTGCCAACCCCCAAGCCATGTGCACCGCCCAGACCCCATCACCCTCCCTGCTGACCCACCAGGGCTGAGGACTTTGGGCACACCCACCTGGGGTCCACCCCAAACCCTGCCTCCTGCGGGTCCTCCTTCAGGCCCTGCCCAGAACCCCCCTCCCCAGCCAGGATGGGGCCATTCTCTCTCCTGAGGGTCCCCGGGCTCCCGTCTGAGTGTGTACTGCCCTTTGCCTCCTACTAAGTCCTGCTCTCCTGTCCACCTCTGTCCATGTCTCCTACTTATGTTCTTATAAGAACCTGGGCTGAGCCTATCTTGGGGTTCCCCTGAGCCCAGCAAGGGCTCCGATCCCCACACCCTAACGTGGGGAGTCCCCGTCCCCACAAAGTCAAGACCCACATGTTCTGAATCACGTTGCTTTTCTCCGGTTCCCCTGAGATCAGCCTGGCACGAGTGGACGCCCGCAAACTACAGGGCTGAGGCTCCCCTAGGCCCCTCCCTGGAAGGATTTTGCTGTGTCCTCCCTTTGCCCCAACCCCTGGATTCCTGCCAATGGTGAGCGTTGTTCATTCGCCTTTTTGGCCCACTCCTCTTAGACTCTGCTGTGTCCCCACCGAGCCTGGAGGGTCCTCCCACCTGGGAGCCTCTCCTGCACTGGGACCCTGCCCCACACAGCATGGAGCACTTTTAAAGTGCAAGCTCCCATTTTTCACGCAAGCGCTATATTTGTCCTGGACATATACTATACATACAAAAAGAACACAAACCACAGCGTATAACCCAGGGATCTCACATGAAGTACACACACTCGTGTGACACCCACAACATGGCCAGTAGTCCAGAAGCTCCTCAGCCCGACTCCAGGGCCACCCGTGTGTGGCCAGCACATAGACAATCGCTCTGTCTCTCCCTCTCTCTGTAACTCTGCCAGTCAAATAAATAAATAGATGTAAGCCGTCCACGTGGACAGCATGCTCTTCCATAGCTCTTACATTGGCCTTCATTTCCTAGTGGTCTTCAATGACTTCTCATTGAGTTGTTTTTTTAAAGATTTATTTTATGTATTTGAAAGAGCTAGAAGAGAGAGAGAGAGAGAGAGAGAGAGAGAGAGAGGTCTTCCATCCACTGTTTACTCCCCAAATGGCTGCAAAGGCCAGGGCTGGGCCAAACCAAAGCCAGGAGCCAGGAGCCGGGAGCTTTGGGCCATCCTCTGCTGCCTTCCCAGGGCCATTAGCAGAGAGCTGGAGCAGCAGTGGGCAGCCAGGACTCGAACTGATGCCCATGTAGTTTGCCAGCATTAACCCGCTGTGCCACAGCACCAGCCCCTTCTCCTGAGATCCCGGCACCTCCTACACACGGCCCTGTCTACCCCTCTGATGTCACCTCATACTGCTCTTTCAAGGCTGGCCTTTTCCTACACCTGCCACGGTCTTTCCTAGCTGGGTGTGTGTGCACTGCTTTCCCTCTGCAACCCTTCCCTCCGCCCCGCCCCCGCCCTGTCTGCCACCTCCTCCCCAGCACCCTCCACAGCCCCCAGGTCCCACGGGGTGGGGGTGGGGGACCTGGCTGCAGGGCCACCCCCTCCTGCTCACACCCCTCAGGGACTCACACAGTTCCTAGTTGCGGGTTTGTTTGTGATGAGGTGTGTGTGTGTGTGTGTGTGTGTGTGTCCCTTGGATCACAAGGAGCCCATGTGCTTCCCAAACAACTCCAGTACCTGTGCCTGGCATAACCTGGGCCCTCCTTAAACATGAAGGAGTCCAGTCCGTTTCAGACAGCCCAGAGCCATCTGTGTGCAGGGAGTGTCCAGGCAGGGCCAGAGCTGGGCTCCCCGCAGGTGAAGACAGACCCAGCTCCTGGAGCCAGGCTCGGGTGCTCCAGGAAACCACATTGGAAGAGAGCACTCGACAGCCCTTGGCGCCCGGCCAGGAAGCCTTGGAGTATCCTGCAGGAGAGAAGGGCCCTTCCCAAGGGAGCAGCTGAGGCCTAGGGAGCAGCTGGCTCTGGGGGAGAAGTTTGAGAATTAGCATCCAAACTGGGTCATCAGGTGCCTTTCAGGGCGTCTCCCTCTGCTGTGCCAACCCATCCCACTCTCTGCCTGCTCCATCCAGAGCAACCCCTAACAGCCCCCCCGGGGACGGACAGGCAGGCGGGGTGGGGGGAGGCAGAGGGGGCGGGGCAAGCATCCTCTGTTACCCCAGAGACTACAGACGGTGCCAATAAGTGCAGGAGCAGACTCACCGTCGTTTTCACAGACAAAGCCACCTTAACTTCCCAGATAACGGGAAGGCAGGTCTCCTGCGTGGCGTAGGCACTTAAAAGGTTTACTTTGGCTCCAGTGATCCTGCTGATCTAGCCACGCAAGTATGCTTTGCATCAGGGGCCACATGTTCTCATATATTTTAGCTCTGTACAAATATGCATGTCTGTAGCGCATTTGGTATCTTGAATTCAATAGACTTCTTTTATCGGGGAAAAGAGCTATTTAAAAACAAACAAGTTGGTGGCAGCTCCCATCCGCAAGCTCCTGAGGGTCTCTGCGTGTTCAGGATGCAGAGATGTACAGTAGGTCGCTGTGCTCTGGATCTCAAAGGGACAGGTAAGCAGCAGGGGTCTCCACAGCCGAGGTGGAGCCCAGAGGAGCTGGAAATGGGGAAGGGAGGAGGGGAGGGGTCAGGCAGAGCCACAGGACATGTTTCCTCTTTGGTTGATGCTACCTTTCCTGCCTTTCTTTTTATGACCGACTTCATGGATGGATGGACGGATGGATGGATAGATTCTAGAGGCAGAATGACAGAGAGGAAGAGGAGAGATCTTCCAGCTTCCAGCTCACTCCTCAAATGCCCACAACAGCCAGGACTGCGTCAGGCTGAAGCCAGGAGCCAACAGCTCCACCCGGCTCCTCCGCAGAGGTGGCAAGGACCCACGCACGTGGACCACTCTCTGCTGCTTTCCCAGGCGCACCAGCAGGAAGCTGGATAGGAAGCAGAGCAGCCAGGGCTCAAAACAGGCGCTCTGGTGTGGGATGCTGGCGTCGCAGGGAGCACCTCGCCCTGCCGCAGGACAATACCAGGTCTTGCGAAGTTTATCCCCACACCTCTCTCCTCAGAGAAGCCTCCTGGCTGGAAGGCTCCCCATGGTGTTCTCACTGGGGGTTCTCTGTGTTTGCTGTTTGCAACCCTTTAGGAACAGCATCAGGTGAAGGTGACAGCCTGTGACACCCTATGCCTTGTCTCCCCCACCCCCGGTGTAAAGTCGCTGAGTTAGCCCGAGGAAAACACGCAGGACAGTGCCCAGCACACAGGAAGTGCTCACTAGAAATCCACCATTGTCCCCTGATTGTCTTGTTGTGGGGCAGCCCAGGTCGAGCCACGGCTTGCAAGTTGACGTCCAGACACTGCCTGGAGTCCTGGCTGCTCCACTTCAGATCCAGCTCCCTGCCAATGCACCTGCGGATGGCCCAAGTGCTTGGACCCCTGGCACCCACGTGGGAGACCCGGGTGGAGCTCCTGGCTCCTGGCTTCAGGCTGGCTCAGTCCCAGCTGTTGCAGCCTTTTGGGGGAGTGAACCAGCAGATGGAAGTTCTGTTTCTATATCTGTCTCTGTCCCTCTCTGTTGCTCTTTCAAATAAATAAATAAATCTTTTTAAAAAAATTACAGCAGGCGATTATTTTCATTTACGCTCCTGCTCTAAGCCCCAACAGCCCAGGCTAAAGATCAGTCCCTCCCACCAAAGATGCCACCACCCAGAGATGATGTTGCTGTGACCTTCCTAGAAATCAGGAGACTGGGAGATAACAGCTCTCTGCAGGCGGGTTTCCATTTGCATGATAATCCAGTTCTCTCCACCTTAATCCTTTCACACATGTAAAATAAGTAACCTGAAGTTCACTGACCTAGGAGCCCTCTATTGTTCTCTACCGAAGGGAAAGTCACTTTGAAAGGACAGAGCCACTTTCCTGCTCTGTCACCACCTTCCTCATCCGTCTGCAAGTCCAGCCTCCTCCGCTCAGCTTGCTGGAACCCATTCCACGCTGTGGCCCCAAGTGTCGCGCATGGAAATACGAGAATGCCAGAGAGCCGACCAGGATCCCGAAACTGTTGTAATCTCCTCCCACAACATGGCTGTCAGTCCCTTAGGAGCAGGGGCTGTCCCTGGGCCGCAGTCCCCCCCCCCCAGTGCTAACAGGGTCCTGTGTGCACTTCAAGAGCCAGGATCGACATTTGCTGCATTGAGGGTCTGGGGTCTGCAAAGAGCGGTATGGCTGATTTATTTTGTTTATTTGAAAGATAGAGTTACAGAGGGAGAGGGAGAGACAGAGAAAAATCTTCATGGCCGGCTCCATGGCTCACTTGGCTGATCCTCCGCCTGTGGCACCGGCACCCCGGGTTCTAGTCCTGGTCGGGGCGCCGGATTCTGTCCCAGTTGTTCGTCTTCCAGTCCAGCTGTCTGCTGTGGCCCGGGAAGGCAGTGGAGGATGGCCCATGTGCTTGGGCCCTGCACCCCATGGGAGACCAGGAGGAAGCACCTAGCTCCTGGCTTTGGATCGGCGCAGTAGGCCGCAGCGGCCATTTGGGGGGTGAACCAACGTAAGGAAGACCTTTCTCTCTGTCTCTCTCTCTCACTGTCTAACTGCCTGGCAAAAAAAAAAAATTTTTTTAATTTAAAAAAAAATTAAAAAAAGGAAAAGAAAAATCTTCCATCCTCTGGTTCACTCTGCAGTTGGCCACAAGGGTCAGGGCTGGGCCAGGCTGAAGCTAGGAGCTAGGAGCCTCTTCTGGGTCTCCCACATGGGTGCAGGGGCCCAAGGACTTGGGCTATCTTCTACTGCTTTCCCAGGCCCATTAGGAGGGAGCTGGATCAGAAGTGGAGCAGCCAGGACTTGAACCAGTGTCCATATGGGATGCGAGCATTTCGGGCGGTGTCTTTACCCACTATACCACAGTGCAGCCCCTGGAGGTCATTTATTAATAAATAAAGAGGTGGGTCCCTGGCCTGGTTAAGATGCAGATTGAGATGCTGGACCCCCGGGGCCAGCCCAGGGTTGTGGCACAGCAGGTTAACCTCTGCCAGCAACGCCGGACCCCATGTGAGAGCACCGATTTGAGTCCTGGCTGCTTCACTTCTGATTCAGCTTCCTGCTAATACACTTGGGAAGGCAGTGGAAGATGATCCAAATGCTTAGACCCCTGCCCCCACGTGGGAGACTTGGATGGAGCTCCCAGCTCCTGGCTTGACCTGGCCCGGCCATTCGGGAAGTGGACCAGCTGGTGGAAGATCTCTCTCTCTGTCTCTGCCTCTTTCTGTCACTCTGCCTTCGAAAGCAGCAGCAGCACCTTGCTTCCTACATTAAAATGCCGGGGTTTAATACTCGGCTCTGACTCCTGATGGCAGCTCTCTTGCTAATACACCTGCTGCGAGATGGCTCAAGGTAGGGGGTCACTGCCACCCTCTTCTTCTGTCTTCCACCCAGCCTCAGCCCAGCCACAGCAGCCATTCGGGGAGTGAACAAGTTCACAGGATTTCTCTCTCTCTCTGACTCTCAAATAAATAAACATTTTTAAAAGATTTAAAAATTAAAATGCAGAGAGGGCATTATTTGCATCGAATGCTTACTTAGCTATGTGCTCTTCCCAAATGGCAATTCTAATACGGAGCACTCACTAAATGCCGGGCATCCATCGAGTGTGTTACACAAACTGCGTTGCTTAAATCACACCCAATCTACAAGGCACACTTAGGCACTCATAGGAAGGCTGAAACATTGCCATATACCCATTTGCCTGGCATCCAAAATGAAATATCGTCAGTAAAATTAAATTCTATGGCATCTAAGTACAATGCACTTGAACTATATGCTACTTCAAAGCCATTTCTTCCTGCAAACTTGCTCTGATTGCAGTGGCATTGTGCTTCTGCACGTTATAATTCTCAAACTGTCATGTGCAGGGGGGCGATTGCTTTGTGCCTTCATAATAGGACATTTCTCCTCCACTTGCAAGGGTGCACGTACACAAACGCACAGTCAGCTCCGTTGTCAGAATATATTGTGCAGGTCAAACCATAATTAAAATAATTATTATTTATGTAGCACCATGACTGCATCCAGTACTTGAGTCATAATCATAGTACTTAGAGACAGAAAACAATAATCACATAATCCAGCCAAGCCCAGCAAGTGCGTGGCAGCCAAGATCCCAGCGGAGAGGATCGGGAGTTAATTTCATCAGACGCAGCAGGCGAATGGGATCACAGCCATCTCGTGGTTCCCGCCCTCCGTCACCCACCTGAGGAAGGCTCCCCGCTGCTTACCAGGTCCCCAGCCTTTGTGGGAAGCACAGACCTGGAGCGCTCACGCCCGTCGGGAGATGATGGCCAAATGAGCGACTTGTAGACAGGCGCATAACGCGCCTGGGGGTGTCACAGGAGACATATGCGGAGCCCCTGTGCCGTGCGGTACACACGGCCGCTTGTGTCAGGTCCCCATCACCACCCCTGCCACAGGGATTTGCACACAGAGGCTGCTGCGGTTCCATTTCACAGAAGATGCCAACGAGGCCTGGAAAGGCGAAGTACTCAGTCGCAGAGAGCCTCCGCCCTCCCCAGCCCCCCGCCCCCACCATGGGACGTCTCCTGGGGCCTCCGTGTCCAGGGCTGCGTCAGGCGAAGTCACCAAGAGGGGTCTGGGGGGCCCCCAGCCCCCAGCCTGGACGTGGCCTTGGCTGCCCTGTGCTCCGGGGGCAGTGCTGGCTGCAGTGGGACCCTGAGGCTGGTGTCTGTGGGACCCTCGCAGACACTACACCTTCCCCAAACGTCCTCCTCTCTCCAGTCCTTGCCCTGCCCCGTGCCCCTTGAAGGCCGCCTCTTAGATGCTGGGGTTGCCTCTGGCCGACTTGCCCTACCCTCCTCTAACAGGTGCACCTTGTACAGCTCCACGGGGAGTTACCTCCCCAAAGTCTGCAACCAGGCATCCCAAGTCTGTCTGTCTGTCTCTCTCTCTCGCACACACACACACACACTGCCCAGCCTCCTGCTCTGTAGCCTCAGGACACTGAGCAGGTTTAGACATAGAAATGGCTCCTGATGGTGACTCTTCTTCCTCTGAAGAACTGGTCAACACCGCTGTGGCCTCCTGATCTGCCCGTTGTGTCTCTGGCAGGGCCGGCGTGGGCCCACCCACGTGTGCGAGGGCAGGAAGGCGGAATGGAGCTGGTGGGCGGAGCAGGCGCACCTCCTTCCCCTCGGCCTTCAGCCCCTCACGTGGGCTCTGGGGCGGGGTCCCCGGGGAGGTCATGGATGGAGAAGGGGTCTGCAAGGGGCTTTGCTTAGACAGAGCACATTCCCGCGGCACGGGCAGCAGCCTGGCCCTCGTGCAGACCCCTGAGATGGGAAGGCAGGGTCGGTCTTCGCACCGAGAGCTGCCAGTGTGGGGCGGACTTGTCTTGAGGCGGGCTTGGGTCCTGTCCAAGCAGGTGCGGGCTGTAGCTGTGGTGTGAGAGGTTCTTCTAGGGGGCGCTGTTGGACAGCTCAGCGGCCGCCAGCCCTGGGCCGTGTGTGGTGGCCTCTGCTTGGGGATCCTGCGGCAGTCACCCACCGCGATTCCTCCAAGGAAGAAACGGCAGCAGGTGCTTCCGACAGCCCAGTCTCCAGCGCCCCAGCTCGTCCTTGAAAAGTAAAAGCGGGTGCCGTGGCGGCGACACAGCAGGGGCTCTCACCTGCTCCTAACAGCCAACGGAAGGGTTCTATGCTGCCCTGTTCCCAAAAGCCCCGGATGGAGAATTAAGGTAAAATGATGTACAAAATATCTCATCACCGTGCTTGCCCAACACCTGCTCTATGGCTTCCCCACGTACCAGGTGGAATTATTTTCCTTGTAATGGGTGGAGAGGCGAGACTCAGAGAAGTCTAAGAGCTGTCGGAGGTCACACAGCCAGTTCCAGCATCATAAATGCGGGTTGCCAGTTCCCTAAAGGCCGACCCAGTCCCACCAGCCCTGGTGACCTCCGACCTGGGAACTCAGATCCTCAGGTGGGCTTCTGGCTGCCTGTGGCTTACTCAGTGTAGTCACACTCTAGTGGGCCACCAAAGGTGTGGCTAAGATCGGGCCACCGTCAACCAAACGTAAAGAGAGTGGAGATGGACGACCAAAAGAATCACGTGGCCACTTCAGCGTGAGGGACCGTGGCCTGCGCTTTGAAGTCTCCCTGTGTGCGGAGGACTGGAGAAAGGCCTTTAGAAAGGGGTTCATTGTACTCCCGTTCAGTCACTGGCACCCTGACTCCCTGAACTGATTCGGGGGAGGGAACGCTGGGGGTTCTGCCGCACAGCCCCGCAGTCCCTTGTTGCAGGATCTGAGCTGTGCAGGAGCGCTTATTTAAGACAAAAGAACCACGCGCCCCATTCGTACGTAAGCATGGGCTCCTCTTTTGCCTGGCTGCATATCTGCAGTTGTTGTCCGTGTTGGGCACTGGGCTGCAAGACAGGACACGTGAAAAATCATCCCATTTGGGTCTGTTCTCTTTTGAGCATTCTCCCAACACTGACTCTATTCAAAAGTATTAACCAGGGACAGCCATTGTGACACAGTGGGTCAAGCCGCTGCCTGGGAACCCTGGATCCCACAGCAGAGAGCTGGTTGAAGTCCTGGTGGTCTGAGCTTCTGGTCCAGCTTCCTGTTAATGCACCTGGAAGACAGCAGATGAGGGCTGTGTCCCTGCCACCCACATGGGAGACCCGGATGTTGTTCTTGGTTCTGCACTGGCTGTTGTGGACATCTGGGGAATGAACCAGTGGATGGAAAAAAAAATCTCTCTCTTTCTTTTGGTCTCTCCTTCTCAGTCACTTTGACTTCTAAATAAATAAATAAGCATTTTTAGAAAAGTATTAACCATCTCCCAAGCAGGTAGAAAGCCAAGTACTAGGGTGTTCCTAAAAGCTCATGAAAAATGGAATTAAAAGATAACTTTATTTTGGTGTCAGAAAAAACTTTGAAATCTTATGCATGAAAAGTCTTCATAAAGGTCATGGAAATGCATATATGAAAACTATGCATGGATTTCAGTATCTGGGGACCAGAATAAACTTGCCTTTTAATTCCATTTTCCACAAACTTTTAAAAAAAGATTTATTTTATTTGAAAGCCAGAGTTACGGGGTGGGGAGAGTCTTCCATCCACTGGTTCACTCCCCAATTGGCTGCAATGGCTGGAGCTGTGCCGATCCAGGAGCCAGGAGCTTCTTCCAGGTCTCCCACGTGGGTGCAGGAGCCCAAGCACTCGGGCCATCTTCCACTGCTTCCCAGGCCACAGCAGAGAGCTGGATCAGAAGTGGAGCAGCCAGGACTCGAACCGGTGCCCATATGGGATGCTGGTGCTGCAGGCAGCAGCTTTATCCGCTATGCCACAGTGCCGGCCTCTGCACAAACGTTTTTTGAAGTACTGCAGTATAAGAAGTCACCTGACCTTCAGTAATTTCGGTCTAACCAGGGGAGGTGAGGAAGACAGAGGAGACCCTTGGTGTCGGGAGCTTTAACTGCTGGCCCAGCAAGGCCTCACAGGAAGATGGGCCCAGAACATCAGCCTGATGCCTGCCTGGTGGAGGCCCTGGGCGCAGCCCCAAGGACAGAGGCGGCACAAGACAACATCACAGTCACTTTGTTTAAAGATGGCTTCATTTTCCTTTATTTTTTTCAACTTATTTGAGAGAGAGAGATTTTCCGTTCACTGGTCTAGTCCACAAATGCCCACAGCATTACAGAGAGAGATAGACAGGCAGAGACAGAGAGAGCGGTCTTCCATCTGCTGGTTCACTCCCCAGCTGGCTACAATGGCTGGAGCTGCGCTGATCCAAAGCCAGGAGCTTCCTCCAGGTCTCCCACATGGATCAGGGGAGCCCAGGACTTGAGCCATCTTCTACTGCTTTCCCAGGACATAGCAGAGAGCCGTGTCAGAAGTGGAGCAGCCGGGTCTCGAACAGGTGCCCATATGGGATGCCGATGCTGCAGGTGGCGGCTTTACCTGCTACGCCACAGTGCCGGCCCCTATAAGATACTTAAAAAAAAAAAAAAAGATTTATTTACCATTGAAAGGCAGAGTTACAGAGAGAGGAGTGAGAGAGAGAGAGGGATCTTCCCTCTACTGGTTTACCCCTCAAATGGCTCCAACAGCCAAGGCTGGGCCTGACTGAAGCCAGGAGCCAGGAGCTTCTTCCAGGTCTCCCACATGAGTTCAGTGGCCCAAGCACTTGGGCCATCTTCCACTGCTTTCCCAGGCCACAGCAGAGAGCTGGATGGAAGTGGGGCAGCCGGGACTTCAACTGGAGCCCGTGTGCGATGCCAGCATTGCAGGCGGGGCTTAACTACCACCCACGAGGGAGACCCGAGGAAGCCACTGGCTCCGGCCCAGCACCGACTGCTGTGGCAGGTGGAGGACCTCTCTCTCTCCCTTCCTCTCTGTAACTCCGACTTCCAAATAAATCAATAAATCTTTAAACATACACACATTTAAAAAAAAACACAACTATTTCTGGATCGGACTAACAGAAACCCAGCGTGGGAAGGCACCTCTACCATCCTTAAATTTTCCCAGATCCATCACTCACGCTGCTGGGGCCACGCCCCCAGTCGTCACTCACCCTGCTGGGGTCACGCCCCCAGTCGTCACTCACCCTGCTGGGGCCACGCCCCCAGTCGTCACTCACCCTGCTGGGGCCACGCCCCCAGTCGTCACTCACCCTGCTGGGGCCACTCCCCTCACCCGTCACTCACCCTGCTGTGGCCACTCTCCTCACCTGCAGTCACCCTGACGGGGCCACTCCCCTCACCCGTCACTTCGCTGGGGCCACGCCCCTCACCCGTCACTCACCCTGCTGTGGCCACTCTCCTCACCTGCAGTCACCCTGACGGGGCCACTCCCCTCACCCGTCACTTCGCTGGGGCCACGCCCCTCACAGGCACTCACCTTGCTGGGGCCACGCCCCCACCCGTCACGCACCCTGCTGGGGCCACGCCCCTCGCCCGTCACTCACCCTGCTGGGGCCACGCCCCTCGCCCGTCACTCACCCTGCTAGGGCCACGCCCCTCGCCCGTCACTTTGCTGGGGCCACGCCCCTCGCCGTGAGCCGCACCGCAGCTCCTCCGGGCCGAGCCGGCGGCCAGGGGCGTGGCCAGAGCTCCCCGCAGGGCCGGGGAATTGTGGGAAGGGCCCAGGCGGGGACGGGACGCCGAGTCTGGGCCGGCGACGGCGGCCGCCTGCGCGGCGGGGAGCCAGGCCCGAGGGCGGCGCGGCTCGAGGCCGGGGAGGCCGCGGCCCCGCGCGCTGTGGCGTCCGGGCCTCGGGGGTCGCCCGCCGGGGGACGCGGCCCTCAGCCCTCGCGGAGGGAGAGGGCGTGTGCCGGCCCCTGGCGGGAAAACGGGGCGAAGGCGTTTTTCTGACGGCTGCACCGAGTCCCTTTAAGAAAAAACAACCCTTGTAGCTTCTGGAAAATTCCGAGTGCGCTGCCCTTAAAACCTGGCCAGTGCGGGGCTGGAATTCGCGAGCGGGGGGGCGGGCCCCAGCTGGGGACCCCGACGCCATCCCGGCGCCCCCCCCCCCCGGCTGCAGGGCCCGCCAGAGACGCCGCTGTGGTTTAAAAAAAAATATATATATATGTATGTATGTATATTAGAGAGAGAGCGCTCTCCCCCGCTGCCCGGATGGCCGGAGCCAGGCCGCCGCCCAGGCCCCCACGTGCGTGGCGGGTGCCGCCCCGCGTGCGCTGTGCGGGCAGCTGGGTGTGGAACCAGGCACCCTGTAGGGGCCCCCAGTGTCTTAACTGCAGGCTAAGTGCCCAGCCCTAGATGCGATTTCTTATTAAAGTCGTGTTTATTTAGGGAGAGAGAGCGCGCCATCTTCCATCCACTGGCGCACTCCCCAACTGGCCGCGGTGGTCAGGGCTGGTGCAGGCTGCAGCCAGGAGCCAAGAACTCCGCGTGGATCTGCTGCTGGCTGCAGACTGTGCAGCTAGGCCTCGCCTTCCATCACGTGCCGCACGCATGGACCCCTACCCCAAGCCCCGCCCTCTGTGACCATTGGGTCAGGCTCTGACCCCGTAAAAGAGCCACCCCAGCCCAGGTGGAGGCCAGTCTGTCTCGCGGAGCTGCCCACACTCATCTACCCCTTGGCCTTTCTCTAAGTCTGCTTTCTCCGCTCACCTCTGTCGACATCCCCAGGAGGGGAGACAGCGCCTGGGCTACCTCTAGCCGGGGTCTCTCTGAGCCCAGTTGGGGTTCCCAACCCCACAGCATAAGCTGGGCGCCCCGGTTGGTCCCCACAACTGTCCCACCAACAGGAGCCCAAGGAGCTGTGTTTGGGCCCCAGCAGGAAGCAGGTACAATTCCCACGGGACTGCAGGCATCAGCGTATTGAGGCTGGGGGGCAGCGGGAAGGTGGACGCCGCGGGAGGGGAGCCTGGCCCCTGCGGGGTGCTTAGGAGCTGCCGGGGAGCGGAGCGGAGCCCCGCACCTCTGCTTCAGCTGCGCCCCCTACCCGCTGCCTGTCCAACTCCGCCTTCAGGACACGTCCCCACCCGGCTCCTCCCAGGACGGCGGGGGGACAGGGGCGGGCTTAGGAACAGAACTGGAGCTTCCATTATTCTAAAACAAGCCTCTGGGATAAAGGCGATGCTAACAGCCACCAACTGTCCTGGGATAAGAGAAGACCTCACCTTTCCTAGAAGAACGCAAGGTTTGGGTCGCTGGACCAGCTCTCTCTGGGAGGGAAGATTTTGCCTGTGGGAAATTAAAAGTTAAGTCAGATGGCAAGCTAAGCTCCCCGGGATTGCATAATCAAGAGCTGGCGTTGGCATTTGCATGCCCAGGGGTACAGGGGGGATGAGCTCCCGGCCGGGGTGAGCAGCTGAACCCCGCTGTGGCTGCGCCCACGGGCTCAGCGCCCCCTAGCCGTGTACCCGGGGCTGGCTTCCCCAGCCTCTCGGAACCTAGACCGCCTGCACTCTGCATCGCCCGCCTAGGACGTGCGTCCTAAAGCTCTGATTACCAGTTGACTGGCGCCAGGAACACCTGTGGACAGTGCGAGGAGAAAGCACTCACTCGGCCTGGCCCCGCCCATGTCTCCGCCCACACAGCTTCCAGTCCGTAGGCGCCTCAGCAGCAAACACGTGTCCACAAAGGGTTAATAGCGGTTTCTAAGAATCTTCAAAAAGCTTACGAGCGAGAAGATTCTGACTCATTTTCCCCAGACACAAAGCTGCAACTAACAATCAGCCCACGGTTCCTTTTGATACTTGGCATACGTTTTATTTTTAAGTGCATTAAACTAAAATTTAGACTCCATTTAAAAGGATCTTATCAAAAGAAAGCAAGTGTAATGAAAATTAATTCAATGTTTTTTAAGTGCATTAAACTAAAATTTAGACTCCATTTAAAAGGATCTTATCAAAAGAAAGCAAGTGTAATGAAAATTAATTCAATGTTTATAATTCAAATTTTAAACTAGTAACACTGTGGTTAGCAATTGCCTCTCCACTCCCTTCACCTGACTTTTATCCGTTCTCAAGCCTGCTGTAACAAATAGCTACAAAAATAGAAATGTTTGAAAGGTTTGCGACTTTTTTACTTCTTTGCTTTCCAAATTGACTGCCTGGTAAGAGACTTATTTAAATAATGGGTTTTAAATATTCTTTTAAAAAGGGCCTCTGTATGCACCTCTTTATTTTATGAGCTAGGAATATATTTAAGAAATGTATTTTATGCAACACAGTTGCCTGCCTTTTTAATTGATTACCAGTTCTTCGTGTTTATGTAAACATGACTGTTTTTTAGAATGATTTTATTACCTGAAAGGCAGAGAGAGAGACAGAGGATTACTCACCAGATGTCTGCAACCCCTGGGACTGAGCCAGGCGGACACCAGGAGCCTGGAACTGCTTCCGGTTCTCCCTCGCAGCCGGCACCTGAACCAGAGCTGGGACACGGGGTGCTGACATTGCAGGCCGTGGCCTAACCCGCTGTGCCCTCTTGCCAGCCTTTAATCGTGACTTTTAAAAAAAGAGAGATAAGTTATTCGTTTATTTTTAAACATTCCCCAAAAGTTGCTTTTTGAATTTCTCCAAAGTATTTCTTTCTAGTGAGAAAATAAGGCTTAGGGGCCAAGGTTACCAGGTGGATGCTATCCCCACAGCCATGGCTCTCAAGGGCTGGGGCAGCAGGTGAGACCCTCGGTTCTGAAGAGGAGGGAGGTCCAGGTGGGGGCTTGCGGGCAGCCTGGGGCCTCCTGCAGCCCTTGACTTGACCAGCTCATCGCTGCTGCCCCGAAAGCTGGGGTGCCGCTCTGCGCCAGGTGGCGACCTGGAGGCGGCGGGTGAGTGAGGGCAGTGGGGCTGCCTTGTCAGGGTCTGGAGGCCGTGATCAGACCTTGGCCTTGATTCTAGAAGGCTTCAGGATGCGAGGGTGTGGCATGGCCAGACTTTATCCCAAGGTCACGACCTCCAAAAGTTTGACTTGGGATTGTTCAGCTTTATCGCAGCGCCAAGGTGATGTGCACATGTGGTAAAAACTACCTGAATTTTGCATTTTGATCACTTCCCAAGCCAGCTCTGTGCAGTCGGAAATCAGCCTGGTGGCCGGAGGGAACCAGCTGTCGCTCCACGCTCCACAGTGTGCCCTGAGGCTGACCACCACGGTGTGTGGTGGTCAGCTGTGTTTAGGGCAATCTCCACTTCGAGTGTGTGTGTGTGTGTGTGTGTGTGTTTGAAACATTTATTTGAAAGGCAGATTTACAGAGAGGCAGAGACAAACAGAGAGAGAGAGAGATTGGTTGTTCTTCCATCTGCTGGTTTACTCCCCAGTTGGCCACAATGGCCAAAGCTGTGCCAGTCCGAAGCCAGAAGCCAGGAGCTTCTTCTGGGTCTCCCATGCAGGTGCAGGGCCCAAGGTCTTGGACCACCCTCTACTGCTTTCCCATGCTATAGCAGAGAGTTGGATTGGAAATAGAACAGCCGGGACTCGAACCGGCGCCCATATGGAATGCCGGCACTGCAGGTGGTGGCTTTACCTGCTATGCCACAGCACTGGCCCCTAGAGTGTTTTCAACTCCATGGCTGCGTCAGGATGTCATCCATGGTAAATTGAGGAGTGGGACTTCTTTTTTTTTTTAAGATTGAGTGATTGATTTGAAAGGCAGAATTACAGAGTGGCAGAGACACAGAGAGAGATAGAACTGTCCCTGCATTAATGTCCCCCTTAGTTCACTCCCCAGATGGCCACAATGGCTGGAGCTGGGCCTATCTGAATCCAGGAGCCTGGAGATTTTCCAGGTCTCCCACGTGGGTGCAGGGGCCCAAGGACTTGGGCCATCCTCCACTGCTTTCCCAGGCCACAGCAGAGAGCTGGATCGGAAGAGGAGCAGCAGGGACTCAAACCAGTGCCCATATGGGATACTGGCACTGAAGGCGGTGGCTTTACCCAGTACGCTACAGCACCAGCCCCAGGAGTGTGACTATTTTTAAAAGAGAATTCTCAGGTGGAGACTGGAGAGAGAAGCCAGAATGGAGCTGAAAGCCCGTCAGGAAACTCTTGGCTGGCTCAGGGACAGTGACGCATAGCAGAGGAGAGAATGGAGAAGTGACAAAGCCAAGAGAAGCTAGCGGGGGTTGGTGTCAACTGGAGTTCAAGGACTGAGGACATGGAAGAGCCAAGTAGCACTCCACAGCTGTGTCTTGGGTACTGGGTAGGAACCCTGCAGGGAGGCAGGTAGGAGGAGAAGCGACAAGTCTGAGATGAAGATGTCCAAGAGGGGGGCCCGGACGCGGGGGCCTGAAGTGTCACCAAGTCCCAGCTGGAGGCCTGGATCTAGCAGCCACTGGCATTTAGAAGGGACTCGACATCGTGGGCTCTCCAACACAGATGAGACACGGAGTCTGAGTGTGGCCTGAGAATAGGAATGACATCAGCGCCTGGCCCTGGCCGGAGCCAGGAGCATGGAATTTCATCCTTGTCTCCCACGGGGGTGGCAGAAGCACAGATTCATGGGCCATCTCCCGCTGCCTCCCCAGGCACGTCGGCAGGAAGCCGGCTGTGAAGTGCAGCAATGAACTTAAAGCAGTGCTCTGATAGGGATGCAGTGACAGTAGTGGCTTAACCCGCATCGCCACAACACCTGCCCTGAAACCCCACCTTTAATGCCTGCCCAGCAGAGAGGGATCCGGGGCTTGGATCACAGAAACGGGGGCGGGGACTGTCTCAGGAGAGCGTTGTCACGCTGGGCGGGGTGACGGCGTCTCCCGCACCGCACGTAGCTCCAAGGAGAGGAGGTCCCCAGAAGTCTCAAGCAGCTTAGCCGGAGAGCATGGAGCTGGGCCTGGCAGGCGGGAGGAGCGTGCACTTGCAATGCAGTTGGCACCAGAGAGCCCCGCGGGACTCAGTGAGCAGAGCTGGACCATGGGGCGTTAACCCAGGCACAGACCCAAAGCTGCTCCAGGCCAGAGCACAGAGGGCCTGAGGGAGCCTGGAAGAGGCGGAGCTGTGTCAGTTACGAGCTTTGGGTTGCAAGTGGGGAAAACAACTCAGACTGGCTCAACCAGGAACAGATTTACGGGTGAAGATTCCAGGGGCAGTGTCGAGTTCAGGCAAGGCTGTATCTAGCGGCTCAAGCAGTTGCTTCCAAGGACTTCTTTTCCCCCCTTGATAGTTCTCTCTTCTGCTGTCTGTGCTCTGGCTTTACCCTTAGGTTCCGTTGTGTGGCACCCTGACAACTCCAGGCTCTCCTCTTATAGAAAAATGTTTTCCTGGGCCCCAGGTCTCACACCAGGCAGGGAACAGCCAGGCTTCTCCACGTCAGAAGCCTGGTGGACATCTCTGGCAGCTCACTGCCTCCAGCTGTGCCGTGTGTCACCCCAGAACCAACACAGGTGGCCACGAGACACAGACCAACCGGAGCTCACTCATGTGAGGTCATTCCCACCCAATCACAGGTCCAGGGATGAGGGAACAACATCGTGGAGTAAGCATAGAGGGAAGAGGGGGAGATCCACGGCAGAGGAGTTACCAACAGATGATAACGGCAAACGTTGCCTTACTCTTTGAAGTTCAGCTTCAACTACCAGCTTGCTCCGACCCCATTAATTCAGTTACAGTGAAACTACACTAATGAAGGGTCATCGGCCACGGAACGAGTAGAATGCATTCGTACCTCAGTTGTTGAGCATCTCAACAGAACAGAGAGCATGTGGGGTCCTTTGCTGAAGCAAGAATCCACAAGTATGGCTTATGACAAAGAGATTAGTCTCATTCGTGATTACAGTCAAAGACACCCTGAGATCCGTGAGAACAACCGCCCTCCTTGGCGAGGGAGCTGCATTCTGACGCCACTCTCTCTCTGTCTGTAGAGGGCCAGCCCGCATGTCAAGGTCAGAGTCGCAGAACCATGAGCCCCCCGCCTCTCCTCTCATGGACGGCGCCCGCCTGCGCATAGTTCAAAGACAGCAGACCAGAGTTCCTAACATCCCCGCAAGGTGCACCACCTCCCATCGCTCCCAAGACGAAGGAATCAATCGCCTGCTGTAGCAGGAGGCTCGGGACCCGTCCCGTGTGGCCTGGAGCTCCCGTAAGCCACGGGTTCCACTGACGGCAAGCTGCTTTGGGCTCTTTTCCGAGCGCTCTCCCTCCTTCCCCAGGAGGGCCCACGTGTTACACGGCAGTGTCAGCTTGGAACTGGCACACGTCTCTTTTCCTGCCTTCCGTTGGCCAAAGCAAGCTACAAATTCAGGCCAGACACCAAGGATGGGAAAAAGGACTCCACTTTTTCTTTCTTTTTTTTTTTTTAAAGATTTCTTTATTTATTTGAAATGCAGAATGACAGAGAAGGGGAGAGACAGACAGAGGGAGAGAGACAGAAAACTCAATCTTCCATCTGCTGGTTCATTCCCCAAATGGCCACAAAGGTTGGGGCTGGGCCAGGCTGAAATCAGGAGCCTGGATCTCCATCCGGGTCTCCCACGTGCGTGCAGGGGCCCAGGCACCTGGGCCATCTTGCATTGCTGTCCTAGGTGCCTTAGCAGGGGGTTGGATTGGTAGTGGAGCAGCAGGTCTCACACTGGCCCCCACATGGGACGCCAACCTTGCAGGTGGCAGCTTAACCTGCTGTGCCCACAAGGCCAGCCCCGAGAGACTCTAGCTCATGGTAGGAGTCTTTGCCACACCAACTTGCCAAGGGTGCGACTACAGGGAGGCCACAGCCAGAGCCACCAAGGCTGCAAGGACTGTGCAGACACAGCTGCACTGTGGAGAATCTAAATGTGGTGATGTGGAGCTAGACAGCCTGGGCGGTGCTGGGGGCAGCAGCAGTAGCCATGTCCATTCCGGTTTTACACATGTTGTTAAAGACGTGGACCATGCATCAGTTTTGAACCTCTTTCTTCTTAAAAAAATTACTGGTAAGCAAAGAAATCTGAAAACAGAGGAAGCCTTTAGAAAGATGCTTTTCCAAACCATCTACATTCTTATCAATATTTTTCTAAGCAGTTTGGCAAATCAAATATTGCATTCTTATGGAAACGGCAGGCTTGTTTATAACTTGGAGCGGAGATTACATCTTTTCAGAGAGGAGAACAGGTGCATCTTCCCACCTTCTCATTGTAAATGGTCCAGATGGTGCCTATTCACTCCAGAAGCTTCTCAAGAAACATCTGCTCACAATATTTATATTTGACTTTATTATATTTCCCCAAAATTGCATTTTAAATACACTTTGCTTTAAATTAAAAAAACATTCATTTTTCCTATTCATAAGAAAGTCTTCCCGATAGTTTTGTTTCACTTTGTGCACGAGCTCCACGTTATTACATCACAAACAAAGCTGGATTGAAATGGAAACTGGGTGGAAGGAGAAAGGGGGGGAACACACCCCATCGTTTTATACTTCTCTGATATTGCCATGCACAGATGAATTATTTCTTGGTTAAGAGAGATTGATTCCACTTTTCTTTTTCAATTGCTATCCACATGAGTTTTGCAAATTTTAAAAAATGTTCCGGGGTGGGGGAGGCGGCAGGCTGTGCTGGCTGCTGGGAGAGAAGTGGACCTCCCTCTGGCTGTGTGCAGAGCGTCCAGGACACAACGCTTTCTTTCCAAACAAAGTACGTGATGCTTACACGTACAGCAAATTCGGATGTCATAAAAAGCCAAAATGCAATGCGGGATTTAAAAAAGAAACCTTGGGGCTGGCGCTGTGGCACAATAGGTTAAAGCCCCAACCTGCAGTGCCGGCATCCCATATGGGTGCCGGTTTGAGTCCCAGCTGCTCCACTTCCCATCCAGCTCTCTGCTGTGGCCTGGGAAAGCAGTGGAAGATGGCTCAAGTGCTTGGGCCCCTGCTCCAGCGTGGGAGACCTGGAGGAAGCTCCTGGCTTCGGATCGGCTCAGCTCTGGCTGCTGCAGTCATTTGGGGAGTGACCAATGGAATGGAAGACCTCTCTCTGGCTCTACCTCTCTCTGTAACTCTGTCTTTAAAAAAAAAAAACCTTTAAACAATCATGGACCCAAACCCTGGGTAAGAAGCAGCTTTCAGAAGAATGTGTGAGAATTCCAATCCTGACGCAACAGAGATGAGCAGGGAAGTGGGGGGAGCGCCTGTCGTGGGTCCTTAGAACGTGACGATCCCGGGTTGCTCGAGTGTCCAGCCTACACACGGCTGCTGTCACGGCCCACCCCCGCCCCGGCCTGCTGCGGGGTCAGGTGGCCTGGGGCTCCGCTAGCATGGTCAGCACTCAGTCACCCTTTCTGGAATGCTGGTGTTACCCGTCCCGGCTTGCTTCCTGGAGCTGAGAGGAGTGGACCTCCCCGCAGAGGCTCAGCCAATCAGAGCAAGCCATCCACCCGGCCAATCAGAGCACCCATCTACCTGGCCAATCAGAGCAAGCCATTTACCCAGCCAATCAGAGCACCCATCAACCCGGCCAATCAGAGCAAGCCATCCACCCGGCCAATCAGAGCACCCATCCACCCGGCCAATCAGGGCAAGCCATCCACCTGCCACAGTGGCCGCCTCAGGTATGGCCGCCGCTGGTTTGCAGGAGGGGCCAACAGCCCTCGCCGCAGTGGGAAGACCCTGCTCTGCTGGACTTTCCACGCCGGGCAAGGAGCAGGTGGGCCAAGAGCTGGACCTACACAGGGGACCTCGTGTGAGGCCGAAACCCAACTGTGCCTGACTGCTCAGTGCTAAGAGTTTGCTCAGGGCGATTTCAGGGCCCAAACAGCCGGCGGGAAAGGGGGGAGGCAGGCAGGGAACACTTCCGAGGAACGGCGCCTTCCCCATGCCCACCCAGCTCTGGCTGCCCCGTCACTGTGGCTCGAGACCCGTGGGAGGCAGCCCGTGCTGGCTTACGCTGCCTGCCGCGCAGGCCCAGCTGGTTGCCAGGGTGCATATGCACAAGGTGCAGGAAGGAGGTGGGGGAAGGCAGTGCCAGGTGCCCCTGCAGCTTCTGCCCTGGCCGGCGGCTGAGCAGAGAGAATCTTCCATCCACTGGTTCACTCCCAAAATGGCCACAATGGCGTAATGGCCAGGGCTGGGCCAGGCCAAAGCCAGGAGCCAGGAGCCAGGAGCTTCTTCCAGGTCTCCTATGTGGGTGCAGGGGCCCAAGGACTTGGGCATCTTCTACTGCTTTCCCAGGCCATAGCAGAGAGCTGGATCAGAAGTGGAGCAGCCAGGACTCAAATGGGTGCCCACATGGGAAGCTGGCGTGCAGGCCATGGCTTAACCCTGTATGCTACAATGCTGACCCCCTCTCCAAATGCCTTTATCACATAAAGAGATTAAGAATTTGAGAAAAACAAGAAAGAAGAGGAGCTAGGAGACGATGGGAAGGGGAAGAGCTGACGTGAGCTGGGCGTCTTCTGTGTCCTGGCCCAGGCTGCAAAGCTGGGCAGAACCAGTTCAGGGTCGAGCCCTTGCGAAATGGACGGACCGTGAGTGCAGCCAGCTTTCGCCCCCGTGGTCACAGAGACAAGTGCCAAGGACTCATCACCCAACACCCAGATGATCTGTCGGAGGAGAAAAGGCGGGGTCAAGAGGCTGACTGACCGCACACAGATTTCAGAGTTCATCACTGGCTCTCTTGGCAGTGCAGGTGGGTCGTGGCCAGGTCGCTGCCCTTGCTAGACAGGACAGGAAGACAGGACAATAGGAAAGTCCCCAGGGGGCCTACACCTGCTTGCTTCAGGTGACTTCATTGTCTTCATTATCATGTGGATTGCAGCCGCCCCCTGGAGGGCGTTTGGCTGTTGTCTCTTTCCCTCCTGATACCTTAGGTCAAATTTGTTCTCTGTCCCCGCCGCCCTGGGTGGAGAGCCAGGCGAGTCTAACCCAGGCAGACAAGGAAGACGAAGGAAGTGACCCAGAGCCAAGCGCAGACCGGCCACTCAGTCCCTGCGCTGGCGAGGCCGGGCTGTGACGTAGAAGGCTGCCTGCGTGACGTCAGACTCCGTGGGAGACTTCCTGCGAGGACGGGAGCAGCGGCAAGCTCCTTACTAAATCGACCGGAACCCGCCCGTTCATCGTCTCCTGTCTGCTGGCTTCCGGGAAGTTTGGACGAGCAGCTCAGTCTCAGCTTGATGACGTGAGTGACTCCATTTTCTTTCTTAGCCTGGTCTGGGGGGGACCTGGAGCGAGACCGCAGGTCTTACTAACAGGTGTCCCTGCACGCCAGTCCCCATTCTGCGTGGCGGCCGCGTCCGATCAATGAATTCCCAACCATGGAGCTTAGCGCTCGAGGCCCCGAGTAAAGGCTGCAGACGGGGGACCCCAGGTCATCAGGAGTTCGCACATGGACCTGACTTACCCCATTCAGGACAATAACCACAAAGCACACCAATCACGGAGAAGGTTCCTTGTGGGGAGAACAGGGCTTCTGCAGTTTGCAGGGGGCAGGAAGTGCAGGCAGCAAGTCCCAGTGGGGTGGGGGTGGGGCTGGTGCGTGTGGTCGGGCCAGTTGGTCACCCGACCTCTAGTCAGCCAGGCTGGGCTTAGGAGGACGGAGGCACCAGTTTACTAACAGCAAGTGCCTGGGCCCTGCCGCCCGCATGGGAGACCCGGATGGAGTTCCAGGCTCCTGGCTTCATCCTGGCCCCGCCTTGGCCATTGCAGCCACTTGGGGAGTGACCCAGGGGATGGAAGATCTCGCTCTGGCTCTGGCTCTCCCACTCTCTGTAACTTTGCCTTTCAAATAGACTAAATCTTAAAAAAAGAAAGAGAAAGTGACTTTCTTTTAATAAATAAATAAATGACCAAAATTTGAAAATTGGAGGATTTCGTGTGAAAGTTGGGGTTCCGGCTTCTTTGGAACCCTGAGAGATAAGTGTAGCGTTCACCCCGAGTTTGCAGATAAGGGAGCTGACGCATGAAAGTCACAGCTCACGTGAGGGCGCAGAGCTAGTGCAAGGTGTAGCGGGGACTCCCCCTTGAGGTGGGCGGGGCTTTCTGGTCCCCACCCCACACCCTCACCCAGTGTGGCCTCCCCTGGGCTCTGCCCCTGCCCTCTAAGGATGCCTGGCTTTTCCTTGACTCTCACCAATGCCATTGTCACCTCTGCAGAAAACCACTCCCCACGAAACTTAGAAGTCTTCGTCTCTGTCTCTGGCCTCTGCATTTCCTACATAGAACTTGCCACAGTTTCTAATGTTTTCTTGTTTGTGATTTGTGATTTTATTCGCCTGGGGCCAACACTGGGGCATAGCAGGTAAAGCCACTGCCTGCAGTGCCGGCATCCCATACGGGCTCCGGTTTGAGTCCCGGCTGCTCTACTTCCGATCCAGCTCTCTACTGTGGCCTGGGAAAGCAGGATTTATTTGGTCTGTGTCTTCCATTAATTATGAATTCCATAAAAGCCAATGCTATTTGGGAGATGGCCCAAGTGCTTGGGGTCCTACGACCCATGTGGGAGACCTGGATGGGGTTCTGGGCTCCTGGCCCTGGTCTGGGCCAGCTGTGGCCATTGTGGCCATTAAGGAGTGAAACAGCGGATAGAAGATATCTCTCTCTCTCTCTCTCTAACTCTGTGTTTCAAGTAAATCTTAGAAAGAGAAAGTCCACGCTGTTGCTAAGACCTCCCCTGAGCCCCTGTAGACTGAGGAGGGTGTGACCCCACGATTAGCTGAGCCCCGAGCTCACCACCGGGGAGCTGAGGTGACTGACAGCCCCGCTTGCCCTTTCCAGATCACTTGCACTTGAGGCTGAGGTCCTGATGGGCAGGAAAGCATTTTTGCTTCTTAACCCATGAAATCCTCTGTGTCCAGGAAGCCTTGGGGTGAGCGCTGCTGCCTGTCCAACCCACAAGTGACCTTTCCCCGTCAGTCGTCCAGGCTGCTGGGAAGTGGACCATGTGACCTAGCATCCCTGCGTCCTGGAATTGTCCTTGAGGGCGGGGCACTGTAGGTGCCCAGTGTGAGGGTCATCGCTCCTGTCGTTAGGGTCTGACTTGTTCCTGGAAATCGGCTTTAAGACTTTGGTCCATGTGGAGACTGCAGCAAACGCATAAGAAGATGAACTTCTGCAGGGGGCCAGGGAGAGCAACTGAGAATCAGGAATGACCACGCAGCCTCCCCCCTCTTCTCCCCATCCTCCTTTCCCCTCCTTCCCCTCCTCCTCCCCCTCCTCCCCCTCCTCCCCCTCCTTTCCCTCCTTCCCTTCCTTTCCCTCCTTCCCCTCCTCCTCCTCCCCCTCCTCCTCCCCCTTCTTCCCCTCCTCCCCCTCCACCCCTCCTCCCCCTTCTCCTCCTCCTCCTTCCTCACTATAAAGGGGAAGGTTTAGCTCGGTTTTGGAGGTCCAAGTACCCAACCGGGCAGCTCCCATGGGTACAGGCTTTGGGGATGGCTTTCTTGCTGGCAGAGTGCAGGAGTGGCGCCAGGCATCACACAGCACGCGCCCGTCTAGGGCTCTTCCGCAGACATTGTCGTACCGAGTTGTGATGACTTGTGTCTGAGCCTAGCAGGGGGTGTACTACAGAGCACTCTGCATCCTTAGCTCAGGGCCGCAAAGCACGGCAGACGCTCCGTCACCGTGGAAGGACTCAGTCCCCCTGTCCAAGAACACGTGGTTGAGTTGGGGAATTAACGCATGGGAAAGTGGGAAATGACCCTAGGACAATTGCTTGCTAGGAACTAAAGGAGAGATGAGTAAAAGATTGCGACAGGGAGAGAGTAGGGAGTGCTGGGGGCACAGACAGGCGTCTGGAGGGAGACCGTGGGAGGCACAGAGAATGGCACAGCCAAGCTACAGGGCAGGAAAACCCAGCACCTCCGGGACTTCCTGGGGACGGAGGGAGTGAAGGAAGGACTGCGTGATGGGCAGCTCATCGTGGCTATGACCGGACGCCTGGTGCAGCCCACTGATGAAGGAAGGTGGTGTACTTTGGCTCACGGTTTTGGAGGGTCTCCACTCATGGTCAGGTGGACCCCATCGGTTGGGCCGTGCAAAGAGCCCAGGGGGTGGCAATGGTGGAGCGTGTGCAGACGGAGGCACTTGTGAGCCAGGAGGTGGAGAGTGGCTGGGCCTGCCTCAGGCTTTTATACCCAGCCCTCTGGTGGAGACGCACTAGGCTCACCTCATTACTGCTGTTACATAAAGTTCCCACCCTCCCAGCACTGTCAACACACCATTCTGGGTTGTTTTTTTAAAGATTTATTTAATTATTCAAAAGGTGGAATGATAGAAAGAAAAGGAGAGAGAGAGAGCACACTCTCCAAATGCCCACAAGAGCTAGGGCTGGGCCAGGCTGAAGGCAAGAGCCAGGAACTCTCTCTAGGTCTCCCACATGAGTGGCAGGAACCTAAGTACTTGAGCCACCCTCTGCTGGCTCCTAGGTCACGGAGCAGGAAACTGAATCAGACGCACACAGCAGCCAGGACTCCAACCAGACCCTCCGGTGTGGGGTGCAGGGCTCCCAGGAGGCTGCCTAACTCACTGCCCCACTCGGTGGGCTCATCTGGGGAAAGCTGTAGCAGGTGGAGGCCACTGAGGTGACTCAATGGAGACAGAAACTGGAGATGCTGCTTAGGGGCAGGTGACCAGGGCTGCAGGGCCGCGCTGAGAACTTTGGACGGTGTTTAGTAAGCGCAGAGACTGCTTGAAGAAGGAGCTGACAGGGGCTGTTTTCAGAAGCTCAGTTTGGTGGTGCGGAGCACATGGATTGGAAGTAGAAGGAGGGAGGTGCAGGCCCGAGCCCAGGTGGCGATGCTAAACACAGGAGTCTGGCCAAGGGCAGCTCGTCTTTCCCAGGGCTGTGTTGCGGGTGAGTGCGTCTCATTCAGGAGTCATTGGCCGTCGCACAGCTACGTGAGAGGGAACGCCAGGATGCAGCTCAGGACGGAGTCGCTACGGGAGACCGCAGAAGATGGACGTGCGCTCTCAGGCAACCCTGTCCACAGGTGCCACACGCTGTCAGCAACCCGAGCGTCTATCGGCAGACGAATGGCCACACAACACACGCTCCGCACATACGTGCCGCGGACCGAGATCCGCCATCAGAGGAGGGGTTCTGACGCGTGCCACACCACAGATGTCCTCAGCAGGTTTCCAGGGTGACAGTGGACTGCCTGAGGCAACGAGCTTTATAAAGAAAAATGGTGTCTCCACGTGCATCGGGAGTCCAATCACGTTCAAGCTAGAGAGAAGGAAAGGCCGGAAGGTGTTAGAACAAAAACCCTAGGGTTCCACTGAAGCCGTCAAATCCAGAGATGGACAGCAGAAGGTGGTTTCCGGGGGCTGGGGCGAGAGCAGTGGGGGCTGCTGTTTAACCGGAGCAGTTTCAGCTTGGGAAGGCGGGAAACGTGCCGACGTGGATGATGGTCTTGGTGGCCACGTGAGCACGTGAAGGTGCTTTGTGCCACTGAGCGTGCACCGAGCCGTGGAGGAGATGTGTGATTTTACCACTGCCACAGGGAGATGCTGCGCCTGCTCACCGTCCTAGTGAACCGAGTCACTGCTCCACAGTGGGGCCAGGGCTCTGCAGGGACTGCGCAGCAGGGAGAGGACACGAGCCCAGGGCTCCCACGTGAATGAGCAAGGGAAGGAAAAGGAGCTTGGTCAGACCTTCCAAGATCACACCTCAGAGCGGGCGCTGTGGCGTAGCAGGTGAAGCCGCCGCTTACAGTGCCGGCATCCCATATGGCCGCCGGCTCGAATCCCGGCTGCTCCACTTCCAATCCACCTCTCTGCTGTGGCCTGGGAAAGCAGCAGAAGGTGGTCCAAGTGCTTGGGCCCCTGCACCCACATGAGAGACTGGGAGAAGCTCCTGGCTCCTGGTTTTGGATCGGCCCAGCTCTGGCTGTTGCAGCCATTTGGGGAGTGAACCAGCAGATGGAAGGTCTCTCTGACTCTCCCTCTCTATAATTCAGACTTTCAAATAAGTAAATAAGTAAATTTTTTTTAAAAAAAAGAGACTACATTCTACCTCCCAACTTCTAGCATCTAAACTAAAAGGAAAAATCCGAGCCCTGTGTATTTTTGAGATTTTTTTCACCAAGGCATGGACATGTAACCCTTTCTTTTTTTTTGGGGGGTGGAGAAGTATGATGGAGATCTTGAACCACTTCCCCAGTTGTTCGATAGTAATTATGCATATGTCTTTGAACAAATAACAACAGATCCTTGGCAAGAAACGAGTTCTTAATGGTCATTGGCTTCTGGCCAGTTTTTCTTACAGAGCTTGGAGAGAGAAATAAATAAATAGTGTAATATATTCAGTTCAGTCCATTGCAGCAATGCGATTCTGTGCATGTGGGAAGTCGGAAAGAATGAGTAGGCAGATGGGTGTGAAGAGGAATATAAAGCAAGAAATTGCGTTTATTTAAATTTATCTTATTTAAAAAAATTTGTTAGTAACGTGCAATACTTGTACAATTTTTTATGGGATAGAGTGCAATATTTCAGCACATGTACACAGAAGAAACCAACCTAACCGGGCAACCAGCCTTTCTGTTTCTTTGTTTATTTATTTATTTTTTTGAAGATTTATTTTACTTATTTGAAAGACAGAGTCACAGAGAGAGGTAGAGACAGAGAAAGAGGTCTTCCATCCGCTGGTTCACTCCCCAAATGGCCATAACAGCTGGAGCTGCACCGATCTGAAGCCAGGAGCCAGGAGCTTCTTCCGGGTCTCCCACGGGGGTGCAGGGGCCCAAGCACGTGGGCCATCTTCTACTGCTCTCCCAGGCCACAGCAGAGAGCTGGATCAGAAGTGGAGCTGCCGGGCCTTGAACCAGCACTCATAGGGGATGCGGGTGCTGCAAGTATCTCTTTCATACACTGACTTCATTCGCTTCTGATGTATATTCCGAAGTAGGTAGTTGGGTCTATTTCTAGGTTTCCGAGGAACCTCCATAATGAGTCCTGATTCGAATTTCCACTCCCAATACATAAGGATTCCCCTTTCGCTGCGCTCTTGCCAGCACTTGCTATTTTATCTTCATGATGAAAGCCAGTCTAACTATGCGAATGTGACTCACTGTGGCTTTGATCTGCATTTCCGTGATGGCTAAGGGCGGCAGTTTTTCATAGATTTGCTGCCATTTGTCTGTCTGCTGAGAAATTTCCATCAGATCGTCTATCCATTTCTTAACTGAAGTGTTTGTTTTGGTAGCAGTTGTGTGTGGGATTGCTCTTAAAAGCTCTTTCTCAGTGAGTTTGTTATTGGTGTATACACATGGCATTGATTCTGTGTGTTAATTTTGTATTCTTCAACTTCACTAAATTCATTTGTCATTTTTTTTTAAAAGTATTTATTTTATTTATTTGACAGGTAGAGTTACAGAGAGAGGTAGAGACAGAGAGAAAGGTCTTCTATCCACTGGTTCACTCCCCAGATGGCCGCCACGGTCGGAGCTGCACCGATTCAAAGCCAGGAGCCAGGAGCTTCTTCTGGGTCTCCCACGTGGGTGCAGGGGCCCAAGGACTTGGACCATCTTCTACTGCTTTCCCAGGCCACAGCAGAGAGCTGGATTGGAAGAGGAGCAGCCGGGACTCGAACTGGCGCCCTTATGGGATGCTGGCACTGCAGGCGGTGGCTTTACCTGCTATGCCACAACGCCGGCCCCATTTATCAGTTCTGAGTCTCTTGGTGGGGCCATTAGGTTTCTCTCTGTAGAATCCTGTCTCCTGCAAACACGGGTACTTGACGTCTTCCTTTCCTTTTTGTATATTATTTCTTTCTCTTGCCCAGTGATCCTGGCAAAGACGTCCAGTAGTTTACTGACCACGAGCAGTGTGAGTGGGCATCCTTGTCTGGTTCCAGATCTTAGAAAACACTTTCGGCTTCAATAGAATATTGACTGTGTGGTTATTATAGATAACCTCAATGTTGAGGTATGTTCCTTGTTTTTAATTTCTTCAAGACTTTCGTCATGAATGGATATTGGCTTTTATTGAATGGTCCCTCTACACCTATTGAAATAATCATATGATTTCATTCTGTAGTGTGATGTAATGTATTGTGCTAATTGATCTGCATATATTGAAACATCCCTACATACTAAGGATAAATCCCACTTGGTCACGATGAAGGGGATGTGATTTGGATTCAGTTAGTTTTTTCTTGAGAAGTTTTGCATCTATATTCATCAGGAACATTGGCCTACCATTTTACCATTTTGAATAATCTTATAATCATTATTTTGAATTTTTATAAGCATTTTTATTTGAAAGGCAGAATGGCAAAGAAACAGAAAGGGGGAAGGAAGAGAGAAAGACCCTCTATTCACTAGGTCACTCCCCAAGTGTCTACAACAGCTAGGGCTTGGCCAGGTCTCAGATAGTAGCCTGGAACTCCATCTGGTCTCCTACATGAGTGCAGGGGCCCGAGTAGGTGGGCCATCCTCCACTGCCTTCCCAGGTACATTAGCAGGAATGCTGGATCTGGAGCAGAGGAGCTGGGACTTGAGCCAGCACGTGGGTGTGGAATGGGGGCATTGCAGGTGGTGGCTTAACCTGCTGCACCATCATGCCCACCCCTCTTCTGAGTCCCTTGTTGGGCACTTCCTCAATCTTGTTCTCCTTGGAGCCTGTTACCAAAGCATGGCTGTGTCCCCTTGGAGGCACCACGCTGCATTGCTTTCTCGTATGTCCTGTGTCCCTACACTGGTGTTTGTGTGTCTGGTAGAATGTGGTGGAATGAGAAGGCCATGCCAAGATGGCCACTGGCAACGGAGCCTGCCAGGCAACAGGCTGTGATTGGATGGCTTTGGAAACCACATGGTAACTGTTGCTTGGCAACAGGCTGTGATTGGATGGCTTCGGAAACTGCCTGGCAATAGGCTGTGATTGGTTAGGGCATAGACCGCCCCTTGACCGGATTGGCTGCCTTGGCCATATAAGCTGCTGTACCAACTGAAATAAACGAGTCTGCAGACTGCTCGCCTCTGGCCCGCTTTCACCTGACTCCCGGGGTCTGTGTGGTGACTCCGCGCCTCTTGCCCCCACCATGCTCCTCCTCTCAGAAACAAATCCACAGCAACAGTAGATGAACTGCTTCTGTCACTTTTAGCAAGTGGCTTTAGTGGTAGAGTGTCTTTCCCTACAGCTCTGTCTTCAGGTGTAGACCCGGTTATTCCCAGTTCAGTGCTATGGGCTGGTCTCCCTGTGTCTTTTCCCCCAGCAACTGATGGCAGCAGCGGCAGGGACTGGGGTGCTCCTCCCCATCCCAGCAGGGCTGTGTGGGTCTTCATGGAGGCCCACGAGGCAGGGTGTGGGGTCACAGGGCTGCTGGCCCTCAGTCTGCTGTGGCTGGGGTTGCGGGACCACTGGCCCAGAGTCCTAGAGGGGTCAGTTGGGTACCTGCACCAGTAGGGGCATGGTCAGGGTCTGGCAGGGGCACAGGAGTGGCAGCCGCAGGGGCAGGCAGCCTCAGGTTTCTCTGCAATGTCCCCGCACCCACCTACCTTTTCTTCACCCGGTTGGTCACTCTCTGCATGTCTGGGGTGGGGAAGGAATGGAAGGAGTGATCCTGTGACCACCTGCACTGCAGTGCTAGGCCACACCTGGAGCCGCAGCCCGCCAAGGCCATGCGGCAGCCCCAGCTGATGCGGGCTGAGATGCGAGTCCTCGGTTCTGGGGCCACAGATCTCTGTGTAAGACCAAGGCAGGTGCAGGGTCCTCTCTAGCAGCGCTCCCTTGGAACAGTGATGGGCAGTACCTGCCCAGAGGAACCTCTGCCAGATGAAGACATGGCCCCATGCTCACTTTGGTGCCCTGGTCCCCAGTGGCTGGAGTCTTGCAGCCTGCAGTGGCTGGTCCACCTGCAGTTGGGGGAGGGGTGGCACAGGCAGTCCCTTGGCCATCTATCCACACTGACATTAAGCTGAGTTACACCTGATTCTTACCACTTTCTTCCCCTCCCTCCCTCCCTCCCTCCATCCCTTCCTTCCTTCCTTCCTTCCTTCCTTCCTTCCTTCCTTCCTCTCTCTCTCTTTCTCTCTTTCTCTCTTTCTCTCTTTCTCTCTTTCTCTCTCTCTTTCTCTTTCTTTCTTTTTTAAATTTATTTGAAAGGCAGAATTTGAGAGAGATCTTCCATCTGCTGATTCACCACTGAAATGGCCACAGTGGTCAGGGCTGGGCCAGGCCAAAGCCAGGAGCCAGGAGCTTCCTCCAGGTCTCCTATGTGGGTACAGGGGTACAAGCTCTTGGCCCGTCCTCCGCTGCTTTCCCAGGCACTTTAGCAGGGAGCTGGACTGGAAGCAGAGCAGCTGGGACACAAACTGGCCGTCCAGTATGGAACACGGCATCACAGACAGCGGCTTAGCTCATTGCGTCACTACCGCGGCGCCTCCAAGATCTTTCTGATGACCTCCCGTGCAGGTGTCAAGTGAAGCCAGGAAAAAGTAGGACCAGGACGTTAACAGGTAAAGTACAGAGAGACGTGGCCCAGCTGGGCTGGAGTGGAGCCAGAAAGCACCACGTCCTGGAGAGCCTATGGAGCCTAAACACTTCAGCCGTCTTTTGGGGTGCACCGGCAGGAAGCTGGATCGGAAGTGGAGCAGCAGGGACTTGAACCTGCACCCACGTGGGCTGCTCCCCCGGTGTTCTTATATTTGATTCCAAGTCCCCCAACCCTTGTCCCTCCTGTTGCCCCGGGGGCCACATCCATCCCCAGATCCCAGCCTCTGACCTGGCACATCCCACAGTCATCTCAGATTCAACCTGGCCCCCAACAGCGTGCTCATCCCCGCAGCAAACCAGGTCTCCTCCAGCTTTGGTTGAGAATGGCCGCATCCATTCCCCAGAGGCGCCAGGTCAGAGTGAGACCCTTGGCAGAGCCTACACTCCACCTAACAGCAGCGAGCTGGTCCCCGGGCCCCTGCACGGCGTGCAGGCACTATGTCTGGTGCCTTCTGCACACTGACCTGACTTTGCACCAACAGTGTCTTTGCAAGAGGAGAATTATTCTCCCTCAGAAAACTGGGGCAGGAGCGATTAGACCAGGGCCCTTCAGGCCTTCCCAGGGGAGATGACGGGTACTCCCCTCGGCCCTCCATGCCCTTAGCAATGGAGCACAACACTGGCGTGAGGACGCCCTGTCTGGCTCTGTTTCCAGGAATCCCGGAGGGGAAACTCACATAGCACGGAATTCTCACTTGAACCTGAATGGCAGCATGGCATTTGACAACGTGTGCACCTTCCGCTCTACGTGCCTTCCAGATCTTTCCACTCCTGCAGGATGAAGCCCTGGCCTGCAGATCTGCTCGCTCTGCCTCTCCCTGCCCCTGCAGCACTCAGGAGCTGGGAGCCGTCAGCTTCCTCCCGGACGCCCTCATTGCTTCCTGCTGGGTCAACAGCATGGGTCTCAGCGTGGACACCACCATGCCCTCGGCAGGACTGGGTGACACTGCTGTGACAGCGCTTGCTCACCACCCGTCTCCTGGCTTGGACCTTCCCGCTCCCAGACCCCACGCTCACTCAGCCCGGGTTACCCAGCTGCACTGCACCTGCGGGGCCTGGATGAGTGGGGGGTGCTGATAGCGCCAGCCGCAGAATCTCAGAAGATGAGAAGACCCCCTCAAGTTGTTTTGGGGCAATGAGTGGTGGGGATGGGGGTCGGGAGAGAGTCTGCACGGGGTAGGCGGAGAAGCTGGGGCTGAGTCTTCAGGAAAGGAGTTGCTTCTCCATGAGTAGGCGGAGCGAGGCGGTCTGGGGCGGATGTGAGAGCCCTGGTGGCCCCTGCTGCTTCCACGCAATGTCCAGTGCGAGGTTGCTGGGCAGCTGGGCAGGGTCCTGCGGGCTACAGCCAGGATCTCCACTTTGCACGGCCGGCCGAGTCTGCCCAAAGCTCCCGGCAGGCAGGGAGGAGTGGGCTGGGGGCGGAGTCTGGCTGGGGGCGGAGTCAGGCACCCCTGCAGTTGATGGACAGGACCCAGGCCCCACTCAGCCTGGGTGTGTAGATGACGCGTGGGGGGAGGATTCCCCAACCCATGACAGAAACGCTGAAGCCTGCCCGGAGTTACCCTGCTCTGAGCACACGGGTAAGGTAAAACACACACAGCCCGAGTCACAGAGCCGCTCGAGTCTGCCTCCCCGCCCTTCCCCGGCCACTGTGAGTACAAGTGGATGTGAGAAGGAGCTCTTGGAAGGACTTCTTATAGGCAAAGCTCTATCTCCTGCCTGCTGAAGCCACGCCCGTGGAGACAGCAATGTTCTTAAAATCCTACACCTTAAGGCCAGTGCTGTGGCGTAGCAGGTAAGGTCGCCACCTGCAGCGCTGCCATCCCATGTGGGTGCTGGTTCAAGTCCGGGCTGCTCCACTTCCAATCCAGCTGTGTGCTATGGCCTGGGAAAACACTTTACTCTTTATGATGCCAAACATTACAGCAAAAATTAAGTCTTCATGTATAAGTTTTTCTTTTTTTTTTAAGGATTCTGTTTTAGCCAAAGAAATGCTTTAAAAATAATTCTTGTGTTCACAAATAGTTTGCATGGCACAATTGTTTGCATGGCAAACAGGTAGTGGTGAGTGGAAGCTTTTTGACCAGGTCATTGCAGGCTGACAGCCGGGAAGGTGCACCAGCCAGCTGCCTCACCTGCCAGCTCCGTGAAATCACAAAAGGCAGTCAGCAGAGAGCAGTTCACACCCAGAGCTTCAAGCTTCGCAGAAAGCCCTGGGCTGCAACATTGTCACGAGCACTGAGGGGTCTTCCCAGCTGGGAGCGGCCAGACTCTCACCTCCCGGTGTCCCCGGAGTGGATGAAAGGAGGTGAAAAGGCAGACAGGAGGAAGGACGCAGCAGCTGCGCTCCAGATGTCATCGTCATTTGATTGCACATGGGAAGAGGATAAACACTGGCAAGTGGGGAGGTCGCTCTGTCAAGCATCTCATGGAGGCTGAGCAGATTTCTAGGTGGTGCCAGGTCCCCCCTGAGCCCAAAGCAGTCCTGCATCCCCCCGCTGTGACCCAAGCAGCCCAGCCCTGCCCTGGAGCCCTTCCCATTCCTGGGGGCTCTGAGGTCCAACTGCTGTGTGTCGTCTTCTGTCTCCTGAGACTTGCATGTTGACCTTTGGCGACAACCTCCAAGAGCCACCTGCCTCTCTCCTCCTGGTGCTGAAAGGATTGGACCAGCACAGAGGGACCAGTTTAGGATGCCTGGAAATCCGGGCGGGATTTCCAGGGATGGAGGCCGGCATGGTGGCATAGCGGGTAAAGCTGCCACCTGCAGTGCTGGAATCTCATACGGCACCAGTTCAAATCCCGGCTGCTCCACTTCCAATACAGCTCTCTGCTGTGGCCTGGGAAAGCAGTAGAAGATGGCCCAAGTCCTTGGGCCCCTGCACTCATGTGGGAGACCCAGAAGAAGCTCCTGGCTCCTGCTTCAGATCGGCACAGCTCCGGCCATTGAGGCCATCTGGGGAGAGAACCAGCAGATGGAAGACCTCTCTCTCTCTTTCTCTGTCTCTGCCTCTGCCTCTTTGTAACTCTGCCTTTCAAATAAAATAAAATAAAATAGATCTTTTTTTAAAAAGAGAGAGAGATTAAAGGATAGTTCCAATGGGAGAGAAGCAGGTGTAGGCAGAAAGAAACAGGGTTAAGAAATCCGACTGCTGCGGGCCGAGCCTGAGCGGGACCTGGGAGGCCAGGCTGTGCGTGCTGCTTCTCTCCCAGGACAGGAAGTGTTCAAGGTGTCTGACTCACAGCCTTCACTGTTAGCCGCACCGCGGAGGGCAGCGTTCCTCCATCTTCCTGTCTTGGGTCAGTCCCACAGCACAGGTCCAGGTAACCCTCACTCTGCTGCAGCAGGTCCTCAGGCGTTCAGAGATCCCACACAGCACTGTCTCAGCCTGGTTGTGTTTCTGGGACAAGATGCCATAGCCTGGAGAGCTTCTAGCCAGCAGAGGTCTATTTCTCCCAGTGCTGGAGGCTGGGCGGCCCCCAGTTAGGCCTCTGCAGATTCAGGGTCTGGCTAAGGACCCCTAAGAAGAAGACTTGACATCATGGTAGACTAGACTGTCTAAAGGATTTCCCACTGCCGAATGATGAGACCTGCACAAACCAACGTGCTGATCGTGGGTCTTCCCGGATAACGTAAACCTTGCACTGTAGAGAAAACCTTGAACTGAGACCGAAGACAAGTGCTGGGATCCCCGGATGTGAGCTTGTCCCGCCCGCCGGGGCTGACCATGCTCTGTGGTGTGGGACTCAGGCTTTGGGTCAGTGGAAGAGGAGCAGCTGAACGGGAGGCGTCCTGATTGGAGGCAGTGGAGTGAAGAGGCCCTCGCACAGCTAGCTTGCCCACACTTTCAGCACACGGGTTTTCCAGAGGTCAAGGTTAACCAGATCTGCCCATCAAACAAAATGCTGTAGTTATGTATAAGGTATCTTAAAGCAATAGGGGCCAGTGTTGTGGTGCAAGGGGCCAAGCTGCCACAGTGATGCCGGCGTCCCATAGCAGGGCACAGGTTCAAGTCCCGGCTGCTCCATTTCCCACCCCATCTAATGAGCCTAATGAGCCTGGGAAAGCAGCAGAAGATGGCCCAAGTGTTTGGGCCCCTGTACCCACTTGGGAGACCTGAAAGAAGCTCCTGGCTCCTGGCTTCTGATTGGTGCAACTGTTGCTTTTGGGGAGTGAACAAGCGGATGGAAGACCTCACTCTCTGCCTGTAATTCTGCCTTTCAAATAAATAAATCTTTTCTTAAAAAATTGAAATCCACGCATTGCTTTGTCACAATCAACATTGTCCATGTTGCATCGGAGGCCACACCGGACCTGTGCCATGGGACTGACCTGCTGGTCACACGGTACATGGGAGGCCACACTGGACCTGTGCCATGGGGCTGACCCGCCGGTCACATGATGCATGGAGGCCACACTGGACCTGTGCCGTGGGACTGACCCGCTAGTCACATGATGCATGGAGGCCATGCTGGACCTGTGCCATGGGGCTGACCCGCTGGTCACATGGTCTGTTAGGGTTTGAGCTTTGTCCTTCGACTCTGTCGAGGTTCACATACTTCTTCTACATCTTCTCTACAAGTTCTAAATCACAAAGGCTAGGAAAATATAACAAGTTTTTGGAAAAGTGAACAGGTTGGGGTGGGCGTTTAAATGCCCCCACTACACACTGGAGGGCCTGACTCCAAGTCCCTGCTGCCGACTCCAGTTGGAGTCTGGGAGGCAGCAGGTGGCGGCTCAAGCAGTCAGGTTTCTGCCACCCACATGGAGACTGGGGTCGAGTTTCCAGCTCGCAGCTTACAACCTGGCCCAGCCAGGGCTGCTGCAGGCATTTGTGAAATAGACCAATAGTTAGAAGTACTCTCTGTGTGTGTGTGTGTGTGTGTGTGTGTCTCTCTGTCTCTCACTCTCCGTCTCCCTGCCTCTTCGTCTCTCAAATAACTAAATAAACAATGATTTTTAAGAAGATTTATTTATTTATTTGAAAGAGTTACAGAGAGAGAAAGAGAAGCAGAGAGAGAGAGAGAGAGAGAGAGAGAGAGAGAGTCTTCTATCCATTGGTTCATTCCCCAATTGGCCGCAACGGCCAGAGTTGCACTGATCCGAAGCCAGGAGCTTCTTTTGGGTCTCCCACACAGGTGCAGGGGCCCAAGCACTTGGGCCATCTTCTACTGCTTTCCCAGGCCATAGCAGAGAGCTGGATTGGAAGTGGAGCAGCCAGGACTCGAACTGGAGCCCATATGAGAGGCCAGCACTGCAGGTGGCGGCTTTACCCACTATGCCACAGCTCTGGCCCCAATAAATGATGTTTTTTTATTTTTTTTATTTTTATTTTTTGACAGGCAGAGTGGACAGTGAGAGAGAGAGACAGAGAGAAAGGTCTTCCTTTGCCGTTGGTTCACCCTCCAATGGCTGCTGTGGCCAGCGCACTGCGGCCGGCGCACCGCGCTGATCCAGTGACAGGAGCCAGGTGCTTCTCCTGGTCTCCCATGGGGTGCAGGGCCCAAGTACTTGGGCCATCCTCCACTGCACTCCCGGGCCACAGCAGAGAGCTGGCCTGGAAGAGGGGCAACTGGGACAGAATCCGGCGCCCCAACCGGGACTAGAACCCCGTGTGCTGGCGCTGTAAGGCGGAGGATTAGCCTAGTGAGCCGCGGCGCTGGCCTCAATAAATAATGTTTTTGCATGAATTGGTTTTTTCAAAAATTAACATGCTTTACTTTCTCAGAGGTATGGAAAAATCCATCAGGTGGTGTGGGGTTTCCATCTGCCTCCCCTCCCCCCAGCACACACACACACACACACACACTTCGCTCCACCATTAATTAATTAATTAATTAAATACATTTGCTGGGGTTCATGAAGCCAGATTATTAGCACCGACTGCAGTCTGTGGCTCACCGTAGGGCTCACTGCTTGTGCTGTAGATTTTGACATTCGTGAAATGCCTTGGATCCATCCTTACAGCGTCATTCACAATAGTTTCACCACCAAGACAGCTCCCTCCTGGCCGCCAGGAGCAGTTCACTCGCAAAGGGAAAAGTATCCTATCGGCAGCTGATTTCTCCGAGGGTGGAGTCAGAAGAGACAGGAGCATTCGTTCTCCGAACTGCTGCATTACTGACACAATTTTGCTAAGCAGATCATTTGAACGGTTTCCAGCTGAAGACGTGACTTCTCTCTCCATGGAGGTAACCACGACTCTCAAACAATCGTGCTTTAATCTCCGCCTTTCCAGTATGGGTGCCTTGATTCTGTTTCTTTCCTTCACCCTGCTGGACCCTACAGCAAAGCCTGCGTCCGGGAGACGGCGCTTCTCCTGTCTGGAATGGGGACACTGGCATGGTTTTACCCTTCACTGTGATTTTGCCTGTCGTGTTTTTTTTTTTTTTTTTTTTTTTTTTTTGACAGGCACAGTGGACAGTGAGAGAGAGAGACTGAGAGAAAGGTCTTCCTTTGCCGTTGGTTCACCCTCCAATGGCCGCCGCGCTGATCCGATGGCAGGAGCCAGGAGCCAGGTGCTTCTCCTGGTCTCCCATGGGGTGCAGGGCCCAAGGACTTGGGCCATCCTCCACTGCACTCCCGGGCCACAGCAGAGAGCTGGCCTGGAAGAGGGGCAACCGGGACAGAATCCGGTGCCCCGACCGGGACTAGAACCCGGGGTGCCGGCGCCGCAAGGAGGAGGATTAGCCTAGTGAGCCGCGGCGCCGGCCTTTGCCTGTAATTTTTAACAACTATCCTTATCAATTTAAAACCAGCTCTTTCTCTTTTTTAGGCAAAGCTGGAATGCTTTCAGGGGCGGGTGTTCAGAGTAGGAAGTTCGCTGAAGGGGCCACTTCTCAGACCGAACCAGACCCAGCGTGCATTGCGCGGCGGAGCGGGATTTGGTAATCTCAGGTACTCGTGTGTAGCAGCGACGCCGACGCACGGGAAATCGTCTGATGCCACATAGTTGCAACAGGGAAGAACATGGGTTTTTCTTAAAAAAAAAACACAGACACTGTTTATGCTTCTGGGTCCGGAATGCTTCTGCGCGTCACACGGAGAGGAAGCAAAAACTCACAATTAATCGTGCAAATTATGCAAACGCCGCCGAGACCTCACTCGGCGTGTGGACCGGCTCTTGTGCGGCTGGAAACAGAAAGAACAGCTCACCTCTCGGTGTCTTCCAGAAAATCATTCCAAACAAGTCGCTGGCGCCAACACGGCTTTGCGATGGCAGTGTCCGTGGGCTTCATCTCCTTATTTTCGCCAAGCATTTTTGGGCAGTTAATTCACAGTCCTAAAACCTCATCTCAGTAGGCGTTCTCAACGCTTGGGTGATAATATGGCCCGTCTTTTTAAAAATATGGCTTCTTTAAAGTCAAGCGTTTGCGCTCTTTGAACGGCACACATCGTGTGGACTAACGCAATCTTCCTCTCGGCGAGGCTCTGAACATTGGCTCTGGGCACCAACCCAAGAGTCGTTTTTTTGAAGTTTGTTGTTAGTTACTCCTTGGGAAATGCATTTAAATTACTCAACACCCCTGAGTAATTTTTTCTGTTTTTTTTTTTTTTTTTTTTTTTTTCCCTTAGGGGGAAAAAAAAGTATTTTCATTTTATTAGGAAGTCAGAGAGCGGCCGTCAAAGACTGATGGACAGATGTTCCACCTGCTGGCTCAGTCCCCGCATGCTCACAAGAGCCAGCGCTGGATCAGCCAGAGACAGGAGCTGGGAACTCAGTGCGGGTCGCCCACGTGGGGACAGGGACCCGACCCGACCACTCGCGCATCAGCAGAGCTGGGTCTGGACCCTGCACTCGGACGTGTGATGCTGGCAGCCCAACGGCGTCTTCACTGCTCTGCCAAATGCCTTATGCCCTGAGCTGTTTATTTACGACACAGCCCAAACCACTCCAGCGTAGGATAAGAAGCTAATGATCAAGACCAACCGCACATGGGGAAAACATTCTTTCCCAGGTTAAAAACTGCCACAACCCAGTGGACTCTGCTGGCGTTAGAATTACAGAAGGCGGGTGGAAGCCCATCACTTTTTTTTTTTTTTTTTAAGATTTATTTATTTTACTTGAAAGGCAGAGTTACAGACAGAGGGAGAGAGAGAGAGAGCGATCTTCCATCCACTGGTTCACTCCCTAAATGGCCGGAGCTGAGCCATCCAAAGCCAGGAGCTTCTTCCCGGTCCCCCGCATGGTTGCAGGACCCGAGCACTTGGACCATCTTCCTCTGCTTTCCCAGGTGCATTAGCAGGGAGTCGGAACGGAAGTGGAATAGCGGGGACTTGAACCGGCGCCCACATGGAATGCTGGTACTGCAGGCAGCGGTCTTACCTGCCATGCCACAGCGCCAGCCCCCATCACTGTCCTTAGTGAGACTACAGGTCCTGGCTGTGACCTGAGACAGATTCCAGTGAGCCCTTGTCTTGCTAGGAGGGCCCTCCATGACGTTCATGGGAAACGTGCGCTTTTCAAAGCTGTGCATAGATTTCAAAATGTGTTTGCACCAAAATAAATTTATGTCATTCCACTCTCCAGGAATTTTTGAAGGCACCCCGTATGTTCAGAATCGAAAATAGGGGCAGCGCTGTGGCACCGCAGGTTAAGCCACCACCTACGACACTGGCATCCTGTGTGGGTGCTGGTTTTAGTCCCAGCTGCTGCACTTCCCATCCAGCTCCCCGCTAATGTGCCTGGCCCAGTGCTTGGGCCCCTGCACCCAGGTGGGAGAACTGGATGACGCTTCAGACTGCTGGATCCATCCAGACTCCTGGCTCTTGGCTTCCGTCTGGCCCAGCCCCAGTCATTGCAACCATCTGGGGAGTGAATCAGCAGATGGAGGATCTCTCTCTCTCTCTCTCTAACTCTGCCTTTCAAATAAATAAATAAATGGTAAGAAAAATAATAATAGAAGAGTGCCCTAGCTGTGGTCATTTGATCACTATGTTTTTATTAGTGGACTGTCTGGTTCCTTTATTCCGTGATATCTCACTACCAAAATTTTTGATTATTCCATTTGAGCATCTTTTTGAGCTTATTAGGTCTATCTCTTTTTTTAAGATTTATTTATTTATTTGAAAAGCAGAGTTACAGACAGGCAGAAGCAGAGAGAGAGAGGGAGAGAGAGAGGTAGAGAGAGAGGGGGTAGAGTGAGAGGTAGAGACAGAGAGAGAGGTCTTCCATCTGCTGGTTCACTTCTCAGGTGGCCTCAATGGCCAGAGCTGGGCCGATCTGAACCCAGGAGCCAGGAGCTTCTTCCAGGTCCCCCACGTGGGTGCAGGGGCCCAAGCACTTGGGCCATCTTCTACTGCTTTCCCAGGCCACAGCAGAGAGCTGGATGGGAAGTGGAGCAGCCGGGATTCATGTGGGATGCCAGCACTGCAGGCGGCAGCTTTACAGAGTCCACAGAACCGGCCCAGGTGTATCTTTCTGTGGTTCTGTTTTGTCTGGGGTTGGTTTGCCTGTTGCCTTGGGGTCTACAGTGCACCTCCCTAACTATCACCGTCTGCCACTACCTGGTGTGGTCCCCTGGGCCTCCGCTTGCCGCCTGTGGAAGCAGCACACATCACATGCTTCTGTCCCCTCTCCCACCACGCATTCCACTTCCGGGTGCACTTGCTCGTCATTTACTGATTCTGTATTTGCCATGCCGCCCGCTTGCTAAGATCTGTAAGTGCAAACTCCAGGCGGTGCTTTCGTAGCCACTTGAGGCTTCCAGGGAGATCGAGGCAATGCTGCCCAACCCCTAACCCCCCAACCCCCCCCTCCCGGGAGCATCCTGTTGCTGGTCTATTTAGTGCCACAGTCTTTGCCTTTCAGGCTCCTTGCTAGTGACTGTGCTGTTTAGCGCCACCCTCCCACCCTGAAAACCACAAAACACCGCTGCAGGATGTTAAAGTCAAGGCGCAGACAGCACGGTGAAGATGTGTTGATCGGCTTAACGCATACCCGGCACAAGGTATTCAGGAAGAAGGAAGGCCCGGAGGCTGACATGGTGCCCCAGGTTCCACGGCCACTTGGGAGTCCTGGCTACTCTGCCTCCTGGGAGGCAGGGGAGGAACCTGGGAAGTCCTTGGCTCCCTCCCATGCATGCAGGAGTTCCTGGCTCCTGGCCCAGCTGCAGCCACTGCAGCATTTAGGGCGTGAACCACACCCCACCACTGACCAAAGACCTCCCAGGCGGCCCCCTCTGAGCCCCTATAATTAAATGAAGCCTCTTCCCTCCCAATCCAGACACAGCAAGGCCAGGATTGCCCAAGGTGACCTACAAACGCAGGCTGATTCCTCCAAAGCAGCCGAAGATGTTGCAGACATGGAAAAGCTTCCTAAAATGCATGCGGACTCTCAAGAGGCCCCCGAAGCCCCCAGCAACCTGGGAGGGGAACACGTGGGGAGTCCTCACACTTCCCTGATTTCAGAGCTAAGGTCATCACATTCGAGGGGGTCTGGACTAAAGGAAGATATAAGGAAAAGAGGCATCAACAAAACCCTCGCACATAAGGCCAAGTGATTTCAACAAGGGTCCCAGAGCGGCCAGTGGGGAAGGGCGGGCTCTCCAACAAAGGGTGCTGGCCGGGGACCGGACACCCACACACAAGGGGATGAAACCGAGTCCTTACTTACCCCACGTGCAAAAATCAACTCATAAACATCAGCCCTAGACTACAAAACTCCCAGGGGAGAACGGAGCGGCACAGCTTACAGCACGGGGTTGGGCGCGGCTCTCTTGGACGGCACTGAGTGGTGATGGAGATTGGATGAGTCCGTTCTTTTGACGAAATGCAAACAACGGAAGCAGCAGAAGTAAAAACGGGGAAACAGAGCTGCATCACACCTAACTTTCTGTGCATCCCGGGACTCACCCGACAGAGTGAGAAGATAGCCTACGGGATGGGAGAAAATACTCACAAGTTGTGTATCCGATAATGAGTTTATGTCTAGTACGCATGAGGCGCTCCTGTGACTTAACAACAATAGAAAATCAACGCATTTTTTAAGAAGAGTTATTTGTATATATTTATTTGAAAGCCAGAGTGACAGACAGAGAAAGAGAGACAGGGAGAGATTTTCCCTCTGCTGGTTTGCTCTCCAAATGAGCCCAACAGCCAGGGTGGGGCCAGGCTGAAGCCAGGAGCCTGGAGCTCCACCTGGGTCTTCCACCTGGGTCTCCCACGTGGGTGCAGGGGCCCAAGCACTTGGGCCACTTTCTGCTGCCTCCCTGGATGTGGGACTCTGACTGGCACTCTGTTTGTAAGGATGCCAGTACTGCAAGCAGCCTCCTAACTGGCTGTCCCACAACGCCAGCCCCAAATAATCCACTTTTTTAAAAAGAGGGCAAAGGACTTCCTGAGTAGACATTTCTCCAAAGGTGATATACAAAGGTGTTTTGAGAAAACCCAGTGGGGCTGGCGTTGTGGCCTAGCAGGTAAAAGCCTCTGCCTGCAATGCCAGCATCCGATCTGGACGCAAGTTCAAGTCGCGGCCACTCTGCTCCCCATCCAGCTGCTGCTAATGGACTGGGGGAAGCAATGGAAGATGATCCAAGTGCTTGGGCTCCTGCACCCATGTGGGAGACTTGGAAGAAGATCCTGGCTCCTGGCTTTGGCCTGGTCCTGCTCTGGCTGTTGCAGCCAGATCAATCTCTCTCTCTCTCTCTCTCTCTCTCTCTCTGTCTGCCTTTCAAATAAATAAATCAGAAAGAAAGAGAGAGAGAGAGAGAGAGAGAGGGAGGGAGGGAGGAAGATCCTGGTGTGAGAGACCTGTTACGGAAGGCAGAAGGTGCTATGCGACCAGTGGGAGGCAGACCAATGCAGGACTACATGGCGTGTCATTTCTCAGAGGGACCTGTGGGTGGGAGAATGGTTTTGGGTACCTGCAAGGTACAGAAGAGGAGTCCTGCACCATGAGGCAGGAGGAAAAGGGCTTATGGACAAAGGCTGCTGTGGCCAGCCTGAGCACATGTTAACATTCCAGGCGTCGGGTAAGAGACATGGCAGTCATCAGGCCAGAGTTGTCAGGTTTGGGGCCAGTGCTGCGGCATAATAGATTAAGCCTCTGCCTGCTACGCCAGCATCCCATATGGGCACCAGTTCATGTCCTGGCTGCTCGTCTTCTGATCCAGCTCCCTCCTAATGCACCTGGTAAAGCAGTGGAAGATGGCCTGAGTGCTTGGGCCTCTACAATTACGTGGGAGACCTGGAAGAAGCTCCTGGCTTCCGGCTTTGGATCAGCTCAGCTCTGGCCATTGTGACTATTTGGGGATGGAAGACCTCTCTCTATGTCTCCCCCTCTCTCTGTCTGTAACTCTGCCTCTCAAATAAACAAATCTTTAAAAAATGTTTATTAAGAAAAAGGGAAGCGTTGCGTCATGTTTGTCACCCTTCTGAACCGTGACGCTCTGTGTGCAGGCTGAAGCACTGTCCAGGGATCCCAACCACAGGGCGGCTCTGACGCCTTGGGTGGGTTAGAGGTGCCTTGTGCAGCCCTCAGCTGCAGGGCTGCTGGCTGTGTTCCCGCCAGGCGTCTTTAACGTCACTGACCATTTGCAGCGATCACTGTTGTCATCACTTCCAGCGACTTTTTCATCTCAATGAAATTTCTCAATTTTTCGCAGACTGGAGTCACTTCTCTCAGCTAGCTCCTTATCATGGGCATGGTTTGCCTCTCTTTTTCTTTGTTTAAACTTGAAATGCAGGGGCAGGGAGTGGGTAGGGAGGCGGTACTCCCATCCACTGGCTCACTCTCCAAACTCTTCCAATAGCTGGGGCTGGGCCAGGCGGAAGCCAGGAGCCCAGAATTCCATCCAGGTCGCTCATGTGAATGGCAGGGACCCAGCTGCCCGAGTTGTCATCTGCTGCCTCCCAGGGCACACAGCTGGGATCCAGAGCAGAGCCAGCACTCAGACCAGGCACCCTGATGCGGAAAGTGGATGCCACAAGTGGTGTCACACCTGCTGTGCCCAGTGCCTGCACCTAGGGGATTTAAAAAAAAAAGATTTATTTAAGGGCCGGCGCTGCGGCATAGTAGGTAAAGCTGCTGCCTGCAGTGCCGGCTATCCCATACGGATGCCAGTTCAAGTCCTGGCTGCTCCAGTTCCAACTCAGCTCTCTGCTATGACATGGAAAAGCAGTAGAAGATGGCCCGAGTCCTTGGGCCCCTGCACCCACATGGGAGATCCACCCAGAAGAAGCTCCTGGCTCCTGGCTTTGGATCAGCACAGTTCCAGCCACTGCAGTCACTTGGGGAGTGAACCAGCAGATGGAAGACCTCTCTCTCTCTCTCTCTGCCTCTCCTTCCCTGTGTAACTCTAGCTTTCAAATAAATAAATAAACCTTTAAAATTGATTATTTATTTGAAAGGCAGAGTTACAGAGAGAGGGAGAGGGAGAGGGAGAGGGAGAGAGAGAGAGAGAGAGAGAGAGAGCTTCTATCCACTGACTCATTCCCCAAATAGCTGCAACCACTGGAGCTGGGCTGGTCGGAAGCCAGGAGCCAGGTGCTTCATCCAAGTCTCCAAGTGGCTGCAGGGGCCAAGGACTTGGGCCATCCTCTGCTGCTTTCTCAGGTGCATTAGCTGGATCAGAAGTGGAGCAGCCGGGACTCAGACCAGCACCCTTATGGGATGCTGGCGCTGCAGGCAGCAGCTTTACTATATTGCTGGCCCCTGGAATAGATTTTTCAATAGTAGTTTTTTGTTTGTTTGTTTGTTTTAAATGGCCACACTATTTCATTTTTTTTAAGATTCATTTATTTGTTTGAGAGTTAGAGTTACAGACACAAGGAGGGAGACAGAGAAAAAGGTCTTCCATCTGCTGGTTCACTCCCCAAATGGCCACAACGGCCAGAGCTGAGCTGATTTGAAGCCAGGAGCCAGGTGCTTCTTCCTGGTCTCCCACATGGGTGCAGGGGCCCAAGGACTTGGGCCATCTTCTACTGCTTTACCAGGCCATAGCAGAGAGCTGGATCGAAAGTGGAGCAGCTGGGACTCGAACTGGTGCCTGTATGGGATGCCGGCACTGCAGGCTGTGACTTTACCCGCTACACCACAGCGCTGGCCCCAGTATTAGTTGTTGTAATGTCCCTACCTGCTAATTGTACCAAATGTGTCACTTCTGAATCTTTTTTCTCATTTATCCTATTTTGCTTTCTCTCTTCCGGCACCCATATGGGATGCCAGCACTACAGGCCAGGGCTTTAACCCTCTGTGCCACAGTGCTGGCCCCAGAGGCTAAGGGCTTTGCTCTCCAAGTTTTTTTAGCTTTGCTAGGGGATGCAGTCAGGTAACTCAAGGAGAAAGGCCAGGTCTCTGCCGGAACCTCCAGGAGGGGCTCTCCTCCCCTGCCCCACCCGGTACACTTGGGCCTCCACTGTAGCCAGCATGTCTGCCAGGCTGTGGCACTGGTGGCCCTGCCCCGGCGAGCTCCAAGGCTAGTTCCCAGTGCTCCCTGGGGCCCTCTGGCTACTTTACCTAAATCTCTATATCCTCACAAATATTTTCGTATTGAACTCCCAACATCCTTATTTAATTCTCAACTGTTATTATTATCTCCATTTTACAAATAGAGAAGATGGAAGTTAGCTCAAGCAAGTTGCCCATGGTCACACTCAACACACAGCAGGGCAGGCGGCCTGATCCGGAGCCTTCTGTCTGTCTTATTTGTATTTCTATTTTTCACATATAGCATACAAACGCATATCTCCTGTCTGCTCCATTCTGTTTTTTTTTTTCTTTCAAAAAGAAAATACTTATTTATTGGAAAGGCAGAGTTACAGAGGGAGAGGGATTCGGACAGAACACAAGATCATCCATCCACTGGTTCACTCCCCAAATGGCTGCAACAGCCAGGACTGGTCCAGCCCAAAGCCAGGAGCAAAGAGCTTCAGCGGAGTCTCCCACGTGGGTGCAGGGCCCAGACACTTGGGCCATCCTCCGCTGCTTTCCCAGGTGCATTAGCAGGGAGCTGGCTCAGAAGTAGAGCAGCCAAGACACAAACTGGAGCTCCCCTGAGATGCTGGCTTTGCAGCCAGGGGCTTAGCCTGCTGCACCAGAACCCCTGCCTCTAAGCTGTCTCTGGGTCCTCCGAGAAGCAGGGCTGCATGGACCGGGCCTGGCTGGTGCACACTGGGCGTGGGCCATGTGGTGGGTGTCGCGGTGAATGGCGATGCTGCAGAGGTGGGGATGCAGCCGCCGTCACTGAGGCCTCGCAGACGGGAAAAGGGGGGAACACAGGCATTCCCTGCGCACCGGGGAGGAGCTACCCAGGGCGGATGTTTGGAAAACCACCGGATAAAGACCTTGCTGGAACACAAGAGTGCTCCTAACGGGCAGAGCTGTGTGAAAACGGAGTGGGACAGAGGGAGGGTCCTTCTCCCAAGTTGGCCGTGACTTTGGCCTGATTGAGCTAGGAGCCAGCTCGTGCGCAGCCAAGGCGGCCACTGCGCGGGGGAAGCCAAGGACACTTGAGCAGGGTGACTGTTGGCAGAGGTGTGGGTGGAACTGGGGGACCTGGACCCCAGGGCGTCTGGTTAGACGCGAGGGGCTAGGAATAGAGGCTCCCGGAGAGACAGGGCAGCAGCGCTCCACAGACAGAGCCAGCCTGACTCCTCCCGGCCTTCGCCGGGCTGTAGCGCTCCCTGTGGGGCCAGAGGCCACGGCCTGCGGGGCCGCGGCTGACGCAGCCCACCCAGCCAGCCTCGGAGGGTGCGACCCTGCATCTAGAGGGCCCCCCGAAGCGGAATCGTTCTGCCCTAGGACTGCACAAAGTGGGATGAGCGCGGAGCAGAGGCAGGCTCCGGCGGCAGCACCCTCGTGCGCCCCGCTGCGCGCCAGCAGCCAACCGCGCCCCGGCTTCCCGGGCCCAGCACCGGCGCTGGGGAGCCTCTCTCGGCGTCCGAGACCCCGGGCCGTAGAGCGCCCGGCCCTCTGGGGCGAGGAAACCCGGCCCGGGCGTGCATCCCCGCTCGCCCGCGTGGGCGGAGGCAGTGAGACTCAGGTGGCGGGGGTCCAAGGCGGAGCCTCCTGCTCCTGGGGCCCGCCCACCGGCCCTCCCCGCCGCCCAGCCCGAGACGGACACGCACACAAAACACTCTGCCACGCTCTGAATGTATTCGCGCTTCCTCCCACTTTCCCGACGGGCCGCCAGCTGCAAGAAGTCCTGAATAGAAAGCTTAATTGTGCTTTGTCATGCAGAGTGCCTCGGCTTTCTATGGAGGTCACAAAGGGCCCTTGGAAGTGTTCCTTTCTCTAATGGTGAGCCATTTGCATAGGGCACCTCTGCGCCAGCCGCACCCAGGTAGCTGCGCGGAAGCCCCGGGGAGCAAACCTCAGCGCGCGCCCCGCGCTCGGCTGCTTCAGTCCAGCGGGGGCGGCCGGCCTGGGGCACGCTGACCTTTCCGCGGCCTCGGCCAGGGTCTGCCCCAGGCCGCGCCCCCAGAGCCCCCCGTGTTGTTTCCCGCCCGTGACCTGCGGGTCCGGACCCTGGGCACTTGCTCGGCCGCCGCCTCCTCCGCAAGGCGGGCCCCGCAGCCGACTGCGATGTGGACTCCACGCTGTTGGTTTCTTCTGGTTGATTGGCAGGGCTGCCTTTAGCATATCTTATTCTTGTTGCTTGTTTTGACAGTTCAAATCCAGGTCTATGTGACTCAGAAAGCTAATAAAATTCCAATTTCATTGTTAAGCTTATTTTATTGCAGTATAGGTTTTTTCCCTCACACCTGCGTGGCAGGGTGTAATTCCATTAATAAAAAAAATCAGCATATTCGCCGCACGTCTTTTCCCCGATGATAGATCGTGGGCCGTGCGAATTGAAAAAGGCCCATTGATTGCCACCGTGAATGCGCCCGCATGGGGCGGGCGCCTCACCTGCCTCTCCGTCAATTAGGAATGTATCGGGAAGTCCTGCCGAAAGCGAGTTAAATTAACCGTTCGCTAATGTCCTTGTGTCCCTCCTACATAATCTCCCCTTTTCAGCTTGCCCCAGAAATTACCACATGTTGCAAGGTTCAAATAGCGCGCAATGGAACAGCGCGCGGGCGCTCCTGGCCGCAGCGCGCCGCTGGCGTGGCTCCGCGCTGGCCTCAGGTTCCCGCACGAGGTTGGCTTTTTAAAAATTTCTTTGATAGGCATAAACAAAAACCTTAAGCTGTCAGTGACTCACGGTCCAAGGGCGAAACTACACGGCTGCCCAGGAACTGCTGGCAGGAACCACGCGGTGAGCTTGCTAGGTGCCTGCGCCTGTAGCAGGCCCCAGTGCCAGCTTCCTCCTCCCTCGATCCAGGGCTGGGATTAGGAGGGGTGGGATGGGGCCTTGAGAGAGTGCGTGGGGGGGGGGGGGAGGAGAGAGAGAGAGAGAGAGAGAGAGAGAGAGAGAGAGAAACAGAGATAGGCAGGCAGAGCTGGGGAGGGAAGTGGCTCCCCAACTCTCACCTCTCCTCTCCAGAGTTAGACCACGCGTCTGGCTGATCAACTCACCAGCCCCTTGGCCAAGGCGTTTTGAAGCCTTGGAATACAAGACTAATAATTAATCACAGTCATTAATTAATTAGGGAGAAAAGGGAGGAGGTGGTTTGCTTCTGCTTAACCCCAAACAGTTTAAATCAGGCTTTGGGAGAGGGAGGTGGTCCCCAAGGCACGCCCTCCCCCTTCTCCCGGTTCTTCCTGGTTCAGTCTCTCAGCATTTCCATGATAATTCTGGGCGGCGGGGGGGGGGGGGGGGGGTGAGCCGCGCACACACACCCCCTCCAGTCCTTCCCAGCAAACTGAGGCCAAGCTGGCTTCAGCTCTGGAGCCGGCTGCCGCCCACGGCACGGAGCTCTTTCCCACCCCAGCAACTCCCACCTGCTTTTATTTTTTTTTTTCTCTGCACCTGCTGCGGGTTTTCTCCCTGAACTTCAGAAATCAAGTAGTTGCCTAAGAATTCGTTCTCTCTCCCTCTCCCGCTCTCCCACTCTCTCTTTGCTTTTTCCTCCCTCTTGCTGGAGACTGGAGTCCCTTCTTTGAAACGGTGCAGCTAATACGGAGTCATCAAAGCACTATGGTTCTTGTCTTAAAGTGACAGCCCGCTTTATGGGGCTGTTTGAAATACTCCCCCTCCTTTTCAATGTCTCTCTATCCATCTTTGTCTGCTCTTCAGAAAAGAGGACAATATAAAGGCTGGCCTGGCGAGCTCCCCACGCTCAGGCCTGGGCAGTGCCAACCTCCGCCTTTAGGCAGCTTGAAATTGTCACTGCTTCATTAATCTGAAACGGGCCCCTTTCCGAAGCCCACAGTACACACTTCCGATCGCTCGGGATTCGCCCTGAGGTGCTCCGGCAGCCTTCCTGGGGCTGGGATTTGGAAGGCTCCGTGCAAGTCCTGGGAGGGCTCAGGGAAACAGAGTTGGGAGAAGGGCACTGCCGTCAGGGAATGCCGGGGGCACGACACCCTGCCTGCAGAGAGTGCAGGGCACCCAGCATTTTGGGGGTGCTTTTGAGACTAGGGAGTGTGGCCCAGGCACTCGGAGGAGAGGGGACTGTGGCTTCCCAGCGTCTTTCCATGTTCTCCCACCAGCCCCCGAAGAGGAACTCTGCATCCAAGTCTGTTTTAGAAGTTGGGCTTTTGTTGCGTTGGAGTTTGGGGTGTTCACTTTTCCACCCAACCTCCTCCTGTCATCATTCGTCTCTGGCCCCTTCCTGTTACGGCCTCCACCCCAGGGGTCCCTGGAATGTCCCATCTTCTTCGAGACCAGCTACGACTTTCCTGCACACCTCCACCATGACAAAAGTCAATACAAGGATATTTCCGCTTTCCATATTTCCAGCAGGTTTAGCATTGCAAGCTTTTGGATTCTGTTCTATCTAATTCAGGGAAGAGACACAGACTTTTTTTTTCTCCCTTAAAGAGAAGCCTAATTTTCAGTAATGTGAGCCTAAAGATTTATAAAATAGATTTATATTAAATTATGCTAATAGAAGTCTAGCAAATGCACCATTTAATTGCACAGAAAAAATGTTCCCTTTTAAAAGGTCTGTCACTTCACAGGTACGCACGAAGATTCCCTGTGCATAATGGAAGTAGGAACAATTGCTCGCTGCACCCGGCATTCTTCGCTAGGACAGCACGAGGCTCTGCTTGGAGGAGGAGGGAGGGGCTCTCTTTAAGGAGCGATAGCTCCTGGAAACCCGATTTCCTCCAGGGTCCTTGTCCTCCTCTCTCACACCCTTCCTGAAGGCTGGGCTGGGGTCCTGCCCCCAGAGCCCTGCACCCTCTGGGCTCCCTCCCAGTTCAACTCTCCTCCCCTCTACCCAAGCATCTTCCCGCCTCTCTGAAAGGAACCAAGGAGTGCCTCCAAGAGTGAGTAGGAAGAAGGAAGCGAAAACCTGTTGAAAATTAATCCCATCTACACAACTACCACCTCTCACACACACGTAGGCGCATTGCACGCATGCATCGCACCCATGCACGAACACACACTCGCCCACATATATGCACGATGCACACATGAGTTACACACCCACACTCAAGCCCACACTTGGGTCGGGGAGGAAGGTAAAGTGAAGGAGGACAGAAATGGAAGACTCCACAGCTGCAAGTTTTGGGCCTCTCCTAAAACCCTCGGATCTCTCTGTGGGGGGTGGAGTGGCGGTGTGGTAGGGAGCTAAGACCCTGAGCGGAGGAGATACACCCACACCTGTGCCCAGGCACACCCCAGGCGCGGGCTGCCCCGTCGCTCTCGGGGCTGCTCTCAGTGTCAGGCCCTTGGCCTTGGGCTTGTGGTGGTCAAGGAGCGGGAGGACAAAGGGGAAAGGGCTCTGAGCGTCTGGGCTGGGCCAGGGCACAGGGGTGAGAGGTCGTGCGTCGGCTCTCCACCCTGAACCTCTTCCAGGCCACCCAGGGCCGCGTTCTCGCCGAGGACTCAGCCACAGCCCTGACCCCTGCGCTCACGTCCCTGCTCCTGGTGGAACAAGTCCTACCCTAACTCTCACTTTCATTTCTGGCTCCGTGCGCATTCCGCGTCCGGGGCCTCCGAGTGGTGCACACAGGGCACCCCGTGTGGTGCGCGGCAACGTAGCTTTGCCTCTGTTTTCCAGGCAGGGGCCCGTTGCCCCCTGGAATTCAAGCGCAGAGACCCTCGCCCCTGAACGCCTCCTCTGTAAGAGGTCCGGGAAGCGCCGCGTGGAGCATTGGCTCTCACGACTTCTAGCAGAGTGCGCGCCTCTAAGCCTTGCGCAGGCGCTTCTAACCTCAAAGAAATCAGACTCTGGATTCCCGGAGAAGCCTCGTTCTGTCTTCAAAATCATCCACGGGTTGGGGGGGGGGCATAGGGAGGGGAGAGAGAAATCTGAATGGAGTAGGAGACCTCACGCTCCCCTGCATAGGTGACAGAAGGTCCCCTCTGCGTCGAACGTCCTGGAAGTTTGGGGGACCGCTGGGAACCCTGGCGGCCGAGCACCGTCCAGGTGGTTAGCTTTGCCCGCGTCTTCTTCCCTCCGGGGAGAAATACGTCGCCTACTCGGCCTTCCCTAGGGACTTTCCCCGAAGTTGGGCGCGGAAGGGAAGAGTTGGAACTATCCAAGTGGCCCAAAAGCGGCCGAGGAGGGCTGGAGCAGCGGGGCCGGGCGCTTGCGCGGAGCCTGGAGCTGCCAGCGCCTGGCTCCACGCCCCGAGCGCGGGGCCGAGGGTCGGGCCCGGCGGGGCGCAGGGGCTGGAGTCGGGGCTGCTTGCAGACTTGAGTGAGAGCCGGGCCGGGTGTGGGCGGGAGGGGGCGGAGGGGTCTGGCTTTGGGCAGGGCGCGCAGAGCGGCGGCGGGGGCGCTTTGTCCGTGGTCCTGCGATGCCGGAGTTATTCCCCTCCAACGACCGCTCCCGGCGTTCGCGGCGCCCTGCTCTCACCCCTGCTCTCGCGCGCCAGGGGCCTGTTTTGGGGGTACAGGGGAGACCCGGGCCGTTAGGAAGGCGGGGGCCTGCACCTCCTGCCCTCGCGGCGGGCAGGGCGAGGGCACGGGCTCTGTGATTGGGAGCCGGGAGCCGGGGAGAAAGGAGCAAGAGACCTAGGGGCGTGAGTCTCTAGGGCCGGAGCAGGGGTGGGCGAGCAGGACCCCGGCCGGCCCTCGGCACTCAGCGGCCGCCGCGCGCTCCTCGCTCGCTCCGGCCCCGCTGGCAGGTGCCTAGGGGATCTGAGCGCGGGAGCTTGGTGTGTGTGTGTGTGTGTGTGTGTGTGTGTAAGAGAGAGAGAGAGAGAAAGAAAGAGAGAGAGAGAGCGAGCCGCGGCCACCTCGCCGTTCCCTCCCCTTTCTCCTCCCAAACTGGCTTTCCGACGGCGTTAGACCTCGCACCTGGCGAGGTTTCACTTCCAGAGAGTAAACGGGACCTGCAGGAGCTGTGTCTGTGTGCTGGAATTTGCTGGGTGGGTGGCGGCGTCCTCACAGTAGGGGTGGGCGAGCAAGACCCCGGCCGGCCCTCGGCACGCCCGCCGAGCGCGCTGGCCGATCGTAGCCGTCCCAGCGCGGGAGTCCCGGCCTCTCCGCTTCTCTGCCTTCGGCGACAGCCCCAGGCTGCACAGCGGAGCGAGCCAGGTGGCCTGCTGAGGCGGGAGCTAGAAGTGACATCTGGGGCGGGGTGGGGGGGCAGGCCTGCAGGTTCTCGCTGGCCATGGGCAGGGAAGGGCTGGGAAACTAAGTAACTGAAAGCAGGAGACTGGGGGTGTCGGGTGGGGGGAGGCACCCAGGCCTGTCGGAGGCTCTGAAGTTTCAGGCAGAACACTTCCCTGTCCACGAATTTATTTTCTCGGCACTGAGGGAACTCTGCTAATTTCTGAGTTGGACGGACAGCCAGGAACTCTGTCTCCCGGTGGGATGCTGCTCTTCACAAACCACTCCTGGTGCGGATTCCTTCACTCTGCTCAGGGTTGGGACCGAGAGGGGCGAGGAAGAAGAGGGCAGGAGGGGATCGCCACACTCCACAGGGATTGCCGCCGTGGGGTCGCTGGCGGTGAAGGCTGGTGGAGAGGTGTGGGCCGCCCATCGTGAGAAGGGGGGTGCCCCTTGCTAGGAGGCCTTGTTACCAAAGGTGTCTAATTGACAGAAGTTCAAGTCACACAGGCAACCTGCAGAGCCACTGCTCCCCCAGCCCCCAAGCCTTAGTATCTCCCTTTGAAGCCCCCAGCCATGCCTTTCCCTGGATCCTGGGGCGGTGTCGGGGCGGAGCAAACACCACAGATTTAAAATCCTGATTTTACTTCATTTATTTAAATAAATATAAATATAGATTTTATATAAAACTATTCACATACAAAGGGATTTCCAGCGACTTGCATTTGAAATTCTCCCCCAATTTTCAGAAAGTCAGACCTACAGGGTTTAATTCTCTAAATCATTTGCAACTTCAGTGTTTTCATTTTTAACCAACAACAACAGGAAACAACCACGAACTCCCACCCGCACTCTTAGAAGGTTCTGAAGGACCACAAGTATGGGGAACCCACAGGCACTTTCAACAACTGCCCTACAAGGTGAAGCTGACCCTGTTAGATGATGAAACCTAGAGAAGGCGCAGGCCCAGGGTGTGCGTCGGGAACTTCTCTGTCCCTTCTTCCTCCAGATGGGACCACAGTCGCAGGCCAGGATTGGGGGTCCCCCACACTGGTGGTGCAGGGGCTGCCCGGGGAAGTGGTGAGAGAGGGCAGGATGGCGCACCCTCATAAGGGGGAGATGTCCTTGTCCTCGCTGGCAGAGGCTGGCGACAAGGAGTCCTCCCCCTCGGAGCGCGCATAGAGCCCCTGGCTACTGACGCACTTGCAGCCCGCGTGACTGTTCCTCTGCGTGCCCTTCCCCTCCTTCTTGTGTTTCACGCGGCGGTTCTGAAACCAGATTTTCACCTGCTTCTCCGACAGGTTCAGGTACGTGGCGATTTCGATCCTCCGAAGTCGGGACAGGTACATGTTGGACGAGAACTCCCGCTCCAGCTCCAGGAGCTGAGTGCTGGTGAACGCCGTCCTCATCCTCTTGCCATTGGGCACCTGGCTGGCGTCGGAGCCACCTGTGGGCCGGGAAGAGAGGTGAGGCCTGGGCGAGGCGCCCCCACCCCACAGGCCACCCCCAGCAGGGACGCCTCTCCAGGGCCCTTCCCAGACAAGCACCTGTGCCCTTCTTCAACCTTTCCCCTGGTCATGGCCTGGCTGAGCTGGGGGAGGAAAATATGCACACACACACACACACCCAGCAAAGTTAAAAGGCTCTGCTCAGGACATAAAGTCACAGGATTAATGGGTGGTGGGCATTTATTTGCCCTAGGCTAAATCGCCTCCCTTTGAGCCTATCTGAGACGCGTTGCAGTCTCAGCCAAAGCTTGGAAGCGCTCTGGCCGGCCAAGAGAGGGAATGCCACACTCCACTGGGATGCAAACACACCCACCCTTCCACCCAGTTAACAGCCAGCCTCTCGCGAGTTCACGGTCCAGGTCCCAGAGGCTCCGATATCGCGCAACCCCCCCGCGCACCTGCTCCTGAGATTGAAGCGCACCAGGCTGCGTGGACAGGTTGCCAAGCCACCTTCCACCTTCGCGGCGCTTCTCCGGACGACTCCACAGTCACAGTGGAGGCCCCTCCTCCCTCCCCACTCCGCCCCCCACCCCGGGCTCCCCCTTCCTCCTTCCCAGGCGGAAAGTTTGCTCCCGGGAGCGCGTAGGGCGCGGCGCGCAGGTGTCCCGGGGCCCCGCCCTACCCATGGCGAGGCAGTGGAATCTCCTCGGGTCGGCCACGTTGTAGCTGGTGGCGGCGCAGACAGGTGCGTGGTGCTGCGGGTGCCCTAGGGCCGCTGCAGCCGCAGCCGCCGCCGCCGCTGCCGCCGCCGCTGCGGCCGAGCCGGGCTGCTGGGGCTGGTGGTGGTGATGGTGCCCATGGCTCACCCGCGGGCAAAACTGCGACTCCCCGGGGCCCGAAGGGAACTGGCCCTTGAGCAGGGGTAGGGCCGCCGCGGCCCCCGCCGCCCCGCCGCCCCCGGCCCCCGGGCCCCCGCCGCCTCCGGCGCCCGCGGGCCCGCGCGACGAGTGCAGGTGCGAGGTGACGCAGAGCGGGCACACACAGAAAGCGCCGCTCTTGCGGGACGGACAGCCGGGCCCGGGCACCGACATCACCAGCGGGGACTGCATGCCCAGCGGGAGGAAGAAATCCGGCCCGGGGTGCGGCTCCGGCAGCGAGGGCGCGGGCCGCGCGGAGTCCTTGATGATGAGCGAGTCCACATAGAAGGAGCGCGACATGGCGCGCGGGGCGGGGGGCCGAGGGGCCCGGCGGGGACGCGGGGGTGGCGGCGTCTGGGCGGCGAACAAAGGGGTCCCCGGAGAGGGCTGGTCCTCGCGTCCCCCGCGCGGCGCCCCGGCTCCGGGGTTTTATAGCCCCCACCCGGCACGTGACGCCGCGGCGCGCGGCTCGGCTCCGGCGGCCCCGCGGCTCCCCACCCTCGGGATAGGCTGCCCGAGTCGCAGCGGCAGTGGCGAGGAGGGGCGGGCGCGCGGCGGGGAGGCCGCGGGGGAGGGGAGGGCCACTTTGCCAAGTGTAGGTTTTGTTAATTTCCCGGGGAGGCCGGCCTCCTCCCCCTCTTTCTCCACGCTCCCCGGAGGAATCGCAGCGCGGGGCGTCCCCCCTCCCGCCCCAGCCCGGCCCCTCCCCGCGGCCCGCCGCCCGGCCGCCAGGTGGGCACTCGGGGGCCTTTGGAGCGCGATGCCCAGCGTGCTCGGCGTCGTTGGGCCAGGCCAGCGTTCTGGGGCAGGGCGGGGTGCGGGCGTGCAGGCCCCGAGCGCGGCCTGGTTCGCCGTCGCATCGCCCCCCGTCTCCCGCTTTGGGACTTGGTGGAAGTCGGTCAGGTGTTCGGTTCCCGACAGATCCGGCGAGTCAGAGCTCGGGGTCCTCCTGGGGCCACTCTGACCAACGACCCTCTCCCCGTGCCCCCTTCCGACGGGCATCTCCCCCTGCGCACAGAGAGACGTTCTTTCTCCAAGTAGCTCCCCCAGCCCCGCGCCGCCCCGCTCCAAGTCCAGGCCAGCCATACAACCTCCATCCCGAAGATTTTTGAGAAAGGACCTCGCACGCCAGCCCTCCTGGAGTCGGGACGGCGCTGGGGTCGGGGGCAGAGGAGGGAGGACTGCGCTCTGGCGACTTCCTGCTCCTCTTATTTCTGCCCTTCTTGGCCGGGCTCCCGGGGGAACACTCTCCCCTCGGCATCCCCGGAACCTAACAGGGATGCAGGAGTTGAGCAGCCCAAGGAACCCTTCCCCCACCCCCACCCCGGGGAGAAGTGGCTCAGTTAAGGACGTCTCTGGTGCTGCTGGCCACTGGGGGAAGACTCCCCAGCTCTCTGAGTGGGCAGTGGGGCCTGGAATGGCTGATCTTTGGGGGGCGGCCAGGCGTTGGAGGTGACAGCTTTTCCCTGCTGAAAACGGCAGGAGCTGGGAGACTGAGCAGCGGCTGCAAGTGCAGCTCTTTTCCGGAAACAGTAACTTCAGCCCCGAGTCCAGGACGGTGCCAAGGAACTCGGAGACAGAACTCCCCACACCTGAGAGGACAAAGTGGCCCAAGGGCACCCGGGGAGGCTGGCTTCGGCTCTCCTCTCTCACCGCTGTCCCCTGGCCACGTGTGTCTGAGATGGTCTCTTGGCTGCTGGAGACGCGTAATTGGGTTGCAGGGATGCCCCGCTCTGGGGAGCCCAGGATTTATGGATGGCAATTAAAGTTTTATGAATTGCAGCTGAGGCTGGTTATTGAGCTATTTGAATGTGATTAGAATTCAATTAGAAAGCGGTTAGTGGACGGTGGGTCTCTGGAGTGTAAACAGACAGCTATTCCAGAAATGTGCTAATCCAACATCTTGTGACAACAATTAGGGAGTCTTGGGGCTGAACTTGGGGCAGTTCAGCTGTAACTACTTTTGCACCACAAGGCTTGCCTAGGCGGCCTTTGCAGGCAGCCAGCCTCACCCAGCCCGCCCCGCCTGGCTTGGACGGTCCTCGCTCACGACCAGACAGTGCCCCAGATCATTCCAGCTCCAGCAAGACAGAGCCCAGTGGCTGAGAGAGGCTGAAAGGCTGGCTACTGTGTGTGTGTGTGTGTGTTTAACAGATCTAAGTGGCTCAAATAGATGACTCAGTTTCTCGAATTCATTCTGTAAATTTACATGCAAGAGGGCTCTTCCAAGATGCATATTATTCAAAAGGTATTACTAATCACACATGCGTAGTATGAAATTAGCATGGATTCCAAAGCTTTTTGCACAAAAATGCATCTTCTGTGCACTTTATGCCTACATGTATGTTTGTGCATATGTGTATAGTGTGTATATAATCGTGGAGACTGGCAGCTGTCCTTCCCCGGGGGTAAGTATTAGCTGGTAGCCCAGGGTCTGCTTTGGGCCCGTGGTCTCAGTTACAATGTTGCCGGCAGTTCAGGGTGTGCCTTCCTGATGTGCTAGAGACCACACTAGTGCTGCAGCCCAGTTTGTTTCAGAAAATCTCAATGAGGTGAGAAACAGCGATTTCTGCTGGACTCCAGAAACACTTGGTTTCTGGCGCCAAGAAACTTTGAGGACGGGAAGGGGCCGGTGTGGCTGCATGGGGAGCAGCGGCTGGGGGCCACGCTGAGGACAAAGGCAGGAGAAACGTGCCCGTTCGGGTACGGGTACGCGGTGCCTGGCTGGAAGCTCCAAGGGCAGCACTTGGGGTCCCCTCCAGCGTGGCGCCTTCTCCCTTGCTCGCCTCTAGCTCTCTCTATCGCTCAGTGTCTCCCAGCTCCTCTCCTTCCTCCTCCTTGAATCCAGTTCTGTTTTCATGAGCCCCCCTGCCCCTAAGCCTGCCTGCTGGGACCCAGGGCAGCATCGACTCCAACCTGCTCAGATCGGAAAGCTCCCCCCACCCCCAGTTTCTTCCTTGAGGGAGAGACCGACCGCTGGCGTGCGCCCACAGTGCCCGCACCACCGCACAATTTTATTTCTCAGTGATTCTGTCCGATAAAATTTCATCGTCCATTAAGTAATCCCCAAAATGAGAGCTCTTATGAGCCTATAATGAGCTCTAATTGCCACGACTCGGGGAGCCACGTGGAAGGATTTATTCGGTATTAAGCAGTCGGGTACAGAGTACAGGCTGTTACCTAAGCCTTTACTTTCATAATTCAAGGAGAAAATCGGTTCTTTTAAGGAGAGGGGGCAATCTTCAGGATGACAGAGGATGGCTTTGTCCTCCCTGAATGTAAGACAGCGTCACAAATGCACAGGTGACAACCTTGTTCTCTGCACCTCCTCCCGGCCAGAGCACCCCACTTGGAAAAAAGCCCCCGGGGAGCAGTGCAGCCAAGACCAGCCCCGCCTCCTCGCTCCCGGAGGCTCAGACCTGAGCCGGTGAGTGGTTTCCTTGCAGCTCAGCCTAAAGATTTGCACCCTTGGTTCTGGCTGTGCCCAGTCTTCCACTCCTCTGGGGGACGGCACCCGACCTGAGCCCCACGCTCCACTCTCCCTCTACTTCCTTCCAGCTCGGTTTCTGTCAGAGAGCCGCGCGGGGACCACGTCTGGCTCCTTCAGCGAGTCAGGGTTCTGACCCGAGGTGTGCACAGCCCTTTCTCAGGCTACAACTCCCACTCGGCCTTAAGTGCTCCCCCCTCCCCAAGCCCAGACCCCCCCTTTTTTCCCCTCTTGGTTTCCGAGCTGGCCCACAAGGTTCTGTGCACACGGAGGCCGCGAGCCGGGCGGGACAGGCGGGAGTTGGTGGGGCCGCCTCGGATTTATTTGCTCCTCTTACATTGATTTCATATTAGTCTCCAAAGCGATGAATGATCTCAAAGCTGGGTTTTGTTAGCCGAACACAAACAGGAGACAGGACTTACTTGCCCCCAGCTCCCTTTAATGAGGTCATTATCAAAGCGTGAACAAGTCTATGAATGTTTTATTGAAAGTGCATCGTTAACTTGTATCCATCCTTTTCTCCGGAGTGGCATTGTGATATTGCTGTCTGTGGCACATCTTACCCGATATAGCCCGAGATTTCCCCATTCTCTGTAACCAGGCAACCCTTTCTGAATACCCAAAAATTGAAAAGAACCGCTTAGTCTTCAAGAAAGTCCTCAATAATAGTGGAAAAGAACAAAGATCCAGGAGGCAACGAAATGCCACAGGGGTGACTTTTCATGAGCAATTATGTCTCATTAATCAGAAGAACAGCTGCAATATTAATTTTCTCTCTTTCTTCCCCTCTTTTCACAGTCCCCAACATTTGAATAATCATAAATTTTGATTTTATGAAGGAGTCACATTTCAGGGAGCTACAGGGAGACAGCTACCTAGGTGCAGACAAGGAGAAAACTCTCTCATTTTATCTTATTTTATTTATTTATTTATATATATATTTTTTTGTTTGGGTAAAGCTGCCAACAAAGCAACATGAAAAAAAAATAAATAAAAGGATGGCCAGGGTGCACGGTCCTCCCTCCGCCTTTTCTTCCAGGCCGCCGCTGAGAAGCGGGACCCTCCCGACCCGCCCCCACCCGGCCCGGGCCCTCCGCTCAGTGGGCCGGGAGCGGGGCGGGGGACAGGTCCCCGGCGTCTGGCGTGGGAGTTTCGGCTGGGTTTCTGGGTTTCCGCCCGTTTAACTTGCAGGCTGGAGCCAAGCGCCGTGGACTTGGCCAGAGCGCCGCTCTTAGGGGGCGCTGGCCTTGGGGCCAGACGTGCGTGCCTGGGGCGGACGCCGGGCGCCCGCTCTCCGCGCAGGTGCAGGAGAGGCGCTGCCCCGCAGGACGTGTGGCCAGCCTGGAAACGGAGGGTCGCCCGGTGAGGCTGCGGCCTGCCCGCCTGCTCGGGGCCGTGAAAGCCGCACGCGAGCTGGAGAGCCGTGCCCCGCATTCCCAGGCTGGCCGTTTGCAGTGTGCACGCAGGCCGGGCGGGTGCGTGGAGAGGGTCGGCTGCGGGCCCCTGCGCGCTCCGCGCCGACGGCCTTGGCGCTCCGCTCGGCTCTCGGCGGGGAAGGGGGCTCGGGCTCTGCGTCGCGGGAGCGGCCGGGTCCGGTCTCTGCGCGGAGGCACCGGGCGCCGACCACACCGGCCCCTCTGCTCCCCGCTTCACCCTCATTAATATTCCCCCACCCCCAGTTCCCCAGGCTTAACAAAGCGTCCGCTCCCACCCCCAAAGCCCTCCTCTGTCATCCGAATAAAATTGATCGCGCTCCTGCTCTGCGCGCAGCGTGTGCTGGGCGCCGCGGGGAGCCGGTCTCAAAAGGAGAAGGCCGTCTCCAATAGAATATTGTTTCATTTCGGGGACAATGGCCCGAGGTGCGGAACAATTATCCGGATAATTGAAGCAAATGCCCCACCTCCCTCCCGCCCGCCCCAACCCCCCTGGCACTCACCATTTCTTACCGGCCTTTCAGACGCACTGGGTTTCGGATGAAGAGGCAGGGGGTGCAGGGGGCGGGCTGAATTCCTCGCACACAGCCAAGTCCCCACTTCCCCCGGCCTTGGCCTAAACGGGCTGCAGGCACTGTGTCAAAGTAGCTGCTGCATCAGGAGGACCCAGGCAGTTTTCTTTCGCGCTACCCGCATGGGGCTGAGCCTCTGTAAGCCTTAGCCATTCAGCCTTTCTGGTCTTGGTTATGCCCACCCCCCATCACCTGGAGAGCTGTATACAAATGCCGATGCCCCACTGTATCTCCTGGTGTGAGACCAGAACAGGTTCTGGGGCAGGGGAGGAGGGAGATGGAGGTGGATTTAACGGGTGTTCGAGACTCACTGGGTCAGGAGCCTGTAAGTCCTAGGAGCCGGGCGAGGCACCAGGCTGTGCCCTAGAGGAGCCCGCAGACCAACACGGAACTGCTCAGTGATAAAAGGCGGTGGGGAGGTGATACAAGGGGGCTGGGGAGGTGAGAGAAGAGCCCGCAGGTCTTCAAGGAGGAGACATTTAAATGGAGACCTGCTGGATGGGGCAGGTACCAGCCTGGAGCAAAGAGGGTGGAGCCCACGCAGGAGCCCCAGGAGTTGTCCTGTAGGAGGCTTAAGAGACGGAGGGGGAGAGAAACTGGAAGATGTTGTCTTTGAGCCTTTTTTTTTTTTTTAATTTGCAAGTGAGAGAGAGAGAGAGAGAGAGAGAGAGAGAGAGAGATCTTCCATCTGCTGGTTCACTCTCCAAATGGCTGCAACAGCCAGGGCTGGGCCCCGCCAAAGCCAGCAGCCTCGAGCTTCATCCAGGTCTTCCACAGCCGGGCAGGGGCCCAAGCACTTTGGCCATTGCCCTCTGCTTTCCCCAGGCCATTAGCAGGCAGCTAGATTGGAAGTGGAGCAGTGGGGACACGAACTGAGCCCACATGGGACGCCGCAGGCGGTGGCTTTACCTGCTACACAACGCTGGGCCCGTCTTGTGACAAGTGCCTGGCGTGGGGTTTGGTGCCTAGTAAGAGCTTCTGCAATCTCTTATTAATTCTTACTATCTGGGACCTGCAGTTCCACGGGTCCCTTGAGATCCAAGAGCCCAGGCCTTTGCAGCGAGAGACCCGTCTTCTCGGGGTCCCCACGTGCCGGTTCCCGGTCGAGCTGCACCCTCCGAGGCTCCCGGGAAGCGTGGCGCCCACACCTGCGGGCACCCCGAGTGGCATTTTTCCAGCCCTCACTTTGTGGGCGCATCTCTGTACGAGGATCCTGGGCCTGTCCGGGAACCTCACCACCTCCCTCCCGCTGCCCACGCCGGTCGGTCGAAGGCCCTGGTGTCCTGGTCGCCCCTACTTGGGCCTGCACCCTGAACTTAGGGGGGGCCCCAGGAGTCTCCCAGTATGGGCCTTTATCATTCATTTCTCACAACGCCCCCGTGACGTGGGACCCTGCGTGATTTGCTCATCGGTGCATCGACCACAGCCACCGGCTGCCTCCCCCACTTCCTAACGCACTTGCCACGGGAAAACCCAGCAAAGCCAAGTCGCCGGATGGATGCCACCGCCTGAACGCGCAGCCGCGCACATGCGCAGACGCCCAAGCCTGCTCACTTGCTGGGCGCTGGGTGCGCATGCGCGAGCGTCGCGGGCGCTCCTGCGCATGTACGCGTGTGAAGCGGGAAGACGTTGTCTCGCACGCCCATGACGTGAGGAGTGTGAGGGTGAGTGCGCGGGGCGTGTGGACGTGAGACCAGGGGTGCCTGCACAGGGAGCTGTAAAGGGGATGAGACCAGGGAACGGCTGTTTCGAGGCGAGCACTTGCGAGTGGAAAGGAATGACAGGTATCTTAGGGCACATTGGGTGTCGCGGTTGGGACTACGTGAATGAGCGCATGCGTGCGTGCAGCGCATGCGCCCGCCGGCCGCGCCTCGCCACTGCGCATGTGCCCTCCCTGGCCGTTGCCTTTGCGCACGGACCGCCATGTGGAGCCGCCTGGAGGTGTGACCCGGAAGTGCGGGCCCGGAAGTGCGGGCCCGGAAGTGCGGTGTGGCTCCTAGGGCTGGAAGCTGGGGACGGACCCTGTCTGTCTCAGCTGGAAGCTGGGACGCTGGGCGGAGGGGCTCTGGGCCGACGCCCTCGGCTCCCCTTTCCCCTGCGGCCGGTTTCGCTCACGCGTGCCGTGGATCTGGGAGGCGCGTGCACAGGGTAGCCGCGGTGTGGGTCATCCCCTGGAAGCTGATGCAGGCACGGGCTGGGGCCTCCGCCGGCGGGGCAGGGGCACGGGGGCGCTTAGACGGCGGTGGTGGTCGTCGGAGAGTTCGCTGCGGTGAATGCATCCCCGCCCAAGGCTCGCGCTGCACCCCGAGCCTGGCGTGGGGTTAGGGGGCCTCGGGGTGATGGTGGCAGTAATGAGGTGGTCCCGGGCGTGCACTGAGTGAGATGCGGCCCGCGGTGCTGGCGGTGCGCCCAGGGCCCAGCGCGGCGTCGTGGGCACCGAGAGGCCGTCCGTGGACTTCAGGTGATCGGTGAGAGAGTGGCGGGGCTTTCCTCTGGCTGCAGCCTGCAGGCATCCGCTGCTCCGCCTTCCTCCTGCTCTGGGGACCTCTTCCCTTCCCGAGGGGGCTAGGACGCGCTGGGGGAGGCAGCAAGAAGCCGCTGGAGCTGAGTGAGCTCTCAGGCATCCTGAGAGGTACTTCTTACCACCACCCCTGCCCCCGCCCCATTAGGGTGAAAATCTTCTCTTCGTTTTCAAAGGTTTATTGATTTGAAAGGCAGAGTTAGAGAAAGGGAAAGACACGCACACGCGTGCACGTGCACACACACAGATCTGGCATCAGCTGGGTCACTCCCCAAATGGCTGCAAAGGCCAGGGCTGGGCCAGACCAACGCCAGGCGCAGGGAGCTCCATCTGGGTCTCCCACACGAGTCCAGGGGCCTATTCACTTGGGCCATCGTCCCCTCCTTTCCCAGGCACGTTTGCAGGGAGCTGGTTCAGAAGTGGAGCAGCTGGGACTCGAACCAGTGCCCATATGGGATGCCAGCACTGCAGGTGGTGGTTAACCCGCCGTGCCAGGCACAGGCCCTACTGAGTAGTTTCACAGTGACGAAAAGAAATGTGTTATAATGTAATCCTGTGACCAAAACTGTGATAAAATAAGGCCCAGGAAGTGTTTCCTGGTCATCCCGTGCCTCCGTGAAGCAAGGACTGGATAAGCAACTGCAGGAGAACCAAGGAGAAGCCATTAAAGATTGGATTTCCTCACTGAGATGTTTTTCCAAGACGACACACATCACAAGCCTGCAGTGCGTGGGAACTGGGCGCCGTGTCTTGGTCTGGGGTTTACCAAGTGGACAGGAACGTTGCCCTTGTCCAGCTCCCTGTCTCAGTGCTGAGGTTTGGAGAGAGCAGCAGTCTGAGTGGCCGACCCTTCTGCGGTCACAGGCAGCGCCGTGTCTGGTGCCTCTGCCCAGCCTAATGCACGCAGCAGTGTGCCTGGGAGAGGGGCGGCCGCGGCCTGCTGTGAGCTCGCCTCCGTTGCTGGTAACTCCATCTTCCGTGGCCCAGGCGCACACGCTTTGAGTCTTCCTATGCCCCCCCCCCCCCTTTCTCTTCAAGCATATCCACAGGCTAACCCTTTGTCAACGCTCCCACCGCTGTGTTGCTGGTGCAAGCCATCACCAGCCCATAGCCTCCTGAGTGGGCTGCCTCCTCACCCTGCCACGCGGGAGGGTGAATCAGGTCAGAGTGAGAACCCAGGACCTTACAATGGGATGGCCGGAAGTCCCCCATCTGCTAGGAGAGTTCCCTGACCGTAACCCCTGCTGGACCCCTGCCGGCCTGGCTGCTCTGCTGTCTGGTGACCCGAGACCCACACTCCTCACCGCCTCGCTCAGGTCTTCCCGCCAAGGTCGCTTTCTCACTTTTTATTTATTTTTCAAGATTTCTTTATTTGAAAGGCAAAGTTATAGAGAAGCAGAGGGGGGGAGAGAGAGAGAGAGAGGTCTTCCATCTGCTGGTTCACTTTCCAAATGGCCACAGCGGCCGGAGCTGTGCTGATCCAAAGCCAGGAGCCAGGAGCTTCCTCTGGGTCTCGGTCACAGGTGCAGGGGCCCAAGGACTCGGGCCATCTTCTACTGCTTTCCCAGGCCACAGCAGAGAGCTGGATTGAATCAGCGCCCATTTGGGATACTGGCACCGCAGGTGGTGGCTTTACCCGCTATTCCACAGAGCCGGCTCCATCTCACTTGACACAGCGGCAGCAGCCCAGCCCACTCCTGGCCCCTGCACCTCCACCCTCCCATGGTGCTCTGTTTGCCCTGCTTCTGGTTTCCAGTGCTGTCTCGCGCCCTGGCTTTGTGTGTTCATTGTCTGGCACCCCCTGCTACGAGGAAAGCTCCTAGAGGATATTTGTGTCCTTGGAGTCGCTGAGACCAGTGCTTGGCAGAGTGGGCACCAAATAGCAGCAGAGGGGGTGAAGGAATGCCAGGGTTCTAGGTCTTTTTTTTTTTTTTTTTTTTTTTGACAGGTAGAGTTATAGACAGGGAGAGACAGAAAGGTCTTCCTTCCGTTGGTTCACTCCCCACATGGCTGCTATGGCTGGAGCTGCACCAGTCTGAAGCCAGGAGCCAGGTGCTTCCTCCTGGTCTCCCATGGGGTGCAGGGCCCAAGCACCTGGGCCATCCTCCACTGCCTTCCCGGGCCACAGCAGAGAGCTGGACTGGAAGAGGAGCAACCGGGACTAGAACCCGGTGCCCCTATGGGATGCCGGCGCCGCAGGTGGAGGATTAACCAAGTGAGCCACGGCACCGGGCCCTCTAGATGGTTCTTTTTTTTTTTTTTTTTTTTTTAAGATTTTATTTATTTATTTATTTGAGAAGTAGTCACAGACAGTGAGAGGGAGAGACAGAGAGAAAGGTCTTCCTTCCGTTGGTTCACTCCCCAAATGGCTGCAACGGCCGGAGCTGTGCTGATCCAAAACCAGGAGCCAGGTGCTTCTTCCTGGTCTCCCATGTGAGTGCAGGGCCCAAGGATTTGGGCCATCTTCTACTGCTCTTCCAGGCCACAACAGAGAGCTGGACTGGAGGAGGGGCAGCCAGGCCTTGAACCGGCGCCCACATGGGATGCCAGCACCGCAGGCTGAGGATTAACCTACTGTGCCACGGCGCCGGCCCCTCTAGATGGTTCTTAACCACAGTTCTGTCTTACTTCGGTATAGCACTTGGAGTTTGCGGAGACTCCTAAGTGAGTTATGTCGTTGGATCTGTACAGTCATGTGAGCTAGATAGGGCTTTTTAAAAAATGTCATTTCTACAGTCATCGCCGTTAGGTATGGAGAGTTCAGAAGGCTTGCCCCAGTCAGATCCAGGGTGAGTCCAAATCCCAGTGTCCTTTCTGACGGGAGACAGCTTCTCCTCTTCTAGACCTGCAGGCTAAAGCTAGAAGGTCTCTTGGATTCTTGGTGGCCCCGCCTCAATCCTGACTGTGGGATGGGCTTGGGGACCTCCCTCCTTTGTCTGCCTGTGCAATTATGCAGCTTCAAGGCCCTACTAAATGAGTGGTCCTTGGGAAACACACCACAATGGTCACATCCTCTTGTTCCTATCACTTACAGCAGACTGGAGACAAGAGCTGTTGTCTCCTTGTTAGGCTGAGCTCACTGGGAGTCTGGCCTGAGGCTCTGGGCCTGGCTCCAGGCCGGGCCCTCCTCCCTCCTCCCTCCTCCCACTGCCGGGCAGAGCAGCGTGCTGTGGGGGCCTCCCGCGCCTTCCTGCCTTCCTCGTGTTTGGGTTCTCTGTCGCTCCATCCCGTTGAGCTGATGAGCTCACTGACTGCAGAGCGACAAGCAGGACAGTGTTGCCGCTCCTCCAGGCACACAGAGCGCCACTGTCTCCCACAGATGCCCGATGCTAATTGTCATCTCCTTACTAGATCATTGGCTTCTCAATAATCGCTTTCAACAGCTGTTGTGAGTGGAGAATTTGTCACAGTCAACCACACAAGTAATAGAAAATTACCAACTCTGAAGCAGGTTGTAACGGTAGTACTCTTTCCTCATGGATGTTCGTGAGCGGTAGAATAAGTGACCGTGAAGTCCTTGTTATCATTCCAGTGGCGTACGTACTGCTTTTTCATGAGAGTAAAATATAGCATTCAAGCATCTTGAGATGAGAAGAGGGAAAGAATAATTTATTGAAATTGAGGGCACCTCAAAAAGTTCATGGGAAATGGAATTAAAGAATGTTTATTTTGGTGCCAAAAATATATCCAAAATCGCTGCATATAAGGGCCTTCAGAAAGTTCCTGAGGGGCTGGTGTTGTGGTACAGCAGGCTAAGAGTGGCATCCCACACTGGGGCACCGGTTCGAGTCCCAGCTCCTCCACTTTGGACCCAGCTTCCTGCTAATGCACTTGGGGAGGCAGCAGACGGCTCAAGTGCTTGGGCCCCTGCACCCATGTGGGAGACCCGGATGGAATTCCTGGCTCCTGGCTTTACCCTGGCCCAGGCTCAGGTGGGCCAGGCCATTTGGGGAGTGAGCCAGTGGATAGAACATCTCTGTCTCTCCACCTTTCAAATAAATAAATGAATCTTAAAAAGAAACAAAGGGGTCTGCACTGTGGCATAGCGGGTAAAGCCGCCGCCTGCAGTGCCAGCATCCCATATGAGTGCCAGTTCAAATCCCAGTTGCTCCTCTTCTGATCCAGCTCCCTGCTGTGGCCTGGGAGAGCAGTGGAGGATGGCCCAATTCCTTGGGCCCCTGCACCTACGTGGGAGACCCGAAAGAAGCTCCTGGCTTTGGATTGGCGCAGTTCCTCCCGTTGCGGCCAATTGGGGAGTGAACCAGCAGATGGAAGACCTCTCTCTCTCTCTCTCTCTGCCTCTCCTTCTCTCTATGTAACTCTGACTTTCAAGTAAATAAATAAATCTTTAAAAAAATAAGCAAAAACAAATGTTTGTGAGAATTGGGTACTGTGAAAAAACTATGCATGGCTTTCAAAGATTTTTTTTTGATCTAAAAATTACATTTTGATTTAATGTTTTGTGAATTTTTTTAAAGTTTATTTTATTTATTTGAAAGGCAGAGTTACAGAGAGGGAGAAGGAGAGAGAGATTTCTTCATCCACTTGATCACTCCCCAAATGGCTTCAACAGCCAGAGCTGGGCCAGGTTGAAGCCAGGAGCCAGGAGCTTCTTCCAGGTCTCCCATGTGGGTGAAGGGGCCCAAGCACCCGGGCCATCTTCTGCTGCTTTCCCAGGCACCTTGGCAGGGAGCTGGGCTGGAAGTGGAACAGCCAGGTCTCGGTGCCCATTTGGGATACCGATGTCACAGGTGGTGGCTTTGCCAGCTATGCCACAACGCCGGCCCATCCTGAATGTTCTGCAGTCTTCTTTGTATGAATTCAGTGTTGGGTAATTCACAGGTCACCCCGACGCCAGCCCATCTGGAGTTGAATGTGTGTCTCCGTTCTAGCTGCTCTAAAGCAGCAAGTCGGTCATAAGGGTTGCAGAAGGCATAGTTCAGGGGGCCAGCAATATGGAATAGTGGGTAGAGGAACCGCCTGCCACTCAGCATCCCACGTAGGTGCCAGTCCATGCTCGGCTGCTGCACTTCTGATCCAGCTCCCTGCTAATGGCCTGGGAAAAGCAGTGGAAGGTGGCCCAGGTGTTTGGGATCTGCAACCCATGTGGGAGACCTGGCTGAAGCTACTGGATCCTGGCTTCAGCCTTGCCCGATGCTGGCTGTTGTGGCCATCTGGGGAGTGAAGCAGCAAATGGGAGGATCGATCTCTGTGTCTCTCCTCTGTGTAACTCTGACTTTCAAATAAATAAATGAATCTTTAAAAAAATAAAAGCAGCATAGTTCAGGAAGGAGTGGTGGTAGCCAAAGTGAATGCATCACTACTATCCTTTAAAAAGATTAAATTATTGTTTGAAGGGCAGAGTTACAGAGAAGGGAAAGACGGAATCTTCCGTCCGCTGGAACTGAAACCAGTGCTGCTGCGGGATGCTGGTGTTACAGGTGGCTGCTTTACCCACTGTGCCTAGCCAGCCCGTCACTGCTGTCCTCAAGGACACTCCTCGAAGCGGCATCCATGAGGTGCCGCTGTGCCACAGCACTGGCCCCCTCAAGAGCTCCTTTTACGTGTGAGTCCTGGGTCATGCTAGAGGGAGGTCTGGAAGTAGAAACCGGTTGTCACTGAGCTTCCGCTCAGGTTGGTTCACTACTGTTTACTGGGTGTGTCCATGTGCTAGGTTGTGGGGCTACGAAGAGGGCTGGAACCTAACCACAGCCGTGCATGAGTTTTAGCAGGTGTGTGATGGTGCCGGGCAGCAGGCCGGCACCCCTGGAGGAGAGCTCTTTTCTTGCTGCTGACATTGGCACCCGGAGACTGGCCCGGAACCGTTAGCAGGAGGTGCTCGGGTCAGAAACAGCAGTAACAGCAGCCACAGGACAAGACCTGTAGGGCAGAGGTCTGCTAGCGAGCACTGCTCAGAGGATGCAGATGGAACAGCTGTCTCAGGAGAGCCCGAAGTGAAGGGTCTGGAGGCAGGAGAGGAGGTACGAGGCACCGCTGTGCTAAGTGGACCGTCTTCGAAGCATGCGAAGCGGAAAATTGAGATGGTTCTATTAGAACCCTTGAGAACAGTCGATTGGAGAGAGAGAGAGAGAGAGAGAGAGAGAGAGAGGAGAGACCAGACTGTGTGCAGGACGACTCCAGGCTCAGGGTGCTGAGGTGCCGAGGGTTCTGGTGGAAATGGAGAGGAGAGGGTACATTCAGGAGTCCTGGAGGAGACGTCGTGGCCGTGGCACAGGGACAGGAGCGCGTGTGGGGATGTGGGCTCCTAGCCCGGGCGTCTGTGTTGACGGTGCCGGCGCTGAACATGGTGGGCCCGGACGAAAGACAAGTAGTCTGTTTTTTTGGGGTGGGGATGGAAGAGGAATAGGAGGTGTTTGGTTTTAAGCATTTTGAGTTTTAAGTGCTGTCAGAACAGCCCAAGAGGAACTCTGATGTACAGCAGCCGTTGGAAGCAGGGGCGTGAACTTGAAGAACTTGGGTGAGCCTGTATTCTGTTAGCGTAATGAAGCACCTGAGGCTGGGCAGTTAGCGAAGGGGCTCGCGTGGCTCCCAGCAGTGGGGACTGAGCCGGAACAGCGTGTCGTAGGCACTGTGGTGCAGCCTTCCTGGCGGCGTCACGTGGTAGGCGGCATCACGTGGTGGGCGGTGTCACGGTGGGCGAGGTCACAGGACGAGGCAGGAAACAGGGATGTGGAAGGGGCCGGCCTTGCTCTTCCTGTAACGACTCCGAGGAGAACTGCATGGGTCCCTTCCTAGGGCTGCTTCCCCAAGGCCTCCTCCCGGGCCGCACCTGGTGCCTGTCCCTGCGCTGAGGACCAAGCTACAGCACTCACACCCTGGGGGGCGCACTGCGGCCAGGTCCAGGCACTAGCAGAAATGCAGATGGCAGCGTCCGGGGCTTAAACTCTGTAGTGTTCCATGCAGTGAGGTGAGATGGAGCTGCCCGGGGCTGGGGTGCTGGTTAGGACGGTGGTCAAGAGGGGCCTCAGAGCCCATCAGAGCCCCTGTCAGAGTTGTGGGGTGTGGTGCGCTAGGTGCCCTGTCATGCTGCGTCTACTTAGACTCCCACTTCCCCACCCCAGGAACTGAAACCTCTTGGTGAGGCCATCCCAAGGGTGGGCCTGGGTTTCCCACTGCACAGTGGAACTGGACTGGGAGGCAGCGTGGTGTGAACAGGGGTGAGGCAGAGGGTTGGTGCGAGTATGAAATCGGAGTCGCGGCCTCTTCCGGCCGACAGGTGCTTGGCAAATTGGCCTGGGCACCCTGAACTCGTTCCATCCCATCTAACCGGAGTCAGAGAGGAAAACAGAGAATCCCGCGTGCTGCTCAGGTAGCCGGTCTCCTTGTCCCTCCCAGACCTCCTCTGCCACGTATGTATCCGCAGGGCCTGGTAACGATTTAACATGCCAGGGGGCCGTGGAGTGGAGCAGCCAGATGTCTGGGGCCTGCGCCCGGCCTTTTACCACGAGCACTGCTCCGATGCTCCGCCTGGGTGCCAGTGCTGCGTGGCTGCCCCAGGTCACGGGTGTTTGTGTGACATCCACTTCTGGAAAGGTGACGGCTCATCTCTGGGCTGCCTGGAGGGCAGAAAGAGCAGGGAGAAGCAGCCGTCAGTGCACCGTCTCCCTTCAGTTATGGCTGCTGGTTTCCTGAGCCCCTCGTTCCCTGTGAAACGCGCTTGTCTCGGTACATCCCGGACCCCCCCCCCCCCCCGCCTCCAGCAGGCAGGCCTGCCTGGTCCGTAGCACGCGTGGTGATCCTTACCATGTTTGACGCATCCCACCGACAGCTTTCTGGGTGTAAAGGGCTCCTGCCCCGTTCTCAGCCACTCAGTTTTCATGTTTAAAATGCTACTCAAACTAGCTTCTCCACAATAGTTTTTTTTTTTATTTAAATTTATTTATCTGAAAGGAAGAGACAGAGAGACACAGATTTCCCATCCTCTGGTTTACTTTTCAAATTCCTGCAATGGCCAGAGATAGGCCAGACCAAACCAGGAGCCAGGAGCTCCACCCAGCCTCCCAGGTGAGTGAGGGACCCAAGCACGTGAACCCTCCCCTGCTGCCTCCCAGGCGTGCGTCAGCGAGAAGCCGGAACGGCTCACAGCTGGGGCTTGAACCGAGGTACCCCGATACGGCTTGTCGGCATCCCGCGTGGCGTCATAATGGCTATACCAAACGCGCCTCTTCTCTACAAAACCTTTTCTTTGTGGTAGTGAGACTTGTCACAAGTCCACGGTAGTTTCTCTGGTGGGAGCTGTGTTTCCTGCCTCCACAGTGCTCACACACTCTGGGTACAGCCTCTCACCCAGTCACTGGGGTAGGAAGGCTCATTTGTATGTGGCTGGGGCAGAGCGGTAGTTTCTCTGGTGGGAGCTGTGTTGTCTGCCTCCACAGTGCTCACTCTGGATTCAGCTTCTCACTCAGTCACTGGGGTAGGAAGGCTCATTTGTATGAGCTCTGCTGGGCAGAGCTTTCATCTTTTTCAAAAAATGCTTGCTTGTTTGAAAGGCAGAGGACACAGAGACGGAGAGGCAGGTCTTCCGTGTGCTGGTTCACTCCCCCGGTGGCCGCAGTGGCCAGGAGTCAGGCCAGGCCAAAGCCAGGAGCCTGGAGCTTCACGTGGGTCTCCCCCGTGGGTGCAGGGTCCCAAGCACTTGGGCCATCGTCTGCTGCTTTCCCAGGTGCATTAGCAGGGCGCTGTCTCCGAAGCAGAGCGGGAGGGACTGGAACCGGTGTGGCAGGGTTGACACGCTGTGCCACAGTGCTGGCCCCTATGCATTGTTTTTTCATGTTTATTGAGTCACTTCACAGGCAGAGTGGTTTTGATCTGCATCTTCCTAATGATGAGTGACATTGAGCATATTTTCTTATGCTTGTTGGCCATTTGTGTGTTTTCTTTGGGAAAACGTATATTGAGGCCCTTTGCTGCTTGTTTTTTGCAATAGTAAAAGTTGTGTGAGGGCCGGCGCCGCGGCTCACTAGGCTAATCCTCCACCTAGCGGCGCTGGCACACCGGGTTCTAGTCCCAGTCAGGGCGCCAGATTCTGTCCTGGTTGCCCCTCTTCCAGGCCAGCTCTCTGTTGTGGCCAGGGAGTGCAGTGGAGGATGGCCCAAGTCCTTGGGCCCTGCACCCCATGGGAGACCAGGAGAAGCACCTGGCTCCTGCCTTTGGATCAGCGCGGTGCGCTGGCCGCAGCGCGCCAGCTGTGGCGGCCGTTGGAGGGTGAACCAACGGCAAAAGGAAGACCTTTCTCTCTGTCCCTCTCTCATTATCCACTCTGCCTGTCAAAAAAAAAAAAAAAAAAAAAAAGTTGTGTGAGTTCCTTTCACATTTTAGGTATTAACCCCTTATCAGGTACTTGCTTTCTAACTGTCTTCTCCCATTCTGCATGTTGCCTTTTCATTTTGTTGACTGTTTTCTGATATGGAGACGCTTTTTGGTTTGATGTAGTCCTGCTTGTTTTGTTTTTCTTTCATTGCCTGGCTTTTGGTGTCATATCTAAAAAATCATTACCAAGACCAGTGGCAGGGAGCTTTCCCTGTATTTTCTGCTAGGAGTTTGTGGTTTCGGGTCTGATGGCCAATCCCAAGCCGTGTTGAGTGAGTTTTTATGCGTGGTGTAAGACGGGGGTCCCCTTTCATTCTGTGCGTGGATATCCAGTTTCTCCGACGGCTCTCTCCACTGTGAGTGTCCCTAGCATGCTCGGCACTGACTGGTGAACCGCGTGTGTGTGTCAGACCCGTGTCCTTGGGCCTCTGCACTCCTTACCTGGACAGTGTGGTGTGTGGTGCCCACTGTTCTAAAGGCAGAGGCCGTTTCTGATGCGTCTTTCCATTCCTTTGTGAATAAGGCTGGGCACCGAAGGCCGTGTTTGAGTGAGCTCTCTCTGATGCTCAGCTTCCTTCTGTAGACTGAGGGCTTTGGTAACCACACAGGTGGAAGGGCAGGAGAGTGGGGGTTCCCCACAGCTGCGAAGCGCGGCCTCGTGGAGGCCTGGAGCAGTTGCTCCCCTCTGTGCCCGTTTCCTCGGAAGCGGCCTGGTGTTCGTTGATCCCCCCTGCCTTGGAGAACAGAACTCGCTAAGGTTCGGGTGAAAGGTCCTTCATTACTTCAGCAAACGCTAGTGTCTTTCAGAGTCCTAGGGGAAGTGGTGAACAAAGCAAGTGAAATTGTCTCCCAGTGGACCTAAGGTCTTTTTTTTTGTAATTCTAAGATTGATTGATTTGAAAGTCAGTTACAGACAGA